>NC_067239.1:3396250-3999375 GCF_019924925.1 Ctenopharyngodon idella | reverse complement strand
TCTATCTATCTATCTATCTATCTATCTATCTATCTATCTATCATCCACTGTTCTTTCCATCCATCCATCCATCATCCATCCTTCCATCCATCCACTGTTCTATCTATCTATCTATCTATCTATCTATCTATCTATCTATCTATCTATCTATCTATCATCCACTGTTCTTTCCATCCATCCATCCATCCATCCATCCATCCATCCTTCCATCCTTCATCCATCCACTGTTCTATCTATCTATCTATCTATCTATCTATCTATCTATCTATCTATCTATCTATCATCCACTGTTCTTTCCATCCATCCATCCATCCATCATCCATCCATCCACTGTTCTATCTATCTATCTATCTATCTATCTATCTATCTATCTATCTATCTATCTATCTATCCACTGTTCTTTCCATTCAACCATTGTTGTTTCCATCCATCCACTGTTCTTTGCATCTATCCATCCATCCATCCATCCACTGTTCTCCTTCTATTTTTTTCTTTCTATCTACGTTCTTTCCATCCATCCATCTATCCATCTACCTATCTATTGTTCTTTCTTTCTTTCATACTATCTATCCATCCATCCATCCATCCATCCATCCACTGTTCTTTCCATCCATCCATCCATCCATCCATCCATCCATCCATCCATCCATCCACTGTTCTTTCCATTCATTCATCCATCCACTGTTCTTTCCATCCATCCATCCATCCATCCATCCATCCATCGTTCTTTTCATTCATCCATCCATCCTCCCATCCACTGTTCTTTCCATCCATCCATCCATCCACTGTTCTTTCCATCCATCCACTGTTATTTCCATCCTTCCATCCATCCATCCATCCATCCATCCATCCATCCACTGTTCTTTCCATCCATCCATCCATCATCATCTATCTAACTGTCTGTCTATTTATCTATCTATTGTTCTTTCCGTCCATTCACTTGTTCACTGTGTTGGCTTGTATAAATTATCAAATAATCTAATGTCACTTTTCTTGCTAATTATAACAGCACAAAGTAATGGCAACACACAAATAATTTTCTGTGAATGAGCCTTGCAGCAGAAAGATGAGATTGATAATCATTATCCATGTGAAGGGTCTCCTGAGGATTTGGTACAGAGACGACAGTGTGTTTTCCAGGATGTAGTCTAAAATAGACTTATTTCTAAAAAGGTCAAGTGAGACAACACTAAATTGAGTTGAAAAAGAAAGCAACTTTTGTTAGAGTGCACAAAGCATCCTCTATCTCTCTCCTCTCATCCTACTTACTCCCTTCTTCCTGTCCTCATTTGGCAGTGGCCCTTGAGTACCCAAACGGCT
Source organism: Ctenopharyngodon idella (assembly GCF_019924925.1). Classification (NCBI taxonomy): domain Eukaryota; kingdom Metazoa; phylum Chordata; class Actinopteri; order Cypriniformes; family Xenocyprididae; genus Ctenopharyngodon; species Ctenopharyngodon idella. Next base: position 3,998,055 of record NC_067239.1, on the reverse strand, counting down.
GCAGTTCAGAGGTCAGGCACTTAAGCCTGAATAATGTGTGGCTTGTATCATCTCTATCACACCCTATTTGTGCTCTCTGTTTCTGACAAGACAGAGTGGTTTTGTATAGAAGAGATGTTGCAGAATGGAAAGACTGACTAGACAATCTCCAGGGACAAAAATGAGTTTTTTAAATGAACAGTAGGAGTAAGAACACGAGAGGAAATGAGAGGGGAGAAGAAAAAAGAAAAAAAACAGGATGTTCTGACTAAGAAATGTCAAATAATTTGGCAGCACCATATACACAGCCCAGAGTATATGTGGTATAAATTACGTCTGATTGAAATAATCATCATTACTAATGATTATGAGTGAAACTCAGCACCAACAGTGAACTGATATAACTTACAATAAATTCCAAAGTCATACGATAGCTTTATGTGAAAAAAGTTTGTTTTATTTCTCATACAAAGTACAATATTTATTATTTCATACTAAGCTTAAGCTAATAGCTATATTTTGATACAGGTAGCTGGTTTCTAGATAAGTTTAAGGTGGTCATTATCCAATCCAAGCTTGTCATTAGCTGGTTGACCTTAAGCTGACATGCTTTAGCTAGTTTGTTGCTGGTCTATGAAGATCTACCAGCTAATGACCACCATGTTCCAATACACTAAGGCCCTGTGTACACCTGGTATTAAGATGTGTTTTGGTCGATCGGATCACAAGTAGACGAGGGAGACATATACCTGTTTACACCTGGTGTTTTAATCCGTCTCTTTTGTCCACTTTCAACCACTTCTGTCTGGTTTCTTTGATGGGAATGCCTATGGGCAGAAAAATGTATGGGCTTTTTCAGATCTTTCAATCTAATGGACAAAATAAGCTCAAGCAATTTACATGTGAACATGAACACGGAGACAAAAACATAAAGAGAGCAGCTTTCGTTTCTGCTCTGTCAGCCGCAAGACTGGCTGAACGCTGTGAGTGTGTGTTAAGAATCAGGAATGGTGAGAGAACATTGTGCTTGGTACGTTTTTCATCTTCAAACCAAACTTGGGTCTTCAGGCGACAATGTTTAAATCCCATCTGACTAGTGCGCTTCCCATAATGTTTACGCATTAGGTTATTAGGCGGAGAGTAGGTGGTCTTTTGTGGCTGTTTGAACACATTCGACCACATGAGCGTTTACAGTACAAAAGCAATCCAGTTGAATGCATTTTCGACTATTAATGGAAGTGGTCAAAAGTTAGTGTCGTCCACTTGGGATTCGATCGACCAAAATGCATCTTAATACCAGGTGTAAAAAGTCTGAAATCGCATACTCTTGAGTAGATACTGATTTTGTGACCTACCAGCGTCAGTTACATCACTTCACTGTCATTCACAAATCCTCTCGTGCAGCGTCATCCATCACTTCAGAATCTTGCCAGAAGCTGTTCTTTTGACCTTTCTATTCATCAAAGAAAAAAAAAAGATCATGGTTTGCACAAAAATATTAAGTAGCAACTGTTTTCAACATAATCATAAGACATGTTTCTTGAGCACCAAATCAGCATATTATTAGAATGGTTTCTGAAGGATCATGTCATTCGACATTGCCGACACTCCCATGGCCTTCGTGGGATAGTAAATTGTCCATCGCATATGCACTTTAGAATCTGGTGGAAAGTGGAATGTTTTCCAATATTTTTCGCCTACCTTTTTATGAATATGTATTCAGACATACTACTCATCTGACATACATGCTTTGTGTACTACAGTAGTAGGGAAGTAGGCAAATTCGTTTAATCAGTCGACATTGAGGAAAAAAACTTAATGTACATACTTAATGTGCCTAATACGTAATGTAATTCAGTACTTTTTATAAAAAGTAACTCAATATTGTAATGCATCACTTTTAAAAGTAATGTTCCCCAAAAACTAAGAACATTCAGTAATTCACTTACATGAAAGTATACTCAAGTCTTTGGTCTGTTGGATTCACCAGACTGGTCTGATGTGGTCTTGAAGCTTTTAGAGAATTTAATACATTAAATGTGGGCAGTTGTGGCCTAATGGGAGATACTGACATGTATACCACAGTGTATAACACTTAAATATTTTTTATGATTGGACATTGGAGGCATTTGCTGTTTGATAGTGTTCGTGAATACTGAAGTCACCATAAAAATCAGATGACATACTTTCTGGAGGAATCAAACTGTGAAGAACTTTAACATTCCACATTATCACGTAATACAGTAAAAGATCTTTTGTTCTGTCACTCTCTAAAGACTGATTTAACACGAATAACACAGTTATTCGTATCATGCTGTAAAACCCCCTTAAACAGCAGCCAAACAAAAGAGCCTGTAAACTCAAATAAACAGACAAAAGCGAAGCAGCGTGGATTCATCTGACGTGGTCTTGGAGCTTTTAGAGAGTGAATACGTGAAATGCTGGGATGTTGTGCAGCTCAAATGACTCAGGTGGTCTCAGACAGGCCATGGGGCGATTTACAAGCCGAGCTTCCTGGAAGTGTCTGTGATACTGACAGCAGGAATGGAACGCTGGCCATTTTGAGGTTTACACCACTACCAGGAGACAATTTAATCCAGTTAAAGATGTGAAATAAAACCTAGAACAATAAAAAAGTTACACAGCCAGGAAAGTTAGGGAGGATGAACTGTTGGTGGATTTGGGAATCTTACAACAATTACACAATTTACTGTTACAGTTAAAACCATGATGCTGCTCAAATTGTTTGCAAAAGAACACTGCCTCTGTGTGAATGCCATGATGTCTTTTATTAAAAGAAGAGTTGTTGATTAAAGAGACCCCATCCAGAGGGCTGCAGAAGGCCTAATCCCCTGTTGAGCTGGAGTGATGAGACGCTGGGGAGTAAAACAACTCCTCGAGCCAATTTTTTTTTTTTTGTAATGGCTTAATCCATTTTTCTAGGGAATGTGCTAAATCTGGCTCTGAACTCAGTATCCGACAGTGCAGATGCAGAAAACGTGATTTACAATACTTAAAGTCATTCTTTCTGTGCTGATTGGAAAGTCATGATTCATGTTACACTTAAAAGGGCTTGAGCCACTGAGTTTGAATCATTTCAAATGCTTTTATCAATCATCTGTTATCTATATTTATTCTTTTTCACTCTTCATAAATGTTGATCACAACACATTCTCAAGGCAGTTCGTAACTATATTACATTTTGGCGAATTAATCGTGAATTGTACTTTTGCATATGATCCCACTGCTGAATAAGTTTAGGGGTAGACTTTCATTCTTACTCTTATTTCCCCCCCTAAAAATCATATGTTTTTGTACAAAGCAAATAGTGTATTCCAGTAACTACACATTTAATCAAGTGTGTCTGTTTGATTTAAATGAAAGCATGTAAATCTTAAAGACAGTTCATCCAAAGCATGGAAATTCTGTCATCATTTTCTCACGCTCATGTTGTTCCAAACCCAAAGACTATTGTTCTTCTTCAAAACATAAATAAGGATATTTTTAATGAAGGCTAAGGCATTTCTGTCCCTCTATTGAAAGTTCACACAACCAAAACCTTGACGCTTCAAAAACTTCATAAAGAGATCATAAAATAAATCCATAATGGTACATATCCATACACACAAGACCAAACTTCATTGTTTCTCGCACATCAAGCAGACTGCTTGAGCTTCTGTTTACCATATTTGATGTGCTCTATGTATGTGCAATGATCAATGTTCATATGAATAAAAGCCTAATTTAAATCTTTTCATCATGCAGCAATCGTGTCTCTTCAGTAAACTTAGGGTGTACTCACACTAGGTGCTCTGAACCATGCCAGAGCGCGTTTGATCCCCAAAGCCCAGTTAGTTTGACTAATGTGATTGCTTCGTACCGTGCCCAGGCGCTGTTTGTTTAGCCGTCCCTGAACCCCCTTGAAACGCCTTGATCGTAGTCGTGAATTTTCTTCCGGGAACGAACACGTTACAGTATTCCTCATTTAAATAATTCCTGCCCAAGGCATACACAAAAAAAAGAGGCGAGGCCTGGTTTATTTAGTTATTAGTGTGCTGAAACTCACGGTCATGGTAAGGGGCGTGACATTTCCAAAACACACTCGTAGCAGTTGACCAATCGCAACACACTGGTCCAGCCAACCAATCAGAGCACATTGAGCTTTTCGGAAAGAGGGGCTTCATAGAGACGGGAACTAAACAGAGTGTTACTGACAGACTTGGAAGGGAGGTGCTGTATTTTTAATGTAAAATAATGTATTTTTTGAACATTCATGCATGAAACCTAAATCATGACTTTGTAAAATGTCCTCTTTAAAACCACTCAATTCAAATGGATTACTTTAATGATGTCTTTCTTACTTTAATGATGTCTTTTTGGTGGAATGGACTTTTGATGGAGGGACAGAAATCTTTCAGGATAGGTTAAAAATATCTTCATTTGTTTTTTGAAGATGAACGAAAGTATTGTTAGAACGACATGAGTGTGAGTAAAAATCTTCATTTTTAGGTGAACTATCCCTTTAAGATTTGCACATCATGTCTTTATCAGCTGTCTAAAATACAAAATTTAATTGGGAATGTTTTATATCATTTGGCATGTTTATTACTGAAATGTAATTAGCCATTAAACAGACACTAAAATCATTTTAAGGGGTGTACATTTGAACAGAGCACGACTTTAATGGAGCACTTCACTGAGGCTTGTAAAATCCTGCCTTCTGAGGTGATTTATTCTGTATCATAGCGAGTCCTTTGGCAACGGGGGCCTCTGCACTAACAAAAGCCAGATCTGAATCCGCACAATGAAGTGGGTCCCCTGGTGCTGTGATCATTTGTCCAAAGGTGACATAAGGGGTTGGAGTACAGCCAGAGTTCCTGATGTAAGTGTGTGTGTTTCAGGGTGATCGTGAAGCAGATCCCTGAAGGCTGGCTTCATTTTTCACTCTGTCATTTAAGCCAACAGTAACGTCAAGCAGAACGAGGAAGAGTTAAAGGTGTGCTGTCTCAGCGGGGACGTTCAGAGAGAATTCTGTCATCGTAGGACCATAGAGGGGGTCAGAATCTTCTGCAAAAATAAACACTGATCCACACAGGGCTCTTTTAGAAAGCATTCATCACTCCTCTCTGCAGGTGTCCATCTGCGGGTGTCAATGAAAACCGATTTACCATATTCATAATCATCAGGACAGTAACACAACATCATACCACAAAACAGACTGATGGGCATATATGGGGTGAAATAATTGTCACAATGCAGCATTACCAATACTACTGCGGTTTTTCAAACATGTACCATACACATATTCTTATAAGCACGCTGGCGGACCATGTTAATGAATATAGTATGGTAGAGTGGGGTAAGATGTGCCACTTTTTACTTCTCTTCTTAGCAAGGAAAAATGAGATAAAGGTAAAACAGTAACACTACAATAGGGTCTCATTTGTTAACATTAACATTAGTTAATGCATTAACTTACATCAATGAGCAATATATTTTTTACAGCTTTCACTGTAAAATGTAATTAGAAAAACTCATTGCCTCAAATTTAGCAAGTAAATTAGCTCGTTTTTAAGTTGATAAAACTTACTACACTTAATAGAGGTAACTAGAAGTTACTTAAAAAACATTTTTGGTAACTCAATTGAGTACTTAGTTCAGTCAACTTAAAGATTTAAAAACACTAACCTCAAAATCGTTTTCTTAACAAGCTTGTTTGTTAACATTACTAGACAAATATGTCGAAACTAATTGCCTTACATTTCTCACAGATGTTTTACTCAAAGTTGTAAGTTGTTAACACAGAGACATACAAAAGAGTGTCGGGACAACAATGGACCGTGCATTTATTTGTATTTATTAAATTGCAAATACTGTTCAAATACTTTTTGTATCTAAAATGTAACTGAATTAATTAAAAATAAATAAAGCTAAAAATATAAACTTAACTAATTAGCTAATAGACATCACTGCAACACAGTGACTGCCTTTAAATAAAGCAACATGCAGCATCAGATTCTTGGTCTTTTCCTGGACTGAAGCAGGCTCTACTCTTCAGCACAATGGTATCTTCACAAAACTCAACAGAAACCCTTTAAATCCCAACAAGAGAACATAACAATAAGCACTAACAGATTTCTCAAGATCTCAGCAGAGGATGATTAAACAACCCCAAAACAGCATTACCAGCTTGACTTATTACAAACCAGTTTGACTTTATGTCTGTCATACATCTACAGAAGTTCGTATCACCATTATGGTGATCAGTGTTTGCTTGTCTTAAACACAAATAAATGCAAGGTCCATTGTTGTCCCAACACTCTTTTGTATGTCTTTGTGTTAACCACTAACAACTTTGAGTAAAACATACTTGAGAAAATTCAGGCAATATTTTAATAATTTAAGGCATATTTGTCTAGTAACATAAACAAGCTTGTTAAAAAAAAAAAAAAAAATGTTTTGTTTTGTTTGCTTGTTGACTGAACTAAGTACTCAACATATGAGTTACCAGTACTCAAGTTTTCTAAGTAACCTCTAGTTACCTCTACTAAGTGTTGTAAGGTTTATCAACTCAAAAATGATGAGCTAATTTACTTGCTTAATTTGAGGCAGTTAGTTTCCACAGGTTTTCTAAGTAAACTCAACTATTTACATTTTACAGTGTTCATTTTCCTTAGTTTCTTCACAGTGCATTAACTAATGTTATCAGATACAACTTTTCATTTTAATAAAATGTATTTGTAAATGTTGAAATTAACATTGACTAAGATTAATAAATGCAGTAGAAGAATTGTTCATTGTTAGTTCATGTTAACCAATGCAGTTAACTAATGAAACCTTATTGTAAAGTGTTACCAATAAAACTAATATAACTAAATATATTTCAGTCAATTCTGTTATCAACTAAAATGATAAGAATGGATCCATAGAGCCATAGAAATGTGACTTCTAAAATAATTTTAAAAAGTTGTCCAGTGGCACAACTTTCCCCACATAAAAAACTAGGGGTAACTGTGTCATATATCAAGGGGTTGGTTAATAAATATTTTTTTTTAAATAAAAATAATTGAGAAAAAAAAAAATACTAAAAGCACAATCTCATATCAAAGTCTGGTTATGCAGTTAGAAACTTTAGAATTACAAAATATTAATCTCTTTTTATTAAGTTTTCAATATTTTCATTTGACAAAAATATTTTCAGTTTTTTTTTTTCAGATTAAGGGAGTGACACTGCCTACCTCCTGGCACATTTTACCCCTAATCATTTATCCTGTATTACCATCTGATACCATTGCTGTACTATGATACTTCCACTGTTCTTTCTTTCTTTCTTTCTTTTTTTATGTTAAGGTTATTCCTTTGCTCAGGTGTACTTCAGTGTGAAAGCTGTATATCAGACTAATTGTATCAGCAAACTCTTGTTTTCATGACCAAGCTGATGTCTGGGGCAGAGGTTGAAATATATTATATTATTTTATTTGCTGAAAAGGTTGAGGGATGTTTTTTTATGGTTTTATGCAGACGCATGCTGAGAAAGAGTCAAAGTTCCCACGTTATATTTTCCTTTTTGTTTCTTTTTGTGTGTGCTTTGGATATGCATTGATACAGAATCATTCCAAGGGGAAAACCTGAGCTTATTTTGGAAAACCATCATTTTACCAGATGAGAGTGTGGGAATATGTGTCAGAATAAAAAAAAAAAAAGAATAAAAAAAAGGATAAGACTTAATGTTTCATGCACCCGTACTCCCCTCAGTCTCTTTAGGTTTGGGTGGGTACATCTGACTTCACGTAAGAGGGGCACATGGGTGAAACAGAAGATCGGACAGTGACCCTGAGGATGTGAACCTGTCATGACTCGTGCTCAACTTATGAGCATATTATCAGATTTTTTACATTCCAGCTGAGCCAGGGGAATAATTTTTGGAGAAATATGTATTATGGAGCCCTAGGTGATTGCAAGCAACCCCCTGGACTATAAATCCTCATTTCGCTGCTCTCTTCGTTTTGTTATTTTAGCACTGAACAAAGAGTGATGCAGAGAGGGGTTGAATCCAGTTTGATGACCCCTACTAAACTCCAACTCTAATGAGGCCTGAATTAAATCACTCACTCGTTGCTTTATTCACTCAGTAAATTTGTCCGTAATTCTGCCGAGGGTATTTTAGTGTAGCTAACAGGTCTGTTTTCATATGTGGATGTGCATTCAAAGGTTTTATGTTATGACTAATATAGCCTGCAGGGTTTCAACACAGGTTAATTAACCTATTATCTAAATTGAAATTGTTCCCAGTTGTTTATCCAACTAATTGTTGTCAGATAATGAACAGCAACACTGACCTAATGGACGTTGTTAATTACTTCAAATGTAGGGACTGCCTACAGTATATGATATAGTTCAGCTAGCTTGTTATCAACTTGGTTTAACAGGCAACACATGCAATTAATTGCACAATATGGTTCCACTTTTTTCTAAACTTTGCTGTCATTCATTGTTTTCATACAGGCTTAGACCTCAGACCTGCTTCTTGGAATTAGTTTGGCTTTAACCTGACATTGTTTTGAAATCCCCTGTAATGAAGCATATCCAATTGTAGTGCTGGCAGCGTATTGCTCTTTTTGGATAATAGCTCTTCTCAAAGTCTGGAATCAGAGAGGCCCTAGTACAGTTAAAAGAAATCTCAATCTTTTGAACCCTAGTTTAGTGCACTCATACAGGCACTGGGAGCCTTTATGTGGTGGCCTGTGGTAATGTTACACAGCTGTATGTCATTTTTGTTTCCCTTTCGAAGGTCCAGAAAACAACCAAAAGCCTCTGTGACAAAAAAGCTCAGTAGGGGGTACTTGATTGTTCTTTGACTTTGTTTCGACACTGCAGAGATCAGAATGATGGACTGAAGTCCGTTAGACACAGTGACTGCAGCGTCACTCACCTGGCTTTAATTAGACCACGTCAAAAGCAGCCAATAAAAATACTTGGTTCCTTTTTGTTGTTCTACACTTATCTTTCATCAGAATGTGCATACTTTCCTTCTACAGTACATAGTATGCAAAAAGGAGTACATTAGATAGTAGGATGCACATGCATATTTTGTTCATATATTAAAATGTGCAGTATGGACATAATGACAGCATCTAAAACGTAGAAATGTTAAAATATTTATGAATCTATCAGTCAGTCAATAAATGCGACAGAATTTCCGTTCATTTTAATATGTAACAGTTTGGGCTTAGGCAAAATGAATGGCAAAATCACAGAATTAAACAATTATAATGTCAAATTAGGTACATGTGTTAAAGGGGACCTATTGTGCCCCTTTTCACAAGATGTAATATAAGCCTCTGGTGTCCCCAGAATGTGTCTGTGAAGTTTCATCTCAAAATACCCCACAGATCATTTATTATAGCTTGTCAAATTTGCCCCTATTTGGGTGTGACCAAAAACATGCCATTTTTGTGTGTGTCCCTTTAAATGCAAATGAGCTGCTGCTCCCGGCCGCTTTCCAGAAGAGGGCGGAGCTTTAACAGCTCACGCTTCGGTTGCTCAACAACAACAAAGCTGGAGAATCTCACGCAGCCAAAACGAGGATTGTCAGTAACGGTGTTCAGCCTTACATTGTTCAAACCGGAGTCGACATTGATGGAGAGACTCAGGAAGAAGTTACAACTTCTAGAATGAAACTGGATGTTTCTGAATGGTTAGTGGATAAATTTATGTACTTGCTGTGGAGTTGATTCAACTCATCGACTAGCATGTGTCATCATGTTAATCTTTTGTGCAAATCCAGTGTTAAATTGACCCTCATTTGTGAAGCAGTCCGGTGTAAAATGACAGCATGGTAACAACACTCTACTACAACTCTTCCTCTTCTCTAAAGCAGCCTAACATGGCCTCACCCCCTTTGTTGCATGTTCTCAAGGGCAGGGTTTATATACATTTTCTGTGATGTCACCAACCCGGGAAGAAGCTCGTTGTAGTCCCTACCAGCCGTTTGTTATAGTCCTTAAAAAGCGATGTCTGTAAAATGTCCCTTTAAATTGAACTTTGAGCGTCGTAACTTTGCAGATGTTGTTTATGCTCAAACAGCAACATTACACACTAACTAAAGTTAAAAAAACTGAAATCATAATCAAGGATCCCTTTAAATAAAACTATTAAATCCTTGAATTCAATATGCTGAATTCGAGTTGATCATAAATAACATGCTTTGATTTTAAATGATGTTTCAGTGTCTGTGAAAATGTATGTGTGCTAAATCTGTGGAGAATGGCTGAGAAATAAGTTCTTCATTAAATTCAGTACCTAGTATGATATGTGATATTATGACATATGATAGTGTGGGAATTCGTAGCCTCCCCTGACACTCCAAACACTACACCGTTCGTGAAAGCATGCTGGGTCTCCTGCCAACCGTGACTGATGCAGAACAAAACAAACCCCTCAGAAAGCAGCTCACAAATTGCAACATCTCGCCCCCAGTAGAGAGGATGGAAACCCACTGGAGGTCTCGACACAAGCCAGACCTGCAATGGCCGCCCCGCTCTGCCTCAGCATGGATCCTGTGGAAGTTGTGATGACTTACCACAACCAAAGTTGTTCCATATATATATTTTAAATAGGCATTAATAATATTTAAATAGGCAAATAATTAAGAGTCTATGACTGGATAATTATTGCTGTGATTATTATGTTTCTAGCATGTTATATGTTTGGCAACAGTTCTTCTAACCCTAATTGATGGAGAGTGTAGCTTTTCATTTCTTAAACAACCATGTAGGAAGACACATCATGGCCATATTTAAGGGATGACAATGTCAAGATTCATCAGGATCAAATTGTGAGAGAATGGTTAGGAAGGGAACACAAAGAATCATTTTCACAAACGAATTGGCACCACTGAATCCAGACCTTAAATTCGTTGAAAGTCTTTGGGATGTGCTGGAGGAGACTTTACACAGTGCTCACCTCTTGCATTGTCAATACAAGATCTTGACCAAAAATGTATGCACCTCTTGACAGAAATAAAGGTTGTTATTTATTTCCATCAATAGGTGAATCAATTTTTGTTCAAGATCTTGTATTGAATGGGTGAATTATTCTGTGAATATCTCAACATGTTTTACAACGTCTTTCTTTGCCATCTAATTGATTTCTGCAGATTTTAGTTACATGTAGTCACTCTATGTGCCCATAAATGTGTGTGCTTGTGTGTAAATCCCTCTTCCCAGTGAGTGGCTGTTAAACGTTGAGCTCACAGGGATTACTTGGTGACTGTGAACGCTGCTCTGTCAGGAAGTTCCCACTGCTTTCGCTATCAGGGCGGAAAATGCATGTTTGTCAGAGATCCTAAACCTGGCATTGATTTCCGCGCCATGTCATTCCTCACCCCTGGCTCCAGCTCAGCCATTTTATCTATATCCTCTTCTCGCTATCCATAATCACATGGATTAGGAGACAAGCAACTGCCAAAAGAGTCTGATTTGTTTAATGTGTACTTGTTTTCACAGTATGTCCTATGACTAATTGGGGAGTCTGTCTCTCAAAACAATCGATTTGTTCATGGTATTATGTACACGTACGCTTATCTCCATTGTAACTGGTCTGACTGTGTTTATTCAAGAAGTCTCAAACCAGACAATCCTCTCAGTGACCAGTCAGAGCAAGACATCATAGTACATGGAACTTTGGTTCATTGTCTTGACAGGAACTTGTTCAGCTGACCAGTTATGGTTCCCAGACGTACTGGCCTGAACGCCAGAAAAGAGGAGCTTTTCCCAGGTACGGTTATTAAATGTTGCTAACATAAGCTTAGGTTTTCAGGCTGCTGCTATTTTAATGCCTGCAGGGCTGATGAGTCAGATGAAGCATTGGGTTACTATAGATGTAACATTTATATTCCAGTTGCTCTGGCATTGTGTCATCCAACCAATGTCAGTAACTGAGGCCAAAATCGCTTTAAGGCAGTTCAATTGGCGGCCAGTTTGGTAAAGATTCCCAGTCAGCAATTTTCTATGTTGATGGGTAATATAATGTGAAAAGTTAAAAAAAAAAATGTGCCAAAAATTGTTCATTTAGAAATACAGCAGCTTGTCACTGGGGTTAGTACTTGTTAAAGGTAGACTATTGTACCTTATTTAATAACATATTAGATAGGTGCATATTAGAACTAAAATGGGATGCATCACAATCAGGGCTCGACATTAACTTTTCTGCTCACCAAGCACTGTGGCTAGTGGGTTTCCAAAGTTACTAGCCAGTCAGCATTTTCATTGGCCACAATTTGAACATCGATACCATGGGGAAAAACTGCCATATAGATATTTTTAATATTATCTCATAATTTGGCAGCAGGTATATTAGGCTGCTGTTACTTTAAGACCTGACGCACAGATCCATTATACTGTTACACATGTGTTTTCTTTCTCAACTGTTTATGTTCACTTAAAACCTAACCAACTGTGTTTACGTGAATACTCACCAAGGCCGCCATTTTGAAATTTTTTTTGTGTGTATTTGACTGTTTAAGTGCAAAAAGCAGAGAAAAAGAACTCAATTTAGTACTGAGAGGCAGTTTTATGTGAGCACACTTTGGCTATAAGCACAAAATATGTGGGAATGAGTAAAATTATGTGCAATACGTGCAATCCAACGCTGAAAATAAAGCCCTGTTACACCAACAATATTCATCTGGAGCAAATGAAATGAGTGAGGGGAGGAGGGTTTGTGTGTCGACTCGTTGTCGGAGAGATGAGAGAGAGAGAAAGAGCAGCTGGTATTGTGTATCTATTCTGAGGAAAATGAGTATTGGAAGCGTTTCAGATATTTCAGTATCGATATGTATCGAAAAATCTATATTTTTGACAACACTACATTGTACTTATTTTATTTCAGACACCTTTTTAAAAGACTAAAATTGAAAAATGTATATATTATATATAAAATTCAACCCGGCAATGTGGCTAGTAGGGGTGACTGCGTTACACGCCGCTGCTGAAATTTACCCTCATTTGGCGGGTTGGCGGATGTTAATGTCAAGCCCTGATCAAGGAGAAAAAAGGCCATAATTTTGTCTAAAAAAAGAAATTAAAAAAATCTGTAAGGTTAACCAGATATCTTAAACCAGAAATCCTAAGCACGTTATTTGGATGCAATTTTGCTTATATTAGCAAAACAACTCTTTTTATATCTGTTGAGTTGTGCAATATTTTAAAATTAAAATATTATAGTAGTTATGTTACCTGAAGGAAGAACAAGTGTAATCATTTGAAAAACAAAAGCAACAAAAACAAGCATTTGACCTGAGATGCTGGGATAGGCTCCAGCATTCCTGTGACCCTGCATAGGACAAACAGTTTGAAAAATTTTTGGCCCAGTGTGTCCCTAAATGTTCCTGTTTCAGCCAAGAATGATCACTAACTAATCACCTTTTAGGTGTAGGTGTACCTTTAAAGGTACTGCCCCAATGACAAGCTAAAGGTACAGTTTTTGTGCAAGTACAGCTGCTCCTGATAGGCAAAAGACAGAACTCTTGATCGGCAGTTGGCGCTAAATACTCCATTCCTAGATCCTCATATTGTTATGATTTCTCCCATTTCTTTTTGTACAAGTGGTCATCTACACTAGTTGCCTTTATAATATCCCTGCTAAAGCATTACTGCAACTACCAACCCTAATGTCTGTAGCAGAGAGGCTTTTCGGCGCAAAGCTCCAGAGATGACAGGAAATATTTCAGCACCTTCAGTTAAAAGACTTCCCCCAATGCGATCAGAGCAGACTCACTACCTTTCACTGTGTTGAAAACTGGACCTGCAACACAACCACTGCAACCCTTGGATCCTGTTGACGGACTTAAACTCAGCCTCAGGCCCAGCAAGCCATCTCAGCCTTCCCAAAAGCAGGAGCTCTGGATTTGGTTTCCAACCCTGCAAGCCTGGGGCTCAGCTTCCTGCCCCTGGAGCCCCAGAGACTGCAGGGGCGCAGGCTAGAAAAAGAGAGGTATGTTCAGCCAATATCCTCGTCAGGACAAGTGCTTTGATGATGAGTTTCACTGGCTGCGAGCACACAAAACAGCCCAGGAATAACACGCTGTAAAGAAAGACTGATTGAGATTGGACATCTGCTGTTGAATCTTAAAGGGATAGTTCACTAAAAAATTAAAATTCTGTCATCAGTTATTCACCCTCAAGTCATTCCAAACCTGTATGACTTTGACAAAAGAAGATATTTTGGAAAATGTCTCTCTTTTTTTCCTACAGAGTGTCTTTGATTTCAACACACGTTCAAGCTCTGCTTGGTTTTGCTTGCTTAACAAATCCATCAAGTTGGCCCTGATCCGGATGTCAAAAGAAATTAAACTTGTCTTTGATCGCAACCTCAAATGTTGACACGAAAGAAGTCTTACTAACTGAAGATGCATGTTGGAGGCAACACCAGACCATCTCACCCCTATTTTGGAGGCAGCAAAGGGTTGTGTAGACTTGAAGGAAACAGATCTTGCCAAACCTTGACAATTGGCAATCCATGCTTGACTTGCCAAATACACAAACCAGAACCAAAATCATGCAAAAGAAAAGTTTGATTCTCTTGAAAAACAAACTTCATTGGGGTATCAAACTCTATCAACCTATTTAACAGTGTTCTACATTCAGACATGATTTGGATCACAAGGGTCGCTCCTTATTAGAATACAAATCCTAATATATAGTTAATCATGTTAAAGCACTAAAGTCTTTCATAATGCCCTGATTGAAATTATGCTCAGTGAAGAAAAGAAACAAAGAATGTTATGGTATGAGATAAGAGAGGCAGTGTATCCGCCTCTCTTGCTGTAGCACGACCCCACTGACTATTCAAACACGAGCGGCCTCTCCCCAAACCCCACACTCTCTGTGCCTTTAATCAGGCTGTGGAACTATCCTAAAATTTGCCGTTCAGTGAAGATTTGGCATGACAAATGGGAACACTGTGTACTGGGAGTATCCAGCAAAAATGGAGCCAACTCTGTTCTATATGAGAGATTGGAAAAAGAGAGGGAAGAGACAAAGATGACAAAGGCAGAGGGTTTCAGGGCAACATTTGGTAGAGAAAAAGACATTTGTGACACAATGAGAGTATCAATGATCTTTCTGATTAGTTAAATAACAGCCTGAGCTGTATTATATGCAAAAGTGCCAAGAGCTGGTGAAATCTGTTACTTCCCATTTTATTGGCTGACCACTAAAACAGGTTTTTATTAGTCCACTGGGACACAAGGTTTGCAGAGGTATGTCCATGAAATATCTGGTACTTATGAGTGTAGTCTACACATTTCTTCATTGTTGTCTCTACAGTCTGTCAGTAAGATCACTGCATCGTTTAAATACTACCATGCTAGTTTATTACAGTAGTCTACTACTTTGGTACTCAAAATTTGTGCTCTGCATTTCACCCCTCCAAGTGCACACACACAGCAGTGAGTATTGAACACACGCACACACACTGTGAACACATTTTTGCTGTGGTGCCTGGGGAGTGATTGGGGGTTAGGTGCCTTGATCAAGGGCATCTCAGTTGTGAATAATGAGAATGGAAGAAAGCACCGTTCATTCACTCCCCCCACCTACAGTACATTTTCTGCCGGTACTGAGACTCGAACCCACAACTTTCGGGTTACAGGTCTGACCGTCTAACCATTTCAGCCACAACTGCCCTATATTATATGTTATGTAAAAACAAAGTGCAGTTGTTGTTTTACAGAAAGGGTTAGTCAAATGGCCCTTACCTCTCTTGGCCAAAGTAATGATGGATGGTAAACTATGAATTTTTACTGTACATTTTTCAGGTATATGTACTTTACCAAAATTTTCATTTTGGAGAACTTTTACTTAACTACCTTCCAAAGCCCGATCTGACTTTTTTTCTCTGCTACATTTTTAGAAAGAAATGACAACGATGTACTAAAAAAGGAAACGTCTCTTGCGTACAGACGACAATGTTGTCAAAACAATCCTGTTTTACATGGATCCGCAAAAATGACCAAGAATGCTGCATTATGCTGCCAGGCCAGTAGATGGCGATGTCATCGTAAAGAAACACTACGTGCCTATAGTCTGAACATGTAATATGCATGATATCACCGTTTTCACAAATTCGTGTTTTTTTTTTTTTTTTAGTTTACAGAGACGGTATTTTGAGATTGTGGAATAGCCTATATCAAACAGCAAAAATAGAAAATGGTAGTCCTTATAGATCAGTAATTTTACTTACAGAAAGTGTACTATACAGTATGTTCAAAAGTAATTACTTTTGTAGTTTTACTCAGGAGTATTTATACTTTAACTGAAGTAATGTTTCATCAGGATATCTGTACACTGTAAAAAAATATTTTTCAAAGTTGTAAATAAAACAGATTACTGGAGTATGTTTCACAAGAAAATATTATTTCAGTCTTTCTTTAAAACTTCAAAGTTAATTCTTAATCCATTTCTTCGTATTTGTGAAATTTACTAGCAATTTATGAGTGAAATTGTTTCAAAGTAAATCGTACACCATTGTTTTGTATACTTAAACTCAACTTCAGGATTTGTGTACCTTGTCCACAACTGAAAATAAGTATTAAAAAGAACTTGACTTGATGTTGACGGTCAGTGTCTGGCTTGCAGACTGCTGTTTTGTGATGTAATCCTATTACACATTGCATTCTATACTCTGTTTGGTGGGAAAAAAAAACAAAAAAAACCCTATAAAACTAGAATATAATTGAATTAGAGCCATGAAAGTAAAAGTAATTTATCCACATTTGCAATTTTCAGTGGCATGTCTTTTCTAAATTAACTTTGTAGATTTATTGTTCTTTGGCTTTGAATAATGTGGAAAAGTGGGAAAAACTCCATATCCCGAGTGATTTCCAGCATATGACAATAAAGCTCAGTTAGCACCACATGCTAACTCTCAAACGCTAACGCAGACAGCTTAGCAGACAGAGGAAAAACCATTTAAGCGTAAAGAATGTTACTCAGTGATTTACAAGCTCCCTGAGCTCAGAAAACAACACCTCAGATTTTAAAATGAGCAGTAGGTCTGCGCTAAAAGTCTGAGGGGGGTTGAGGAGAGATTTATGCATAGAAAATTACAGATGGAATTGAATAAAGTGAGGTTTTACTGCTGCCTACATCGTGTGTGATCCTCACACCAACTGTATAGATTTTACTGGTGAGTAACTAAGTGCTTTAATTTCACACTCGTGCTGCTAGCCACTTAAACCTTGGTGGCTTCATGGGCCGAGCTGTGGAACATTCCAGGCAATCAAACAATCAGAGTGCGTTTAAAGGGAGATCTGGCGGCCATTTCATGCAACGAAGGATCTTGCCAAAACAGCGCTGTTTGAATTGGACATGCTTTACTGAGAAAGGTGTGATAGTGTGCTGTGCCAGTATACGAGGAGGGTGGAACTGTGTGAACTTGTTTACCTTGTAACACAGAACACATTCCATATTGCTGATTCTCTAAATGCTGACACTTCGATTTTTCAGCTTGTTCATCAGCGTGATCAAAGTCTCTGGTGGAAAACCTTGTTTAAAAATATTTGTTGTTGCAATCAGGTCCACATGTGCTCTGGAATGGTTCTGGCATAAGTGTTCAAATCGACTCAAATGTGTTTGTATTGACAAAAGAGATCTGGCAAACCAAAAGGACTGGCTGGAAATTGCTTGCGGTGTGGCATGCACATGTATCCTTCAATCACTGTTGATGTACAACTCTCTCTATATCACTGTGCATGATTGAGCTTGCTTTTGGTAAAGTATGGGTTAGGTACAATCTTCAGAAATTAGATCAAGCTATATAAGAGGAAATATGCGCAGAAATTTACAATTTATAATATATAGCATTAGCAGAGAGATAATTAGTCCCTGTCCACACAAACACAGGTATTTTCAAAACCACAGCTTTTTCTATGTGGTTTGGCCATTCGTCCACACGCAAAAGTAGTATCCAGTCACTGAAACTGAACTTTTTTAAAACTCCTGCCAGGGTGAAGATTTTTAGAACGGAGTGTCTATTTACACAGTGCAAATAGCATCCCTTTTTGGCAAACGCTATTTACACTAGCTCCGCCCACCAATGTCTGGTTGGGCCTCATGTTTTAAAAAAGACACATGAAAGACCTGGCTTTTAATGTGATCGATGCGGGTTTGAATCCGCCTTTTGCCGAGCTTGCTCTTCTCCATTTTCCATTTCACATGTCACACCAGAAATGCATTTATTTTCAATAAAAAAGAAAATAATGTTTTAAAAGAAATAAAATGAGTGTTTAATAATAGTAAACATATTTACTGGGTAGGGCTAGGCGAAGGTGTTGGGAAGGTTTTTATTCTCCCAATAAGGCAGCATCCATTTAATATTTTTAATAAATATAATCATTTACACTCTTATTGCATCATGTTAATGTACAAAAATATTGAGGTGCAAATAGTATCTGCCAATATAAAGAATAGATAGCATCTAATTAATATTTACTGTTATTGCAAAGAACTGATACTTTTACATGGTGTAAATAGAATCTGTCACTATTTTCACCTAGTGTAAATAGCATATCGCTAAGAAAATGTTGCTATTGTCACTTAGCGTAAATACCATCTACAGCTTTTTGCACTTAGTGTAAATAGCATCTATAACTAAGAAAATATGTTATTTTCACTTGGTGTAAATAGCATCTAATCACACTTAGTGCAAATAGCCGCTGCCTTTTTAGAAACTATGGTTGCAGTGTTGTCGTGTAGACGGTGAAACCGGAGATTTTGGCTTGAGACGTCGGAGCCGGAACCGGTAATGACCTTTTTTCCAGGCTTCTGATTGGCCAACATGGCTTTATGATTAGGGTTATATTGCCACATGTTGGTTTGGCATGCTCTTGACAGCACTTCATAGCATGTTTTTACGTTTTCATGTGGACGCGATTATAAACTTTGTTTATAAAAATACCTGTATACTTGTGGACTAGGCCTTAGTAAAATGGACAAAACAGACAAAACTGAAATATAGCTAATTGAATTGGTTTGGTTTATTGGTTTGGTGAAATTTATTGGTTTAGCCATTGAATCTGCTATGCTATTATTTGTTTATCATCATTGATTTTAATAATACTTATAGCACGTATAATATTATCAGCATGCCTCTGACCTTCACTGCAGTCCACAGAACACCTGCCATGCATTATTTCATTTTTAAAAAGTGTCTATTGTTTCTGTTTGCACTGATTAAGTTGGATTGGTTATTGCGTCAGGGATGATAAACATAACTTGTACCTTTTGTCTATATTGAGTTGACGGAGTGCTGTTGGTGAGAGGTTAATAGCCAGCTGCGAGAACGTTCATTAACCAAGACTGGTAATTAATTAAATGTAAAATATGTAATTGAAGTCAGATGGTGCAATGAGGCAGTAGTTTTATTTCTGTATGTCTATGTGAAATGGGCCCCAGCACTTGCTTTCATCAAGCAGATTAGGCATCTGAGAAAACAGTGTGGATGTGATTCTAAGGTAATGAAGTAGAAATGTGATGTAACTCAAAACATTTCAAACAATGATGTTTGGACACACATGGTGCACTGCTCCACGAGACAACAGCACATTAAAGGTCCCTGAGGCAGCAGATGTGATGGTCAGGGCCAAAGTTTTGCTCCAGCCCTCTAGCTGAAGGTCATGTGTGTTTGTCTCTGCAGGATTATAAGTATATGCAACATTTTACAGGAAATTAGAGCTTTTGAGAGCCAGGTGGCTCTAAGTCTTGCTCTGGCAAAATGTAAGTCACCCGATGGTTCGTATTTCTCAGAGCAGCTTAATTGGGTTTGAGAGTAACTTACAATATGGTCACAGTGTTACTATATTCTAGGGTGACCATATGTGCCATTTTCCCAGGACGCGTCCTGTCCAGGATTTCTAAATTGCTTAAAATGGCTTGAGCCCTTGCCTTTTTAATCGTGAAAGCGGTCATATCGATGTGCCCCTGGAACGCGATTTCTACACGGAGGTCTGAGCAAGCCACTGTTCTTATTGACAGTCTTCATGCATTGCATTAAAATGTTGTCATATTTGCAATGCTTTGACCGTTCTCTGTAGATCCAGCCTTCTCGCAAGCCACGATTGGTCGATTATGTAAAATGCACGCTATTGGTCAAATTATTTTTCAGTCATTACCTTCCGCAAATATGAAAGCAAAACCAAAACTGGGACATTTTATGCAACTTAGAAATCCTGGACAGGACGTGTCCTGGGAAAATGGCACATATGGTCACCCTACTACATTCTCAATGATATAAAATGGAAAACGGAGATTGACTGATACTGTTTTCTTTCTCTAAACTATATATTTTTTAATTATTTCACTTCTTGGACATCTTAGTGGCCAACATACCGTTTTCAGCAAATGTATCTTGAATTGTGAGGTTGAGAAAAGAAAACAACAGTATGAATCATTCATTATCATTAAGTATAATTATCTTAAAGGGATAGTTCACCCAAAAATGAAAATTCTGTCATTAATTACTCACCCTCATGTCGTTCCAAACCCGTAAGACTTTCATTCATCTTCGAAACACAAATGAAGATCTTTTTGATGAAATCTGAGAGCTTTCTCTCTCTCCATAGACAGCTACGCAACTGATACTTTGACACTTCAAAAAGTTCAAAAAGGGATCGTAAAACTAATCCTTATGAATTGAGCGGTTTAGTCCAAATTTTCTGAGGAGACTCGATTGCTTTATATGATGAACAGATTGAATTTAGGCTTTTACTCACATATAAACATTCATCAGCTCACACATCAGTTGTGGTAAACGGAAGCTTAAACATGTTTGCTTGACGTGCGAAAACCAATTCTTGTGTGTTACGCATCACGTTTGAGCTTCCGCAAGAACCAATGAGGCTCATTTTCATGTGTTACACAGCATGTTTGAGCTTCTGCAAGAGGTTTATTCTCACGTGTTAAGCAGGTTGGGTTGAGCTTTTGTTTATGTTTGCTGAACAAAAGCCTAAATTAAATCTGTTTATCATATAAAGCAATTGAGTCTCTTCAGAAAATTTGGACTAAACCACTCAATTCATATGAATTAGTTTTACGATCTCTTTGTGAACTTTTTGAAGCATCAAAATGTCACTTGCGTAGCTGTCTATGGAGGGACATAAAGCTCTCAGATTTCATCATAAAGATCTTCATTTGTTTCGAATATAAATGAAAGTCATGGAGCGACACGAGGGTGAGTAAATGATGACAGAATTTTCATTTTTTAGTGAACTAACCCTTTAATATGAGGATATTTAGAATTTTTTAACTAGTATTGCAATAAGTGGATGACTGGCTTTAGTTGCATCATTACTCAACTTTTCTTTGGCACAGTTTACTTATATATCATTCAGCCTAATCTACTATGATTAATACTTTCACTTTCAATCTTAGCTTCAGGATCACTATTAGTTAGTTCCTATTTGGAAAAGCAGTTTCTTCCAATAGTGGACAGCTGAAGGGAAAATACAATTTTACCACATCGACTGACACAGGCCAGATATCTGGGCCTTGGTGAGGTGGTTGGACCGCTCAAACCCCTATAGGCCGGCACTGGTTTTGGGACCTGTTTTCCGTCTGGAGTGGATTATTCAGTTGTTAGCAGGAAGCCACACAAACACACACATACACTCACAGTGCCCATAGAAAGCCATCACTCATCTGGCAAACATATGGCACAAGGGATTCAAAATGAAACAAAATTCCCCGTGATTAACACACAAACAACCTCATCTACTTATTTTCCTGGCCTTCGAAAGTCACCAGCTTTTTTGACCCCGATCCTCCGGGCCTTCACCCCAAAAATGTGTCTGTGAGAGTTATGAAATTATGATTCCACAGGGTGTGTCTGTGTATGTAATCGTGTATTGCGTTTGTCTGCTGGGCAGGGTCTGTTTCCACCTCATTGTGCCACTGGCCTCTCAATGTTCCTGGGAACACCAGATTTGGCCCACCTGCCAAAAATCTGCACTTTTTCACCAAGTGAGTGCCCTTCACGTGACCTGTAGACTCATTCATAAGCACCTCACCATTCATCTAAAACCAGACCATCCCGCCCAGGCTTTTTACCTCTTTTCTGGTTTGTGAACGAGCCTTTGGTGGTGGCAATAAGGAAAAATATATTTCTTTTATATTTCCCCTTAATACTATGTACTCAGCCTTCTTTGTACCTCTTTTCTCTCGGCTGTGGGTCTGCTGTTTGATCCTGGTGTGAGGAAGTGTGGGTGTAATTGGGCCGTGGCTCCATGAGGGTAATTCCACTGAATGGGTTTCAGGCTGGTACAGGAATTCTAAGAAAGTGAAAATAAAGAAAGGAGAAAAAAATGTAACAGAAAGCACCATGATAACAGCAAACAGAAAAATAAATGTTAAGTAAGTGTTAATAAATGTTAAAATTTGTCTTTATATAATGGATTGCTATGGATTACTATTACATCTCAATTCTGAGAAAAAAAGTCAGAATTGTGAGTTTAGATCTCAGTTCTGAGAAAAATAGTCAGAAGATATAAACTTTTCAGAGTGAGTTCATATCTCACAATTCTGACTTTTTTCTCAGAACTGAGAGATAAACTTGCGAGTTATAATGTCAGAATTGTTGGATATGAACTCAAGCTTCCATAGATTACTGCACATGTTTATACTTAAACAAAAAACATGCTTATATTAAAATTGCATTATTTGAAAAGAAGTGTTAATATGATATGCAGCTCAAATAAATCTTATATCAAGGATTTTAGGATATTTTGTTATAACTGCAAAATGGACCATTTTCACATTTCCAGGGTTCTAGTAACTAGTTTTCTGTAATAGCAAGGTGATATAACACAAAGTACCGTGATATAAATGTACAATATTTAAAAAAAAAATGAAAATATAAGAAACTTTGCTAGAATTACGATCAAGTTTTTATTATTGTTTTTATGTCTATGTGGTGTTTTTAATATGCTTTAAGACAAACCATGTGCAAATTCATAAGCCAACACTATAGCTGAGTATTTTCTCTTTAAAACTGCAGTGAACCAAAGACAGTCTCAAAAACGCGGTTTGAAATCTCTGGTGTTTTTGACGACACAAACTACCTTGTAACCAATCACGTCAATGTGTCATTGTCAACAAGTGGATCTCTGAGCTGGCTTGAGTGAGTGGAGGCGGGGCTAATTTGCATATTCATAGAACCGTGTATAATAAATGAAGCAAGGGTGTAGAGTTACATTCAAACTATTTTAGGGCATGAAGAATTTTTTTTTAAGGAAATAAACGTTTAAATATGTAATTTTGGTGATCAAAGATGAGTTTTAAGAGATAAAATTATTTACTACAGGTGGACTTTAATAACTGTGGAAACTCGTCATCACAGTCTGTCAAAAGGGTTGATGAGACAAAAATACTTATTAAGGATAGGATTTTTTTTTTTTTTTTTTTGCAGTGTACTAATGGTTAAATCACTGTAAAATGATTCCAGACCGGGTAAAATAATTGTAATTCTTATTGAATTCTTTGAAAACAAATCTTTTTATCTTATCAAATTAATTATTATTTTTTTTTTTTTACTGTACTGCTGTCATGCGACAAATGACACACTGTGCTACAGGGAAGAACATATGAAGTTGAAGAAGAAGAAAATGAAGTTCTGAATTAGATGAGTGACAGACGGACAGATAGAGAGAGAGAGAGAGAGAGAGAGAGAGAGAGAGAGAGAAAGGTGAAGTGCCCTCTGCTGTGAATGTGTGAGTACTGAGTACTGAGTAAGACTGCTTACCTCAGCACAGCTCGTCTCTCTACAATCCCACTCTCTGTTCCATCTCACATTAGCGCTGCTTTCATATTCAAATGACTGTTGTTTTAGTAACACCATCTTTTCATCCTCCCTTTGGAGTTTATTTGTTTTGATGGTTAGAGTCATTCAAAATTGTGCCGAAAGTTGGTTTATGACTCTGTGTGTGCGTGTGTGTCTGTGTGTGTGTGTGTGTGTCTGTGTGTGTGTGTGTGTGTGTGTGTGTGTGTGTGTGTGTATGTGTGTGTGTGTGTGTGTGTGTGTGTGTGTGTCTGATCACATGTCTGCACTTTAAAAGAGGTTGCTGTTTCATGGCTTGGCCTCCTGTGGTCCCCCACTCCCAAGAGGGAAACGACTTGGCTTTTATCTCCCCCTTTTGAAGTGGCAAAAGAACAGCCTGTTTCTGCCAACATCACAAACCCATCCAAACACTCACTGCTGACCATTAGCAGCACTAACACCCACAAACATGTTAATTATCACTGTACAGTCACTTGAAGTACTAAACTCTGTTTATAAACACTGTACATGGGGAAAAAGCACAATTTTTCGCTTATGAGGTTTTGACTGTCCTCAAAATCGTGCATAATTGGCCAATCGGCTAAATGATCCCCTGTTGGTGTGTTCAGTTATCCCAAAGGAATTTATCTTGTACATTTTGGGTGCATCTCAAGAGTTTTCAGCTATCAGTAGCACTTCATTGAAGCTGTAATATCAACGTTCTCTACATCTTCTCCAGACTGTCTGTTACATGTGCTCAGGGTGAACCTGCTCTCATCTGTGAAAAGCACAGGGTGCCAGTGGCGGACCTGCCAATTCTGGTGTTCAATGGCAAATGCCAATCGAGATCCATGGTGCCGGGCAGTGAGCACAGGGCCCACTAGAGGACATTGTTTCTGATTTCCACCCTCATGAAGTCTGTTTCTGATTGTTTGGTCAGAGATATTTACACCAGTGGCCTGCTGGAGTTCATTTTGTAGGGCTCTGGCAGTGCTCATCCTGTTCCTCCTTGCACAAAGGAGCAGATACCGGTCCTGCTGATGGGTTAAGGACCTTCTACGGCCCTGTCCAGCTCTCCTAGAGTAACTGCCTGTCTCCTGGAATCTCCTCCATGCTCTTGAGACTGTGCTGGGAGACACAGCAAACCTTCTGGCAATGACATGTATTGATGTGCCATCCTGGAGGAGTTGGACTGCCTGTGCAACCTCTGTAGGGTCCATTTATCGCCTCATGCTACCAGTAGTGACACTGACCCTAGCCAAATGCAAAACTAGTGAAAAACAGTCAGAAAAGATGAGTAGGGAAAAAAATGTCAGTGGCCTCCACCTGTAAAACCATTCCTGTTTTGGGGGTCGTCTCATTGTTGCCCATCTAGTGCACCTGTTATTAATTTCATTAACACCAAAGCAGCTGAAACTGATTAACAACCCCCTCTGCTACTTAACTGACCAGATCAATATCCCAGGAGTTTAACTGACTTAATGCTATTCTCTGATTAAAAAGTGTTCCTTTAATTTTTTTGAGCAGTGTAGTAATTTTTAAGCAATAGTTAGGTTTAATAAAACTGCCCAGCAATTTGGGCAAACATTTAACCCAACTGCTGAGTTAAAATAACCCAATCGCTGGGTTTATCCATTTTTAACCCAACTTGGGTTGTTTTTAACCCAGCATTTTTTAGAGTATACTAAAGAAGATGGATGAGGCTGTTGTGGAATCTGAAGTGTTTCTGGCTGGATTCTTGGGGTGCTGAGATCCACACCACAGGAAAAACCTTGAGTCCCAGGCAAAAACATTATCCAGACTCCATCGTCTTCACCTCCTGACTGTTAACAGGCTTTCAGTAAAAACTCTTCAGTTTGGATGACAGAGTGATGAGAGATGCTTTTAAGAGACATTGAGAAAGTTAAAAAAGAATCTCTTTTCAAAATGTGCAATAGCATTTATTGCTACAATATGAAATGAGTAAAATCTGTGAAGTGTTGAAAGTTACAGAAATGAAATGGAGGAGATGTGTTTGAAAAGACAGACTTTCGTTCTTAGTGTATGTGTCAGGGAAATGCTGTCTCATCATTGTAAACAGAAAAAGAGGTTGGAGACTGTGCTGCATCTTGGACTGAAATCACACACAGCTTTTGAACATGCGGTACCAGGCAAGAAAAGAAAAATCAAAAAAGAAAATGTCCTACTCCTTTCTATTGGCTTAAAGTGGGAGCGAGACATCTGGAAAGGACCCTATCATCACCTCAGCCTAACTTCTGTGCCTGCTGCCAAGTCCAACATTGTAGCATGCTCTACACGTCGAAAAACCTGCCTCATACATCAAACTAGCCATCTCAGATTACATGACCACAGTGACAAAACCCATTGCATTTGTTCCCCTCTCAGAATGAAACATATGGCCATGCATAAAAGCCACAGGGGAAAAGAGAGCCATATTGTACCACTCATTTAATTTTCACCAATTATGATCCTGTTCTATATGGTAGACACAGTCTGTAAATTTTGTCACTTTACATACTCCATTCTGCCAGTGAATTGTCTTTAATGTCAAGCCGTCTCTGCTGTGCCCTGTTGCCTGTTAGTTCTCCTCATCTGTGTTCTTTGAAGTGCTTCCAGATTCAGAATGGCAGAGGTACAGGGTCTTTCCAGGCCTCTCAGTATCAAAGCACACTAATATTACACACTGGTCATTAATGTCAGATTATTTCCCCAGCTCCTGGCACCCAAGAGACCAGAATGTGAAGGAGGATCTCAAAATGATGCCAACACGCTTATGAGCTGCCTGAACATTTACAAATATTTTTCCAATATTGAGAGGCAGGGGCACAAGCGTAATAAACTGGAAATATTTTTCCATTCAGTGCTTTTAAACTCTTTTGTGAAACATTGTGGGTTTCATCTAAACATAGGAAAGTTTTTGCAGAAGTGGCTAAAGGTTTGAATGCTGATGCCACTTCAGATGTCTCATATCACCTGTTGCTCTTTGAGCAAACTCAGTTGAATGCTTCTCCAATCTGTGCAGGCCGCACAGCAAAATATGAACCAGATTCACATCCATTGATCGATTTAGTCTTGTTGAGACTGTCAGTGCAAATCCAATATTTGTGCATATCCAATTGCAATCTGGTCATATTTAGCAAGCAGTTTTTACCATAATGCATTACTAATAACACAATACAGTAATAATATTCATATGTGGTTTGAAATCCTATTCAAATCTAATTTCTGGAAATCCGTTTCAGTCTGACCGCTCTGATCGGATTTTGCTTAGCTTTTCCGCCTATATGTCACTTTCTCAGGCACGTAAAGAACTTCATCACGGGACACACAAATCTGAACAGTTACAATACAAAGTGTGTACAGTCGATAATTTAGATCAGATTCCAGGCAGAAATTAAAACAGTTTTTTTTTTTTTCTTTTAATCTGGATAGATTTGAAAATGACATTTTCGTTTCAAAACACTCTCTGTTCACACTAGAGTTTTCAAGCGTTTTCCAGAAGTTTCTCATCCGCACTGAAACATTGAAAAATGCTAAAATCATCTTACTGTCAATGCATAAAACGCACTAAAATCTCACTGAGATGATACCGATAGACCAGATATTACAAAGTAACATTTATCTTTAGCAACACTGTGAAAGTGAATAAATAATTATAAAGAAATGGCAAGTAACTCACAGAATTAAATTAAGTAGAAAGACTGAAATACTATTTTCTTCTAAAAGGTTGAGGTTCTACAAATTAACTTTGTTTGTATGCAACTTTGAAAAATCATTTTTTTACAGTGTATATTTATATTTACGTTAATTTATATAAATGACGTGCAGTCCGTGTGGAAACAATCCTGGGTTGGGGTCAGGGCCGTGATCTGTTAATTCGTGACCCCTGGTCAGAGGGTTCTAGCCCACTGTGTCACTCACCAAAAAAAAAAAAGAAGTTCAACCTGTCTGAAATAAAGAACCTGTTATTCAGCA
This sequence comes from Ctenopharyngodon idella, assembly GCF_019924925.1. Classification (NCBI taxonomy): domain Eukaryota; kingdom Metazoa; phylum Chordata; class Actinopteri; order Cypriniformes; family Xenocyprididae; genus Ctenopharyngodon; species Ctenopharyngodon idella. The sequence continues at coordinate 3,970,290 of NC_067239.1, read as the reverse complement.
GAGTGAAATTTATTGAATCTGAAATTACAACTTGACCGCAGGCTTTAGCGACCCAAGTATCACACTCCCCCAGTGACTGAACAAGCACACCTCCCTCCTGATCCCAGTGTGAGATGAGCGAGAAAGCAACAGGTCACCCGCTTGCAAAGTATTTTTCTATTTGCTTTAGAAAATGCCAGGAATCCCTCTCCCCTTTGTTTTGCCTATGAATCATCTATTACCTTTTTAGTTTGCGCAATTCACCGAGGTTGGGAGGTCTTCGCTGGGGTAGTGACACTTGCCCCGGGAGGGGAGAAAGAGTGTGAATGAAAGATGAGATGTGCTTCTGCTGTGTTTCCTTGTGTGGTACTGTATTTTTAAGCCTTTTTAAACTATAGCAGATTTCATCCAGCAAAACAACTTCATGGCTCTTTTTCAACTGGCATGCTAGCCATATTGAAATATAAGGTCAGTATTCCTCAACATATGGAAACTATGGTACAGTTTCAGTGCAAAATGAACAAACAGCGGAGATTGGAATATGATTACAGTACGTGGGGAGTTTTCAATTTCAAAGGGAGCAATTCTGTCACTATTTACTCTATTTACTACCTTCATGTCTATGAAAGCCTGTTTCCAACTCAGAGTAAAAAAAGGTTATTTTGAGAAAAAGTTTAAAATAAAACAGTCACATTGTAGGGTATAAAGTTACAATTTCTTGTCATTGAAAAACATTTTTGAGAAACATTTGTGAGAAACTGGCAGTTGTGAGATATAAAGTCACATCGTGAGATATAAAGTTACAATTTCTTGTATTTGCAAGAATTAATGTCACATTTGTGAGAAAGTGACAGTTGTGAGATATAAAGTCAAATAGTGAGATATAACATTACAATTTCTTGTATTTGCATAAATGAATTTCGTATTTGTGAGAAAGTGTCAGTTGTGAGATAGTGAGATATAATGTTACAATTTCTTGTAGTTGCAAGAATTAATGTCACATTTGTGACAAAGTGGCAGTTGTGAGAAATAAATTCACATAATGAGATATAATGTTGCAATTTCTTGTAATTGCAAGAATTAATGTCACATTTGTGAGAAAAAGGTAGTTGTGAGATGTAAAATCACCTTGTGAGAATTAATGTTACATTTGTGAGAAAGTGGCAGTTGTGAGATAAAAAGTCACAGTGAGATAATGTTACAATTTCTTGTAATTGCGAGAATTAATGTCACATTTGTGAGAAAGTGGCAGCTGTGAGATGTAAAATCACACTGTGAGATACAATTTATTTTAATTGTGAGAATTAATGTCACATTTGTTAGAAAGTGGCAGTTGTGAGATATAAAGTTACAATTTCTAACAATTGTGAGAATTAAATTCGCAATTATGAAAAAAAAGTCACAGAGGCAAGATGTCGAGTCACAACTGAGAGACATAACACCACAATTAAAAGAAATAAAAACGAGAATTGTGAGAAATAAAATTAAAATTACATTATAAGAAATAAAGTTTCATGCAAATAATAAGAGGATAACAAATTTTTCAGGTCCTCACACAAAAATATTGTGTGGCATTTGAAAACTTGGAATATAATGTGCAAGTCATATGGCCCGCTATTATGATAATTTTATGATGCTTTTTTTCATGTTATTTTGTCTGTTTTACAGCTTGGTCACTACTGTTGTTATATAGCAAGAGCAACATATTCTTCAAAAATTGTCTCATTTTATATTCCACAACATACAGGTTTGGAACAACATGAGGGTGTGTAAATAAAGACAACATTTTCATTTTTAGGGTGAACTATCCTTTAATCAAAGTGGAGGCAGAGGTAGAGCTGATGGCAATACCGCTAGATGCTTGGATGAAGGTACCGATAAATGTAGCTGGTGCATGTGTGTTTGTTTGACTGTGTATGTTGGAGAGGGAGGAGGATAAGATCTGAATGATAAAGGTTGGAGTAAGAGAGAGAATGAGAGAAGGATCTTGTAATGAAAAGCAGATGTGCTGAATTCTCGTATTGTTCCCAAAAGAAAGCAGCTGGCCACTCTTGGCTCATCCTTCTAAATAAACATTCCGGGATGGCCGTGAGCGAACAAGGACCTGTTACTCATTAAGAGCTCCTCTCTCCCGCAACCCTCTTTGAAGTGTTGCTGTAACGCTTCAAAAGTGAAGCACAGAGAATGTGAAAACTGACTTTAAGAGGCTTATCACACCTCAGAGCTGCATGGGTGCCTTCATTCTGTGGGTTAGTGCTGAGAGATGAAGGCCAAATGTGGTCTGAACAGTCCAGATATTTGAGGAAACTATACGAGAATATATAAAAACAAAGATGTGTATGTACTGGCTTGAATTCAAGAGCACCATAGATAGCTCTCAGTGCAATAACACACCCAGCTGAAGATCCAAGTGTTATGCTATCCTCAAATCAGAACCTAAGAGCCATTTTGGGTTAAACGCACACATGGTATCCTCAGATAACCTCTTGCTGCACACAATGTGTTCATTTGATTGGCAGCTGGTGGTGGGGAAAACACAGATGACATTGGCCTATATTCAATCCAATATTCATTTCCTTGACTTGACATTAGGCTCAGCTTGTTATACTAAACTACACAAAGACAATGATTATGTGACATTCATAGATCAGTACAAACCTTAATTCATCTTAACTTCATTAGCTTTAGCCATTAGCTTCATTACGCAACTAACTTTCCAGTGTTTCAGATGGTTATACAAAACTCACATTGCTGCAAACTCAGTATCGGCTAGCTTTAGCTTCAATAATATTATCTCTGTCCTTTCTTCAGATAAATGTTTAAGAATATAATTTACAACTAAGTACTATATAGCAAGGTTAGTTGTTAAAGATGACATTACACACACTGCTGTGATGGTCAAAAAGGGCTGTTTATGGCATAGCATGTAGGCTATCAGTAGGCTATATCGTGTACACAAATTCGGGCTCTGGTAAAGGACCCTGGCTCACTGCACATTGGGACACTGATTACATGGTTGTGTACTTGTGTTGTTAAGCCCAAAGTATACTTGGGTTTTTACATTTACGCTAAGCATGTGCGCTTTGCACGAATTTTGTCATCAGCACAGTATAGCCTGATTTTTCTAACCAATGCACAGCTCGTACATCAACTACAAACTACTGGAGACGCAACAACAATTGATGCTTATATTGATGAGAATTTTAAAAAGAATTTTAAAAAGAAATAGCACAGACACTGGACAAGGATGAAACTCTCTAGTGCGCATGTGTCGACTGGCTGTGTTTATGCACACTATCAAATGATTGTTCTGTTACATATCCCTGCAACTGAATATAACTAGATTATGTTCACTACCTGTCTAGCGATATCTTTATGCTGACATATAATTGTAATGATGGGTCGACAGCATGGAGATCCATTTGCAGCTTTTATTAAGAATAGTGTATACACAGGTAAGGGCAGAGGCAGAGACGTAAACGGGGACAGGCAATGGTCGAGGCAGGCAGCAGACAAACGGTATCAGGAAGCAGGCAGAGATCAGGGCAGGCGGCAAACAAACACAGTCCAGTAAACAGGCAAGGATCAAGGCAGGCAGCAGAGAATCACAAGAGATAAACAGTCCAATCGGCAACAGTATAACAATCCACAGAAAACGCTTAGAAATGATCACCGGGGCAAATCAAGACTTCGCAGTGTGTGTGCGTGCTGCTTAAATAGTGTGAGTGTGATGTGTGCAGGGTGTGTGTGCAATCAGTCCCAGGAATGAGGGCTAATCAATATTTGCCTTTTTAAACCTTCTATAATGTTTCAATTATATAACCTTCAATATGTTTATTGAGTTGGACTTCAGAAATTTGATGTAAATTATGTTAAGAGAACATAGCGAGCATCGATGCTCCATGGAGTGTTGAGGGATTTTTAGGGAGCGAATAGTCCAGTTTACTGTAAGGATTTTAGCATTGCACACAGCACACTTGATACCATCCAATTTTCCAAGGCTTACTTTAGAAAGTACTTTACTTTAAACAAAGCCATCTGTCAAGGGATGGTAGAGATTAAAAGAGCATTAAATCATTTTGAAAGTAATGTATCTAAACACTCAGAATCCTCTGGGATAAACAAACAAAGAATATGAAATTACGTTTAGCCAATTTATCCCTATAATTATCTTAATAATACTTCTCGGTACACTTTCAATATTTACAGTAATATCCCCCCCCCCCCCCCCCACCCCCCCTTAAGTATGATAGTACTTCATGGAGTACCAGTTAAATCAGAGCTTTGAACTAGCTGAGTTTGATACTTAAGTTTGTAATACTTTTGCATAGATATTTGCCATGATTTGCAGTCTGGATGAGTCAATTCTAAAGCCAGTCTGGGTAGCTGGAGTTGACAGACTTGCATACTGTATATGTGTCTCAAGTAGAAGTAATTGAAATAAGTCCTGACCTCTGGCATTGTTAATCTGCTAGGTCCCATCTCTACCAATTCGATCCCACAGTATATTTTGATAAGCAGATCAGTGATGTTGTTAAAAGCAGTTTCTTTCAGTTAAGATCCATTGCTAGAATCAAGAAGATGCTTTATGAGAAAGACCTGGGAATGGTTATTAATGCATTAAAAAATCAAGGTTAGACTACTGTAATTCGGTCTATCTGGATTTGCCTAAATCTGCTCTAAATCACTTGCAATTGGTGCAAAATGCTGGAGCCAGATTATTGACTGGTTTCCACTTCTGTTATTTTTAAATGGGCTTTACAAACTAAACTAAACTAAATTAGAAGGCTGCAACCTCTAGGGGTCACATTTTGTCGCCCACATACATAATTGATATGTGTAATTTACATTACAAAATACAGTGGAAAAAGAAATTACAACTGATTTTTGCCTCACAAGGAATAACATTCAATTATAATAATAGCTACTTTTCTGAAATGAGACATTCACAATAATGTATGCAGCCGAAAAAATGTAAATATTTCTTTGTAAATTAGCCAACACTATTTACCTGGCTAAAAGAATATTGTGCTACAGTCCACAGAAAGCGGGCAATGGGTGCAATTGGTTCCTACTGAATTCCTCCTTAAAGATGCACTCATAGGCTGTGTTTGAAATTGCCCCCTATACCCTCATTCACTATTCCCTACATTAGTCCACTAATATAGTGCACTTGAATGAAAACAAGTGGCTGAATTCGGACACTGAGTGTGCCGGAAGGGCTACCGCATTTGCATAGTTTGTGCTTGCTGTTTAATAATTATTTGAAACTTAGCAAACTGGCAGCTCCAGTATTAATGAAAATATATATTTTGAACTCTGTCATTGAAATTATGTATAAACCTTAATTATACAATTGGTAATACTTTAGCTTATGGTCCAATTCTCACTTTTATTAACTAGTCGCTCATTAGCATGCATATTACTAGTACATTGGCTGTTTATTAGTACTTATAAAGCACATTAATGCCTTATTCTGCATGACCATATTCTACATCCCATAATCCTACCCAATACCTAAACTTAACAACTATAAATAAGCAATAATTAGTTTATTGAGTTTATTGAGGCAAAATTTGTTGTTAATATTTAGTTAATAGTCAGAATTGGACCCTAAAATAAAATGTGACCAAACAATTTAGTAATCAATCAAAAAGGAATTTGTGTATTACGCTGAACCCACATTGGACCAGCAGTTTGGAAAATGAATGGATGGATGGATAATTCAGCTGCGGGCGCCATCTTCTGGTGAGACGTGGGAATTCATTAGGCGCGTGACTCTCACAGTGCATTATGGGTATTATCTAGCCATTGAATGTATATCGATTGTACTCTAGGTATTGTGGTGCATTGTGGGATTGAATGAGTGCACTCAATATCGTCCACTATGGTTTCGGACACCACTAGAAATGGCTTTCCCTTTAAATAGTATCCTATATAAGGGTATAGGGGGTCCATAGTTTGTCATGCTAGCTGCTATGTCAGTTACCTGGGACTTATACTGCCACTTGGTGGTATGGATGTAACATTGTTAAAAAAAACAATAGGTTTTTAGGTTACCAATGCCATTGTAAGTGTGTGTTTACTCTATGCAATTTTTAGTGTGTGCATAAGGTTTGGAAAACATGAGGGTTACAGAGATAAAGTGAGTAGTATTCAGTTGGCTACGTGATCTCAACAAGACAACCACAAGCATATGGGCAACTTTAAGTGTATTAGATTTGAAGACTCAATCTTCAAATCAACAAATCAATAAGTAGTGATTATTTTTCTACTATTCTCTCTCTTTCATATCTGACTGATACCTTTTTCAACCCGTAAATAAAACAGAAACCACATTAATGTATTGTAATGAGCAGTGTGTTCACTGCCCACCCCATATCTGTCCTCCAAGTTGTGTTTTATTACTCTAGCGGTTCTGCACACAGAGGGAGGTGTCCAAATGATATAGGAACATGTGTTGGAAGTGTGGAATATAGATAATATAACACAGAGATTTATCCTACTTGTCATCCTCCTCCTCTCTCACCGTTCTCTATTCACACACAGTTCATCTGTAGGTAGATTTTTTTTCTCAAGGGGGTCTCGTGGTTCACCCCCAGCTGAGAACGCTTAGCAGAGATTCCTCAAAATGCTGAGCTGTGCACTTTTCCCCTCTATCGCAAAGAGATTTCCTATTGTTCCACTATTTTATGATTTGTCCAGAAAACAGAGGAATTCATTTTACAAGCCTATAAAAAGTGAGTCTCTTTTGAACCAGTGGGAACCTTGGTTCGTAGTGGTTCGTAATGATCAGAAGTTGTGATGTTTCACAAGGGGCTTTTGTTTTGTAGTTATCGTTTTCTGGCTTTGAAAAATAACAATGAAACACTTCCATAAAACTGCATTTGTCTTTGAAAGAGAGCAGTGATACATCGGCGGTCACTGCCTCTGTTTTGCATTTAATTTAATGTGGTTGTATGGTTTCACCACCCAGTGATCCTCTTTCTGACTGATTTTGACATTCCTTGATGAGAAAGGCTTCTGTTGGGTCAGTGGTACTACAGATTAATGTATGAATCAGCTCATGGTGGTTTATTGCAGGCCTAATTCACATTCCAGATATTGAATTGTACTGGTGTACCAGGGTGGAATTTAAAGGGATCATGTCTTGAAAATGTAAATTGATTTTTTGATGTTTTAAATTTTGTGTTAATTGATGATGACTTATCCAGGTTTTTTGAGACAATCACCTGAGCTGACATGAGAATAATAACTCTGGAGCGTCAGGAGTAGAATGTAATTTTATCGCTGATTGTATTAACAATGATGCACACAGTCCAAACAAATTACTAGCAACTATTTATACTTCTGAGCTGTAATGTAAAAAGAAACAGACACGCTTTTGAAAGCCGCCCCAAAACTCACACCTTGACTGCACTATAGGGGTTCCGCAGGGTTCTATTTTAGGACCAATTTTATTCACACTGTATATTAATGATTTATGTAATATTGTTAATGTACAAATAATAGAACATATATTCTGTTATATTATATTAAAAGTCACAATATGCCTAAAGACTAAATTTCCATTTAACAACAGAGATTAATCTGTTATTGCTATTTCACAAGAAGCTTTGGTAAGAATTTTGAATATAGTGCACAACCTGTAGGACTTTTATAGTTACAGAAAACAGAATTAAGGAATTTTGGATGAACTACAGTACCTCTTACACTAACAGAACATGTAAAAATGTAATAATATTTAAGTACTCTGATCTAGAATGGGAAAGTAGATGAAAGGTTTACTGAGTTCATTCACCCACAGTAGGTTCTTCTGTGGTTTTGTTAATATATGCAGCAGGTAACATGAAGGGAATCCAAAAGTTTTTTTTTTTTTTTTTTCAAACCATGTGCTCAAAAATCTAACTCTCACTTCATCTGCACCTTCTCCCTCTGAATAGTTTTCCCTTGAAGATGCCAAGAGCAACAAACAGTATGCAGAGCTCTTTAAGACAGGATTTTCCACATCCAACATGCTGTCGCTCACTCCTTTCCCTTTCATTTCCCATTCACACCCTTTGAAGACTGATATTTCTTACCCCAAAACATCATAAAATCTCCCTCTAATGGCTGATCAGCTGGTAGGTGAAGAATTTGCTGTGGTCAGGTCAAGAGGTGAGAGGAAGGGTGAGCGAGTGAAAGAGGACTAGGGAATGAATGAAATTAGACACTCACTGGGTCACTGGGATAATGCTCACACTATTTATGGTTGAGGCAACAGGTATTAGAGCACAGGGCCATGTAATAAGCTCCTCTCACTTTTCCTTGGTCATAAAATACATATCCAAATAGTGAGACCATGCCAACTGTGTGTTTGTATTTATCTTAGCAATCTGATGTTAAATCTCCCTAATATGCCCCTAAACCTTCTCCTCACTGTCATTAAGTCTGAACACATGTCTGGCTCTTCTGTTGACCAAAGTATTTACTATACTTTTCACAGCTATGAAACATAGTTGTCACACAGGGACATTGTTGCAAAAGCTATGTCTTACTAACTATACGATTTTTAGCAAAAAGTCATTGGGCATGTACTACCGTTCAAAAATTTGGGGTCAGTAAGATTTTTTAATGTTTTTGAGAAAAGTCACTTATGCTCTCCAAATATGCATTTAAATGATCAAAAATACTGTAAAAACAGTAATACTGTGAAATATTATTACAATTTAAAATAGTCGTTGTTTTCTATATTTTAAAATGTGTAAAATATTCCTGTGATAGTGGAAATGTTGAATAGCTTTATGGTAGCCAAGACTTTAAGGTGGACCTATACAGAAAACACTGGGATATAAATACACAGGATAACAAGTGCTAACAAGGAACAGGTTAGAGTAATCAATAACTAAGGAGACTAACAAGGGTAACTATGGAAACAAACAAGGCAGCTATGGAAACAAAAGCAAACAGGAACTAAACACAGGAAGTGAACACCGGGAACAATGATGGGCTAATAAACAGACAAACTTCAAAATAACTACAAAATGCGCTGGAAACAGGAAACAAGAAAAGAACCAGGCAGAATACAACCTAAAAGTCCAAATAACAAAAACACAAGGTACACAAAACGAAGAACATGTAACATAAATAAATATGTATGAGTTCATGTGGCTCTATTTTTTTTATTTGTCTTGGTTTTAGCCTATTGTACACTTGGTAGACTTTGGCCTGTCCAGCTTTGAAAACAAGGCCTGTAGGTCAGCAGCTGCTCTGCTCTGTTTTCCTGCAGATATGATGTTGCCATCTTCCTCTGTTTTCAGAGTTAGCCATCTGGTATTCTTATCTCTCCGGTGCATGGCAGTGGTGGTGTTTTTGAACTTCGAGGTACAGTGGCCAGTTCTGCATCAATCAGCAACTTCTGCTGCAAGGTATGATAAAAAACATGGTTTGTTTAGGTTTGTCAACTTTCAACATGAAAATCTGTGTTTGCTTGCTTCGCTCACTTTCACACACACACACACACACACACACACACACACACATCCATTGTAGAACATTTCTTACTCTAAATTCTTATTTTTTTTATGTTAATTTATTTAACATAAAAAATATGGACAATGCACTTTACTGAACATCAGTATAAGATACAAAATGTAAACATGCCAGATAATCAAAACATTGCTCATTTACATATAGTCCCCAGGCAGGTAAAACAAACTAAGACATTGCTAATAACAATATAGACTGCTCAAAAAATTTAAAGGAACACTTTGAAAACACATCAGATCTCAATGGGGAAAAATATCATGCTGGATATCTATACTGATATGGACTGGGTAATGTGTTAGGAATGAAAGGATGCCACATCATTTGATAGAAAAATGAAAATTATCAACCTACAGAGGACTGAATTCAAAGACACCCCGAAAATCAAAGTAAAAAAATGATGCAGCAGACTAGTCCATTTTGCTGAAATTTCATTGCAGCAACTCAAAATGTTACTCAGTAGTTTGTATGGCCCCCACATGCTTGTATGCATGCCTGACACTGTTGGGGCAAGCTCCTAATGAGATGACGGATGGTGTCCTGTGGTATTTCCTCCCAGATCTGGACCAGGGCATCACTGAGCTCCTGGACAGTCTGAGGTGCAACTTGGCGGCATCGGATGGACCGAAACATAATGTCCCAGAGGTGTTCTATTGAATTTAGGTCAGGCGAGCGTGGGGGCCATTCAATGGTATCAATTTCTTCATCCTCCAGGAACTGCCTGCATACTTTTGCCACAGGTCGGGCATTGTTGTGCACCAAGAGGAACCCAGGAGTAGGGTCTGACAATGGGTCCAAGGATTTCATCTCAATACCTAATGGCAGTCAGGGTGCCATTGTCTAGTCTGTAGAGGACTGTGTGTCCCTACATGGATATGCCTCCCCAAACCATCAGTGACCCACCACCAAACCAGTCATGCTGAATGATGTTACAAGCAGCATAACGTTCTTCACGGCTTCTCCAGACCCCTTCACGTCTGTCACATGCTCAGGGTGAACCTGCTCTCATCTGTGAAAAGCACAGGGTGCCAGTGGCGAACCTGCCAATTCTGGTGTTCAATGGCAAATGCCAATCAAGCTCCATGGTGCCGGGCAGTGAGCACAGGGCCCACTAGAGGACGTCGGGCCCTCAGGCCACCCTCATGAAGTCTCTTTCTGATTGTTTGGTCAGAGACATTCACACCAGTGGCCTGCTGGAGTTCATTTTGTAGGGCTCTGGCAGTGATCATCCTGTTCCTCCTTGCACGAAGGAGCAGATACCGGTCCTGCTGATGGGTTAAGGACCTTCTACGGCCCTGTCCAGCTCTCCTAGAGTAACTGCCTGTCTCCTGGAATCTCCTCTATGCTCTTGAGACTGTGCTGGGAGACACAGCAAACCTTCTGGCAATGGCACGTATTGATATGGCATCCTGAAGGAGTTGGACTGCTTGTGCAAACTCAGTAGGGTCCAGGTATCGCCTCATGCTACCAGTAGTGACACTGACCCTAGCCAAATGCAAAACTAGTGAAAAACAGTCAGAAAAGATGAGTAGGGGGAAAAAATGTCAGTGGCCTCCACCTGTAAAACCATTCCTGTTTTGGGGGTCGTCTCATTGTTGCCCATCTAGTGCACCTGTTATTAATTTCATTAACACCAAAGCAGCTGAAACTGATTAACAACCCCCTCTGCTACTTAACTGACCAGATCAATATCCCAGGAGTTTAACTGACTTCATGCTATTCTCTGATTAAAAAGTGTTCCTTTAATTTTTTTGAGCAGTGTAGAATACATACAATACCTAACAACAACAACAACAACAACAACATACAATAACAGAAAAGTTAAAACATGCCTAATTAATAATGATTACAAATCTGATTTGTTATAAGCCAGTTTAAGATGGATCTTAAAAGTGTGATGTGTGGAACACTCCCTTAGTGCAAGTGGTAGGCTATTCCAATTTTCACTTCCCTTAACAGACAGTACTGTTTGACCAAAAGTTGTGCGCCTATATGGCACCTCATAGTCCCCTCTAGAGATGGCCCTAGTACCAGTGCCACTGTCTGTGCTCTGTTTAATAAATGCATTTAAAGGCAACACTATGTAAGACCTTATAAATAAAACAAGCATTTTATTTTAGTTTTCAATGCTTGTTTAACAAGTTTTCAAAGCTCAAAAGATGATATTTTTCCAAAACGTTACAATAATGAAATGAAAAATGTGTTCTGTCCATCTGCAAATGACCAGCTAGTGAAGCACTACTCAATATGTGAAAAAATCATTGAGGGTAAGAACAACCTATTAGCATCAACTGTCAAAATTGGCCTAATTTGCTTAAAATTGTCACAGACACGCCAGGCTCCACAGTCACCCAATCACATCGCACTCCCTCTCCTGAATACTAACAAGCCTCACCTGACGCCAATCCACACTCATCACTACAGCCACATAAAAGACACACCAGTTCACACAGTCACTGTCCGGTCTCGTTGACACTTACCTGTGTTCACTTACCTCCTGGACTCCCTAGCTCTCGAACTACCCGTCTCCAGCGTTCTCCGTGATTCCCTGTGTCTCCTCGTCTCCAGTGTTTCTCCAGTGTGTCTTCGTTCCCACGTCTCCTGGTATCCACGCTCCCTGAAAGAATCATCCAGTCAAGTATCAGTGCCAGCTCTTCAACATTCTGTTCTGTTCATCTGCATTCACTTACCTGCATCCTGTTCACGCTCTGCATTCCCTTCAAGAAACCTGTTAACCCGTATCTGTGTCTCCGTCCCCTTCTGTACGTAACAAAAATAGATACGTATGTGAACTCCTTAACGATATCAAGCTCCTCCCCTCTGTTTTTGTTTGTTTGTTTTTTTAAATATGCTTCTTCAAAAGTATTTGCATGAGTATAAATAACATCATCTGCATACATTTGAACATTATTACATACTTTAGGTAAATCATTAATATACAGTGTGAATAAAATTGGTCCTAAAATAGAACCTTGTGGAACCTCTATAGTGCAATCAAGATTTAGTGCCATTAACACACACACATTGCTTTTTATTTTAAAGATATGATTTCATCCAAAGAATTGCTTCTCCTGAGAAATTAAAATCAGTTAAGTTAGATAAAAAGAACCTGGTGGTCAACAGCATCAAATGCCTTAAGTCTAAGAAGACAGTGCCAACACAAACACTCTTATCCAATAAACATTTAACATTTTCTACAAATAGACAATTTGCTGATTCTGTTGAATGAGTAATATGGAATCCAAATTGCTTCAGGTGCAAAGGCGTATGGCCTTTATTTAGATGTTTAGTCAATAACAATAATTGGACACATCACATTCGAAGCCATGCTTGTGATAAAATACACCTCATGCACATATAAATAGTGACATTCATATGATGCAAGTGTGCGTGACTCTGTGTATATCAACATTTCCAACTCAATGAAAGGTTTTAATATAAGATGGAACGGCACGTATTGTAAGGTCATTGGGAATGACCGGTCTAGATTTATTTTCCTCCCCAAGTTCCATGATTAATTTTATTGCAGCTGACATCTCCATCCCTAAGCAGCAGACCCTCGCAAACTTCGCACAGCTGCGCACAACTTAAAGACCGTCCCTTGACACCAGCGGTACTATAGCCAAGTGTGTGAGTGTGTTCACAAACGCTAACTTGTCCCAAGATAGTCTTCACTCTGTAGCCAGTAGCTTTTGTGCACGTGTGTCAGCATGGATTTACGTGAATAAATTTTGTGTGAAAATATTTTTTCAGACCTGCCCTGAGGTGCCGTACCATCCATTTCCAGAGTAATGGGTGTTTATTGTTAAACTCAAGGACTTTGTTTAGTTGTGAGAGAACTTTAATTTACTTTAAAGGAATAGTATACCCAAAAATATTCTGCGTGGCATGGGTATGTGTGTGATTGGAAGGTGTGTTGAAATGTGTGTTTTTGAGGGTGTTTCTTGCCAAAATAGAGTTGGGATTTGGGATTTATTTATTTTTTTGTTAAGTGTTGAAATTGAATCGGAGATGTGAAAGACAATAAGGACAATGGTGATGTGATCGTATCAGCATGTGTTGATAGTTTCTCCATCTTCAAGCCAAACTGATCATTTAATTACTGTTAACAGTATATCCTCAACACTGCTAAATAAACATGCTGGCCTCACATAACCCTCATTGTACTGATGTTTCCAGAACATTCAAGTGCAAATATTCACACTTCACATGTAAAGCAGCCAAAAATATTCTCATTGTCCCTAAGAACCACTTCATCAAAAAAAAAAAAAAAAAAATCTGTGACAATGCGCTCAGAAAGAAACATTTTCACATACTTCTAGCATCATATGGAGAATTAAATTAATGTATTTGGAAAAAATAAATCTCCTATTTTAATCTGAAGTATCACAAATCTTTTCATATAGCATAGTTTTAAACATTTTTCTTAAATATAAATTTTATTCAATAAAGAAACCTGAATATATATATATATATATACAGTGCCACTTGAAAGTTTGTGAACCCCTTGCAGAATCTGTGAAAATGTGAAAAATTTTAACAAAATAAAAGAGATAATACAAAATGCATGTTATTTTTTTATTTAGTACTGTCCTGAGTAAAATATTTTACATAAAAGATGTTTACATATAATTCACAAGACAAAAAAATAGCTGAATTTATTAAAATGACTCCATTCAAAAGTTTGTGAACCATTGATTCCTAATACTGTGTGTGGTTACCTGGATGATCTATGACTGTTTTTGTTTTGTTTTGTGATGGTTGTTCCTTGTTTGTTCTGAGCAGTTAAATTGCCCAGCGTTCTTCAGAAAAATCCTTCAGGTCCTGCAGATTCTTCAGATTTCAAGCATTTTTTGCATATTTGAACCCTTTCCAGCAGTGACTGTATGATTTTGAGATCCATCTTTTCACACTGAGGACAAATGAGGGACTCAAACACAACTATTAAAAAAGATTCAAACATTCACTGATGCTCCAGAAGGAAACACGATGCATTAAGAGTCGGGGGGTGAAAACTTTTTAAATTTGAAGATCAAGGTAAATTGTACTTAATTTGTCTCCAGGAAACATGTAGGTATCTTCTGTTGCTTCCAAAGGACAGTACTAAATGAAGAAAATTTATATTTAAACAAAATAATACAAATTTGGACATCTTCATCCTGTTCAAAAGTTTTCACCCCTGACTCTTAATTCATCGTGTTTCCTTCTGAAGCATCAGTGAATGTTTGAACCTTTTTTAATAGTTGTGTTTGAGTCCCTCAGTTGTCCTCAGTGTGAAAAGATGGATCTCAAAATCATACAGTCACTGTTGGAAAGGGTTCAAATATGCAAAAGATGGTGGAAAACTGAAGAATCTGCAGGACCAGGAGGATTTTTCTGAAGAACACAGCTCAGTTTAACTGCTCAGAACAAACAAGGGACTCATGAACAACCATCACACAACAAAAAAACAGTCATAGATCATCCAGGTAACCACACACAGTATTAAGAACCAGTGGTTCACAAACTTTTGAACGGGGTCATTTTAATAAATTCAGCTATTTTTTGTCTTGTGGATTATATGTAAACATCTTTTATGTAAAATATCTTAATCAGGACAGTACTAAATAAAAAATAACATGCATTTTGTATTATCTCCCTTATTTTGTTAAAATTTTTCACATTTTCACAGATTCTGCAAGGGGTTCACAAACTTTCAAGTGGCACTGTGTATATATATATATATATATATATATATATATATATATATATATGTGTGTGTGTTTTCTGAGCACCAAATCACCATTAGAATGATTTCTGAAAGATCATGTGACACTGAAGACTGGAGTAATGCCTGCTGAAAATTCATAAACTATAACACTTTCCATAACTTTTTCATAAAAATCCAGGAAAAATAAACAGATATTCATTTTAATCTGTGGGAAAGTCGCCCCCTGCTTTGTCAAACCCACAACTGAAATGTGAATCTCTAGCATGCTGCCTGCAAGACTGCAGATATGGAAACTACATTGATTTTGTTTTATGGTTAAATCCCTTCCACACACTTTAGACAGACATGTCCATTTCCCTCATAAAGCTTTTTTTCCCCCCCACCAATAAGAATTGGTGTTTTTGGGTAATCTGGTTCATTGAATACCAGAAAATAAAGCACTGGGCCATTGAGTTTAGAGTACTTTGTTAAGTGTGTGTGTGTGTGTCTGTTTGTATTTTTTATTGCAAATTACCTCTGTTTTAACCATTATTCTGGTCAAACTGACGCTGCACACCGGAGAGTCATCATGTCCAGTTTAAAGTGTCTGAAAGCACCATTTCGACTAAATCATTTCTTCATTCATGAAGTATTTCAGCTGAAAAAAAAAAAAAAGAAGAAAAGAAAAAATGTGACAAATTTCTGTCATCACTTCTAGATGCCATGAGCAGAAAGAGCTCTTAAAGACCCTGTGAAATCAAACTTTGTAGCTTTTTGTCCATGTGTGTTTGCTTTGAAGCTAGGCATATCCTAATGGCCTAAACACATTGATGGCTCATTCTGCACTACACAAATCCATTTTTTCCAATAAAATGCTCTTTCGAGTAGCTCTAATTATAATTAATGTGACATAAATTAAAGCTTGGACCTGCATTGGGCAGCTGTTTATCTGTGTGAGGTGGCATTCTGGGAAATTCAAGCAAGTCTGTAGCCAACTCCTGGAGTGAAAAAACATCTAAGGAAAAACAACGATGCTGCACTGATGTTTTCATCTGTTAACTTTTCAGCTCTCCTCTCTTCCATAAGTTTGATCATTGCCTATGCCTGCCCTCCAAAACATCATTTATATAAATCTTCAAAGAGTATATAAGCATTTATCTGTTTAATTTATTCTTCAATCAACAGATCCAGAAATAGCTGATGTGTGTCTCAAAGATGTATGGTGGAGAAATCATACAGGATAGTGTCTCTGTGGAAATTCTTCTGTAGTTGAGGCCAGTTTTCCCCCGTATGGTTCTGTTCTGGCCTGGAGAAGTCTTCAGGACTGGTACACAGGGGAGCACCCTGCTGCAGCCTTATATCTTCTTACAAAAACACTGGTCCTTCACAGGTCTGTAGCAGCCCACTGTCTCCAACAGCACCTTGATACACAACTCAAAGTGTTTTGGTTTATAGAAAGTTTCGAGCTCATCTTTGGGTGTTTAAACTTTATGTAACTTTATAAAATAGTAATTGCACTTCTGTTCCTCAAATCTAGTTGGTCCAGCAGCTGATATTTATGTCACTGATATATATAGAGTGCTGATAAATCGGTGTCTGTGTTTGCACTTTCCAGTCAGACTGTCAGTCTGTGCATTAGTCATAGGGATTTTTCGATGACTTTTTCTAGCTTACATCCTTACATCCAGACTTTATAGTGAGTCGAATCATTCATTTACCCAATAAGCTTAAACACAATGATTCATTTAAAAATAAAACAAGTGACTGTCTTTATGAATCATTCATTGAATCTTGAATTTAAAAAAAAAAAAATGCTGTTAAGTATAATTAAAAAGTATGAATGTAATCTGGAAATACTGCATTTGTCATGTTGTTATTGTCATGTGACTTGCCAGTGTCAATTGTGCTGATTCACTGCCATTCACGAATGGCAGTGAAAAGTGTTCATTGGATGCACACTTCATAATCTTGCCAGAAGTAGTTTGTCATCCAGGTCCTACTGTTTTATGAATACTGTGAATTCAGGCATAGGCTACTACTCATTTCACATACTGTTTTTCATCTTCTATATAGTAGGGCAGTATGCATATTTGGATGCAGCCCCTGTCTTTATAAATGAGTCACATTCAGCTGATTCTTTCAAGAACGCTGATTCAGTGAGGAATAATACAGGTTACTGTCTTTATGAATGAGTCATTGATTCATTTATTTGACTGATTCATCCAAAAATGCTAATTTGTGCAGGAATGATGCAAGTGACTTGACTGTCTTTATTAATGAGTCATTGAATCAATCATTCAAAATATTTGTCCAAAACCACTGACTCATTCAGAAACGAATCACCACTACTGTGTGTTGTAATGATTCTTCATTAGCTTTGTTTGGAACTAAATTTTTGTTGATGGAACAAAAACACTGGCAATAAAATGTAAGTTATACAACATTAACTTTTTATTGAATGCTTTCTTGTTTCTCCAATATTTTCTCAGAAACAGCTTAAGCCATCACTGTGTTTTCAAATTAGGACATATTTTGAACTGGCAATGGCAACTCACTCTTGGTTTAAACTTACTTACATTGTTGTGCAAGTAAGTTTGTGTGACATTGCTTTATTATTAAGTGGTCTATGTGTTTTGCAGTGTGAAATTGTTTTATTATGAGTGCAGTACATGTCTTGCATTGGGAATTTGGCACATGTACAGATTCATATTTTTGGCGGTGTCAACACGTTAATGGTTGAGTGCTTCTGCTAAGCCTAGCAGGGTTAATGACTGTCCTGCATCTTGAAACACTACAAGAACAAACACATGACTATCTGTGGTGACTAATTGGGCACAAAAACTCCAGAGTCTCGGCCAAGACACCAAGCGCTGAGCTCTTTAAGAGCTAATCAACCCTGGCTCCATCTGCTATTCTGGTGAGGGCCAAAGTGTCTGCCCTATATGTGTACTTCAAGTGTGTGTGTGCGTACGTGTGTGTTCTTGATGCCTGCTGGATAATGGGAAGCCTGCCCTGCTCGTTTTATACTTTATAGTATTATTCATGATAATCCTGACCAGCCATTGATTGAGGCACAGGTGTTTGGATTTGTTTGACTGGAGTAGTTGACATAATGCAGCTGGCTCTCTAAGATATGGGTGTGTTTCCTCACCCGGTTCTGTTTATAGAGGGCATGCTCTGTATAAGCAATATTGTATATTTTAAATTTTTCAGTTATGATAACATGTAGACCTGTGCTTTATAGGATTAGTTAAGCCAATAATAAAAATCCTGTCATCGTTTACTCACCCTCAAGGAGACATTTTGAATAATATACTGGTTGTTTTTTCCATCCAGTTAAAAGTGGGAAATGGATCTTTCAAACATGCAAAAGCACCATTGAATAATCATAAACAAAAATAAGTCTCTGATGTCCCCAGAGTGTGTATTTGAAGTTTTAGTTCAAAATACCCCACAGATAATGTTTTAAATCATGTTAAAATTGCTTTTTTGGGGGGTGAGCAAAAACGCGCCGTTTTTGTGTGTGTCCTTTTAAATGCAAATGAGCTGCTGCTCCCGGCCCCCTCTCAAGAAGAGGGCGGAGCTTCAGGAACTCATGATCTGCCATACAGGCAACAACAAAACAGGACAATCTCACGCATTGAAAATGTCAGCCTTCAAAGGGCATTCATGTGCAATTTTTAACTAGGAAACTCATATTTACGTTAATTCTGATAGCACGTGAGGGCAGCATCCGTGAAAACAGGCAGAGACAATGATAGCTTTAGCAACTTTAGCCATACAGAGTGCCAACAAGCTCTTTCAGAAAGGCAATTTGGTGAGCATATGATTCTTACTTTGTCTGGATCTGAAGTTTGCACACAAAGTGTCGGTATTGACCCATCTTTCAGAATCAACCTTTTTGAAAATCCAGCATTGAAAAGACCCTTGTTTGTGAAGCAAACTAATTGGTGCAAACTTATAAGACTTACCGTTTATCTTCGGCACATTTCCTTCGAAAATGAAATTTAACCACAATGTCCTTAGTGACTCAGATGGCAAGAGTCTATAGAGACTCTTATGTTCATTGGTACATCCCAAAACACAACACTTGTAATGCCTCTATGGAGCAGACTCTGTACAACTCCAGCTGCTCCAGCGAGGATACAGAAATGGTGGACTCTGTGCTTCTCACTCTGGGATGTGTCTATGCAAATAGGGCAGTTCGTCACCGTCTGTGGGCGGGGCTTCTCCCTATGATGATGTCATTGTAGGGGGTAATCTGAATAAGCTCATTTGAAGAGTCTTCTTTTGATTTAGGGGAATTATAAAAAATGAGTGAGTAGATTTTTACCATTATAGGCTGGTTGTTCTCACACCCTACAAACACACATCAGTGTTCAAACACCTTATAAAAGTGAATTTTGCATAATAGGTCCCCTTTAAAATATCCAAAAAAACCCACAAAAACAATGTTATATATTTGGTTGACTTTTGTACTGACATTATCCCAAATGTTTCCAACAATGTTTAAATCTAGAGAAATCCACAATTTTAACCAGTGACATGGCCCGTGTCATTGAGTTCAATGACGTCATATCCCCCCTAACCTCAGCTGTCGGTATAACCATGGAAATACAATGCGCTTCCTGAAAAGAAAAGAAAAAAAAAAGTAGTAGTTGTAGTGTTAAAGCTGATGATATCTGGTAGCATCTAGCAAGCCACAGTTGTTTGTTTTGCACATTCGTGATGGACCACAATTATTTAATATCATTTGCTGTGGGTTCTGTCGCCAAAGGTAACCCCATAAATCGAAAACTGCTCTGGGAGGTGAACATGACACCTCCCATGATTCCATGCTCCATCACTGCATCATCAAGCTACGTCTTTGTTATTGTTTTGAACAAGCGACCTCTAGCGATGAAACTTACATACTGTGCCTTTAAGATATTTTTATTTTCTTCCCCTCCTGTGCAACTGGATCACTGGGTCAGCAAGGACCGTATCAGTCTGATTTGTAAAGGAATCATTCAAATTTTGTGAACTGGATCAACCAAATATATTAAAAAGAACAAAGATACAAAAGAACAAATCATTATTGAATCAAACATTGCTGCTACTTCACGAACTTGCCAAGAACAGCCAAAACAGCCAGATGTGGAGATTTTTTTGTGAATAATGACTTAAAATTCAGTCACACAAATCTATATTATGCCTCCATGAGACATGAAATATAGCGCATGAGTTTTTTGGTTCTGTTGTTGTTGTTTATTTTGGTGCTTGAAAGGCCCAGTCAGTGTCAGGATATTGTCAAGATATTGTGCAAAGAATAAATTAAAGTTATATCAGTCATAACTTCAGCCATGCTGCCAACTGAAATTTCTCGTTCAAGGTTTTTGCTGTTCCCTGGACTGTTCCAAACACATTTGTTGAATCTGTATTTTGTCAGAGTAAAGCTCTTCCGATCATTTTTGCTAAAATGTCAAACTGTTATAATCCAGCTCTCTCTAATCCATGCTTTCCAAAAACTCTTTAAATATTTAGGATTGATGGCCAGATAAAAGTGCTGACAGCTGATATTAAACTTGGCAAATACATGTTTATTTTTACCTCTAGATAAGAGCTTGAATTCTTATTTCATGTGTGTGTCTTTTGGGTGTTTCAGCTTTTGCTATCCTTGTGGAGATGAAGCTTCCCCAGAAGAATAGTAAATCCTGACATTTCCACAAGGACAAAGTTCATGAGGAGACTAAATTTTAAATCCATGTTTAAAACTGCTAATCAAATAAAGAAATTAATAAAATTTAGTATGTTATGGTTTCAATCCTTGAACAATAGATATTCTTTTATTTACGCTTTCTAGTTGTCAAATGTTAGTAGATCATGTTCATAGTTCATGTAATTCTCTACACCTGTGGTTACTTTTCTAGGACAGCTGTGTGAACTTGAGGAGAACTGACTTCATACATCCACTAAAAATCACTGCCACGCTAATTAAAAGTCAATGAAAAGAGGCTCAGAAAACTGAACAAGAAAAAAAAAGATCTGCAGGTGCAAATTGCTTTTATATTTAGGTATTTAATGCAATATTCAAATACTACTCTAAGAGTGTCCAAATACATTTTTGAGTCACTATTTCAACAATATATGAATGGGAAGCCCCCGTAAAGCAGGCAAGTATGTGTGTATAAGAGGGATTGTGTGAAATATAAATGTTAGTGGTTTGAAGAGTCCCTTGTTGCTAGTGTTAATTCTCATTGACTGAGGGCCAGAGTGAGGGGAGGTGTAGGTCAGTGACTCTCACAGGACCAAACCATCTGATAGGTCACTGGATGAGGTAATGCCCACCCCATTAATAAACAGCGAGAATTAAAAGAGATTTATTCCTGTTATGTCATAAGAAGGTCATGTTCCCTGTTCCCTCAGCCTAACAAAACAAACAAAAACCAAAAAAAAAAGAAAAAGAAATTGGATTTAGCAGCCCAGTGAGTCAGGTTCAGAAATGCATGTTACACTTTTTGGAGGCCAACAGCTGTATGTTTAGGAACATATTGAGCTATTTATGATAACCTGACTCAATGTTCTCTTTACCTCTCTTCTCTCTCTCAACCATTTTTGTGTTTACTATGAATCCTAAGTTGATCTACAACAGTGATTTAATTAATTTAATTTAACAAAGTCTCATTGAATTTGTTAGACAATTTAATCAATTTATTCCAACTCAGGCTCATTGGAAAAAACATACCTATGGCAACAATTCTGCAAAATGATATTATATTGCTTCGTTCACAGTTTGTGACACTTTCACTGTGAAATGTCCAGTGAGTGGCACTAAAAGCGTGTTCAGTTTTATCCGGAACAACTGAACATGAATCTGCCAACGTTTTATTGTGTTGATTGTTGTATGTATCGCAGCAGTTGGGAAATGAATTGTCCGGTGAGTGGTGTTAAAAAGTTAAAAATAATGCACCACCTACACTAAATCCTACCTAAATCCTAACAGATAGGGCTCTATTTTAGGTATCTAAGTGGTCTGCAGCACATGGTGCAGGTGTGATCCACTTTTTAACAACAGAAAAAATGGTCAGCGCACCAGGCGCATGGTCCAAAAGGGTTGTACCTAGTCTCTTAATGAGTCATGGGTGTGTTTTGGGCGTAACGTGCAATCAGAGTGTCATCTCCCATTCCCTTTAAAAGTCAGGTGCGGTTGCTCCTTGGCAGATTGCTATTTACATGGCGGAATATAGATGTGTGTATTGCCATGATTGGTCAAATAATTAGCCAATTTCAATCATCATTACTGCAAATAGGTAATTCTGATACATGCAATGACTATCCATTATGACATGTAGGCATTTTAATTTAATGTACACAATAATAATCTTTTACATTGTAATCCTTTTATTTTTAATATTTGGCATGTTTGTGTGCTGCTGCACGTCCCTGTGTGTGTAACAAGCAGAGTGTATGCACGTTGTGCACTATCCTATAGGCGCATATTACTAACTCACCCTTTAAAAAAAAAACAAAACAAAACACTGCATCATTGACTTTAGACCAGGTTTTTGTTGGTCAATGGCGTAATCGTTTTCAGTTGCCTCAAAATAGTAACATGCCTGAACACACCTCGTTTTCAGACCAGCACACCCATGGGCAAACAGATGGGCGCTAGTGCATTTGCTATTTAAACAATGTGGGCGCTGGACATGAAAATGATAACTGTGTCGGGCTGAAACTAGCAAAAACACTTGCGTCGCACCTGGCGTCGCGTCACGCCGGGTGTATGATATGGCCCATAATGTTAACAAAAGTAAATATTGGATAAAAGCGCATTTGCTGAAGCACAATCACGCCATTTTAGCTTGCTTCTACAAGTCTTTGAGCTCTTTTATTGTGACTTGTGTTTCACAGGACTCTGGATCGCAAGGCTGTACCAGGTGAGCTACCGAGCAAGTTTACTATGTCAGAAAACCCACGACTTTAGGAAACCCACAAAGTTAGGAAAATTAAAAATGGTCAAGCAACCAGCTTTCCCATTTTTGGACCACTTGAGATGGACTGACCCCTCATTCATTTATTTACAGTACTTTTCTCAAATAATGCTATTTATTGAGGATGTGTCATAAATGCACAATGAAGACCAATGAGTTAAAAAAGAATGTGGACATAGATTTCTACGTGCCATCAGACACGTATACAAACACACACACTGTTTAATGAATGCTTTCGGAAACGTGAGGCTCTTGTGTTTCACAAGCGCTGTTCAGGGGAGTTAAAACAACTCCCAGGGCATAAAAGGTGGTCCGGCAGCACCCTAGAGAGCAACAGGCCCACGTGAATCTCAACCAGGTCATCCTTCAAACACAAGCCTTCCCAATAAACGATGTCTAATGCACTTGGTCTAAAACTAATAAACTACAGGGTGGAGTCAGTTTGGGTTTAATAAGGGGAAGAATTTCTAATGGTAATAAACTGTGTGTGTGTGTGTGTGTGTGTGTGTGTGTGTGCGCGCATGTGCGCTCTTGAAAGCTAGGGTGCTAATTAGTGCGGAATTTCCGAAAATATATACTTACAGAGCAGACATGGCATAGTAAGATCTAGGGTTACATTTGTGTCTATGTCTCTTGGTTGACCATTAGAAGATCCTTTCCTGGTCCTTAGAGTTTAGGAGGATTTGTACTAGTGATTCTGTCTACTGAACTAAATTATTGTTTTGCTTTACATTGAAAGACCAACCAAAAAATACACTACTGTTCAAAAGTTTGGGGTCTGTAAGATTTTTTAAATTACTTTTATTCAGCAAGAATGCATGAAATTGATCAAAGTGACAGTAAAGACATTTGTAATGTTACTAAAGATTTTTATTTCAAATAAATGCTGTTCTTTTGAACTTTCTATTTATCAAAGAATCCTGAAAAAAGTGCCATGGCATCCACAAAAAATGAAATCAACTGTTTTCAACATTGATAATAATAAGACATTGTTGATATGACACTGAAGACTAGAGTAATGGCTGCTGAATATTCAGCTTTGCATAACAGGAATAAATTACATTTTAAAATATATTCAAATAGAAAATTAGCCATTTTAAATCACTGATTTTATTGTATTTTTGATTAAATAACTGCAGCTGTGGTGAGACTTCTTTCAAAAACATTAAAACGAACCCAAATATAGGTAGTGTACTACTGTATATATAGCGAAATGACCGGTCTATGCAAGAAACTGAACGTTATTTACAACATTTTTACCTGTAATCCACAGCCTCGGCAAACGGTCCAGAGCGCGTTCATGGCAGTCTGGAGCGCGAGCTTCCTGTCGCATAATGACATATACGCAGGAGCTCAAACGTTGAGAATCTATTAAAAGTCCATCTTCCCGATTCAGATCATGCATATACAGTAGTTGCGCCATCCAGGGTAAGCACAAGTAAGTACGATTTTGATGAACAATACAACACGCATGTCTGCCCTCTCGATTGTAAACAAACACAGCGCTAGCTCACGTGTGAGTTTGCTCCCGCGCATACGTCATTATGTGACAGGAAGCTCGCTCTCCAGACTGTCGTCAAAGAGCATAGAACCCAAGAGGCGAAACTCTGATGCTTTTTGGGTAACAGCCACTAGGTGCCGCTTTGGTAGCGCGGCAGCCATTTTGGGGTGAAAATGCCTGGACAACGAGAATATTTTTGGTGCACCAAAAAAACAAAACAACGACTTATATAATGATGGCTGATTTCAAAACACTGGCTGTTTCTCAATTCTAAGAACGCATTTTGCAACTTGCGCTCTCGTGGAGTCCGGTCTTGCCAGGCGACCTTGAAAGAACGAACTCGGAAGGATGCGAGGACACAGAACGCATCATTTGAGAATTGAGATGTGCTGCGATCTTAACCGTCTCAGCATATTATAGTAGCGGCTAACGCACAATAAATGCAACATAACATCACAAACAAATGTAATATCCTTTTAAAAGACTTATATCATATTATTATAGACATTGTTTTCATATAATTTTATATATTTTTATTTTATCGTGTGTATTTATGAAAGTGAGTAGCCTTTATGCTACACATGCTTTGTCAATGTTAAGATTATTTTTAATATGCCAATAAAAATACTGCAGGCTATATTATTATTATTTATTATTTTATTAAAATTAAGCAAAACAAACGGACAAATGTTTACATTCACGAGCCGTCACGTATTTGCAAGCTTGTAGCAGGAATCTCATAAGTGAGAAGGAGAACTTGCAGGCTTCCGTACGTCGACGGCACACAGGGTCTTCTGGGATTTTTAACGGTTCGATTCTCTCAAGTCTGCATTCGATGCATCCTCGATATCAAGAAAACATCCGGGAACTTTAATGCTTCCTCTGTTCTTGCGTTTTTGAGTATTGGAATTGAACTTTGACGGTTGGTGATGACGTAGAGCGAGAACACAAGGACGCAAGACCACTTAAGAACGCATATTGAGAAACAGCCACTGCTTCGGAGCGTTATGAATCAGCGTGTCGAATCGTGATTCGGATTGCATGTCAAACCGCCAAACTGCTGAAATCACGTGATTTTGCCGCTCCAAACCGCTGATTCATAACGCTCCGAAGCTTCATGAAGCAGTGTTTTGAAATCGGCCATCACCATATAAGTCGTTATTTTGTTTTTTTAGCACACCAAAAATATTCTTGTCACTTTATAATATTAATATTGAACCATTGTACTTACATGAACTGATTTAAATATGTTTTTAGTACATTAATGGATCTTGAGAGAGGAAATGTCATTGCTCCCTATGGAGGCCTCACTGAGCCATCGGATTTCAACAAAAATATCTTAATTTGCGTTCCAAAGATTAACGAAGGTCTTGCGGGTGTGGAACGGCATGGGGGTGAGTAATAAACGACATTATTTTCATTTTTGGGTGAACTAACCCTTTAAACACAAAGTCTGTAAAATAAACTGTTAAAAGGATTTGATGATCATTCTGTGTTGTCATCATTCAGGTTAGATTTTAGTTTTAATGTATGTTTTTTTTTTTTTTTTTTTAACAAAGCAGCTGATATTGCAATAGAAACTAGTGAACTGCGAATCGCTTTCACCCCAAAATGGCGGAAGTGTAGGGCTGCTGCTGGGCACTGGTGTTGCAATGGAACGTTCTATTAAGTTTCACTTCTTGTCAGTATAAGTTCTTTGCTGTCGTGAACACGCTCAGTTCCGTTTGCTGAGGCTGTGCATTACAGGTAAAATGTTGTAAATAAGGTTCAGTTTCTCACATAGACCAATCGTTTCGCTTCTTAAGACCTCAATGTATTGTCAAGAGCTGCTGGTATTAATTTTGTTTTGTCTGTATGTGCTTTGTTGACTCTCAAAGTGACGGCACCCATTGACTTCCATTATATGAATCACAGAGGACCACTGTTTCAGCTAAAAATCTTCTTTACTGTTCTACTGAAGAAAATAAAATGTCACCTACATCTTTGGATGGCCTGAAGGTGAGTAAATTAACAGTCATTTTTAATTTTTGGGTTAACTATCCCTTTTAATTGATTTTATCATTCACCTAAATGTATTTGAAAATCCTGTCGCTTGACTGTATACACATCTCATTCTAAGTAGCCTAATTTTTACAACAGAGATCCCTATAGGGCTTTACAGTAATCAGTCAGAGCATGAATATAGATGTATTTAGATAAACATATTTTCAAGAAATACCAAATTTAGAACCTTCAGCTGTAGCCGTGATAAAATTGTTCAAGAGATATTTTACTTAAACTAGCCAAGGGGGGACAATATTTCCTTCATGATATGTTGCAAGCGTCATCTAGGGATATGATCCAGAGCCTATAATGCTTGTCCTGAGGCTTTGAGTTGTCCTGAGGCTTTGAGACAGGCCCCTAAAAACAGCATAGTCAGCAGATTTACATAATCATTCCGTTAAGTCCCCAGGCAGGTTGTGGGGTCATCCCATCCAAATACCCTGAAGCTCAGAAAACAGGGTCTCACGTAGAACGCTGACCCTTTTATAAACACTAAGCATGGAGTAAACGTGCCACATGTGTTAACAGGTTTTGAGGGTTTATGAATCCGTATTCATACTAACAGGCTTTTCACACTGCATTTAACTTTGGGTTACCGTCTTTTTAAGTGGTTAACAATACTTTTAACCTCTTGTTAAACAACATTTCACCTTTTAAATGTTGAAAGAATGCTAGAACCGCTTTTACGGTGTAAAGCCCAAAAATGTGGCTTATACTATGTGAAAAGATACACTAGTACAATGTTTTTTTTGTTTTTTTTTAGCTATTTATAAACTCAGCAGCACTTGCCCCATTAAATAATGAGCTTTGTTGAGAGTTTTGTATCCAAGGGAAAATAATTAGACATTTACTGCAAACATGTTAACTGGAATGAAGATGAAACAGTATTGTTTTTGTAGTATGTTTCAAAAGACTTAAAGTCTCAATGCCTTAAAATAGCTTGAATGTAACTCGACATGCTTGCTTCATTTAGTATACGCAGATCTATGAATATGCTAATTAGCCCCGCCTCCACTCACTCGCACAAGCTCAGAGATCCACTCGGTCAACTTACTTAAAGGTAAACGCTGCACAATGGTATCGCTTTTTACAACGTCGGACACATAACGGTAATTAATATGATTAGCGTTTTGCTTGACTACGTTATCAAACCGCTAATAATGTGTTGCTAATGTTACACAAACCATGTTCACATTCACGAGTCTAAGTAAAGCGAATAAGGCATACCAAATGCACACCTGAAGAGGTGCAAGCTGAAGAAAAATGCAGTATAGTAAAAGGGAAACAACTGCACACTCACTGAAGCATAGGCCTAGGATTTATTCACCAATGTTTCGGCTAGTAGCATACCTTGCCTATGCTTCAGTGAGTGTGCAGTTGTTTCCCTTTTACTATATCACATTCACGAGTCAGACAGCTGCCTTCTAACAATCAGTATCCTTAGAAACGTTTTGAACAACTCAGAACGTCAGTGGAGAATGACATATAGTTCATCATGCATCATACACCCGCCATATTGCTAAATCTACCCGACTTTTCATATCACCAGAAAAATATACCGGGATAACCTTCTTTTGAGACTCCCTTGTGCAGTCAATCAATGATATGATTAAGCTCAATGGCACGTGATTGGTAACAAGGTAGTTTGTGATGTCACACACACTAGCGATTTCAACCGCGGGTTCCAGACTGTCTTTGGTTTACTGCAGTTTTAAAGAAAAAATACTCAGCAATGGTGTTGACTTATGAATTTGCACATGGTTTGTCTTAAAGTATGTTAAAAACACCAGATAGACATATGAACAACATTAAAAACTTGATTTTCACCACAGGGGGACTTTAAGAAACCCAAACGTGCTGTCTAAAGTTGGCTATGAAAATTGAAACACTCTTTACAGTAACAAATATTTATGACGATCAAATCAGATGAGGAAATCTGCACTGGTCTGCAGTTTTCCTGATAATGTTCTGTAAAAGGGGCTTCCCATTAGTCATAAATCCTCCAGAATCTTCTATCCTAGTAAGTTTTGAAAACAGCTGTGCCAAAATCTCATCGCTAATACTTTTCTTTCTTTCCAATGCTCAATTTCCTGTTTAAAGCAGCTGGTTTTTGTAACATGTGAAGAATTCGGCAGAGATTAATGTTTAGGGAATGACTTCACCACAACAAATGGCCTGCACTCCATCAGATTATGCAATTGTTCACCTCTTTTCTTTCAAACTTTCAAATATTGTTTACACTACTAGAGTAAATGATTAACATTGTCAAAGTAGGAAGTCAACTTCAGACTGACAAACTACAAAGAAGATTGCCATGGACTACACGCCAGTGACAGACTTATGTTCAATTCACCTAGGTTCTTTATTGGCATCTATAATTCCATAAATAACCTTTAATATCCATGGAATCTTTCCATTGCACAAAAGATTCATTATAGTGGAAAAATGTTCTTTAGATTATTAAAAACTGTTCACTGAATGGTACTTTGGTGAACCAAAAATGGTTTTTCTATGGCATTGCTGCAAAATCCCCTTTTGGAACATTATTTTAAGAGTGTTTATGGATATAAAATGAAATTCCAAAGCAGCATCTTCAGATTTTTCAGAAAAAAAATCCCTAGAGAGTATATATCATAAAAAAAAAGGAAAAAAAGAAGAAGAAGAAAAAAAACTTTATTTTGAGCTTGTAAAGGGAGAGTTCATTCCAAACTTAAACTTCTATCATACTTTCCTCACCCTCATGTTCTTCAAAATCTTTATAACTTCCTTGCTTCTGCAGAACATAAAAGAAGATATTTTAAATAAAGTTTTTGTTCATACAATGAATGTAAATTCATTGAATGAACAAAACACCATTGGACTTGTCCATTGGCTTTCATTGTATGGACAAAATCAACAACAACAACAATGGGAAATTGTTCAAAATATCTTGTTTTGTGTTCCACACACAAAAGAAAGCCATACAGGTTTTGGAATGACATGAGTATAGTGGAAGAGGAAATTATGACATAATTTTAGTTTTGGGGAGAACTATCCCTTTAATTTCATGATTGGACATTTCCACATAAACAATATAAAAAATCTGTGCAAACTTTGCAAACTTTACGTTCTTTTATCTCTCATCGTTGAGTTTGGACTCCATGTCCAGCTATGACTGTAATATCCAACTTTCACACAATTTTTTACTGACCTAATGACCCTTCACCTCCATCCAGGCCAGTGTCCACTGAATGTCCAATCCCAGAGTAGAAGGTTTTGATGAGATTGGATGCAGAGATTAACTCACTGTGGTGAAAAGCTCAAACATCTCTTAAAAGGCACTTTAAGGCTTAGCAACTGACAGGAAAATAGATATCTAATGAAATAAAAACTAATCTGAGGCTTTGAGCAGACTCCAGGCTCGATTTTCTGTGGCTTTTGAAGGCATGTTTATGAGCTAATATTTTAAGGGCCTCTTTCCCAAAGAAGGAGATGAGTGAGTAGGCGTTTGTTGATCTCTGATTGATTTATACGATGAAAGCCTTCATGCTCCCCAATGTTTGACTGACAGATCACTACACGCTTTATAGACGCCTGCCTTTACATCGGATAACCACAATAAACTGAATTCAGTGGTCGTGTCATCATCGGCACACACACACACATGGGTTCACTTAACCGGATCTGGATTTGTGAATCTCACATTTGTTGCATGAAGACAACCTTTGACCTTGTGTGAAATGTTATGCTTCTCAACACTAAACAACAGCTGTTAAATATGAGTGTGGGGTTGATTATGTGTATATGCATTAGAGTTTGGGGATCCATTGATTAATGATGGGTAGATAAGTGGACAGTGGCACTAAAGCAGCTTTTGCTGTGGCTGAGGTGGACTGTTCATGACGGCTGACATCATGGCATAGCAATGGCTTATCTCATAATTATTATTATTATTATGCTGCTAGGTAACTTTTACTGTAAACAGTGGATGCATACAGATGAAGTTATTTGTACTTGAACTAACCCTGAAAAATGAATTTAGTTGGTGTAAATTCTTAAAATTAAGGTTTCAAATGGGTGTTTTTTGCAGCAATGCCATAGAAGAACCATTTTAGGTTCCCAAAGAAACTTTCAGTGAACAATTCTTAATTCATGTGAAGAAGATTTTAATAATCTGAAGAAACCTTTTTCCACTATAAGAACCTTTTGTCCAATGGAAAGGATCCATGGATGTTAAAGGTTCTTCATGGAGCCACAGATGCCAATAAAATACTTTTATGTTTACCATACATTCTTAAACATAAAGTTTCCAAAAGGGTATTTAAGGTTCCTCAAAGAACCTTTCAGTGGACAGTTCTTAAAATATCCATTTTTACTTAGCATGAATAACATTTCAACAATCTAAAGAAACTTTTTTTCACTATAAAGAACTGTTTGTGGAATGGAAATGTTCTATGGATGTTAAAGGTTCTTCATAACCATAGATGCCAATAAATAACCTTTATTTTTAGCAACGTATGAAGAACCTTTGTGGATGGATATTAACATCCCTTAAATGTTATGTTAACATCCAAAAAACTTTATTTACATATGATGTTGATTAAGTCATATTTTTTTTTTTTTACTTGAATAAAACCATTGCTCATATACGAGCCATAACATGGGGCACCCCAGGAAGATCTTCTTGCAGATTTTAGATCCAATAATGAAACCTGCAACCAGATAATCAAGGTTTTGTTGTTCAAATGTTTAAACAGTTGTATTGCTTTTCAGACAATAAAGGTGTAAGCTAACCCACATGCCCTAACAAATATTTATAGAAATAATGAAAGGTTTCTGAAATGTAATCTAGATAAATAGATTACCATCAT
Source organism: Ctenopharyngodon idella (assembly GCF_019924925.1). NCBI lineage: Eukaryota > Metazoa > Chordata > Actinopteri > Cypriniformes > Xenocyprididae > Ctenopharyngodon > Ctenopharyngodon idella. The sequence continues at coordinate 3,938,733 of NC_067239.1, read as the reverse complement.
TAAGTTTTAATAATTTATGTTTTAATAATTTACACCACATGATGTCCAGTTTAAAATGTGGCTCCTGGAGCAAAACCAGTTGAGACTGGCATAGTCTATAACCGTAAGGCAGTTTCAAATGTGAGCCACAGACTTAGGGGGATTACCTGACAGATATGATAGTCACCCAAATTGCTTCATGTGCTCATCAATTACTCACCCTCATGTCGTTCCAAACCTAAGTAAGAGTGTTTCAAAAGGAGATATTTTGAAGAATATTGGGAACCAATCAAAATTTGACTTCATGGATTGGTGCTGGGAAGGCATATTTTTGTAGGCCAAAACCCAGAAACAAGTTAGCTTTTTAACACTTCTGGTTCCTTCGTCAGAAAGTCAGTGTGTCTCATTCACTAATAATTGTGTGGATTATTAGTATTTATACGGAGAGGAGGATTGCTCAGGAAACATTTCCGCCTTATTCACAACAAGTGCGTACACACATGAATTTGATCTTAACCTTGGAATATTCTAAATGAGCGACCGTGTGCCTGAGGTAAGTAATTTGCCTAAAACACACCCAAACCATGTCCATATAAGGGCTTTCTGCACACCCTTTCCTTTTGTCGTTCTCAGAAACATGACGTTCTCTAAAGATATGCTCTCACACTTGCAGCGAAATGCTTGAGCAATGCCAAGTGTGCCACCGTCAAAACAAGTTCAAACACAACAAACACCTTTAATACAGACCCAGATTACAGACCTCTGATTAGTCAGCTGTACATACGTAAGATATGATGCACCTTTCTGACTCTTTTACTGTACTATATGTATAAAATGTCATCATATAAGGCCACCAAGAGTATGCAATTTTTGCGTAAGAGTGGTTTTAGTTGTTCCTTCATTTTTTCATAAATTTTGAATACATTTTAGAAGAAACTTGTTGATGAATCATGATTTGTTTGTGAAAACGTTCATTCGCAGATTTCACACACAAATTTAGTGAATGAGATTTTTTTCATTAAATGCCTGACGTAAGGTCTGCGGTTCACACAAGCTCCAGATATTTTCATATTTTATCATATAACATAAAATACCTCAGTAATACACTCTTGATTTTTTTTAAAGCTTTTACTTGCTAACAAGTGCTATTGTTATAATGCTAGCAATAACAATAACTATAGTATGTGTTTGTGTGTGTGTGTGTGTGTATATATATATATATATATATATATATAGTATAAAGATATTAATACATGTAAACATCTGTTACAATGTTAGACTTTGTAAACAGACTGTGTGGTCACAGTTATGGATATGGAACTACTGAAAATCAAAAGAGAAACAGAACCAGGTGCATGGAATTAGGAACTATGGAAACTAATTACCAAACAGGAAGACTACCTAGGAAGTGAAAACTAAAAAACTAAAAAAACTAAAACAGGACATACAGTACACGTTACAGAGATAAGGTTAGAAAGCAAGCTTGCAGTGTCAGAATGCCAGTCTGTCAGACAAGCTAGCCATAGCAACTGACGACAGATAAAAATAAGTGACTATATAAATTAACGGCTATAATGATATAAACAAATGACTTTCAAGTGTTTTGTTACTAAAGAGCACATACAATATGGTAAACACAGAAGCTTGAATGTGTGTGACACGCTAGAACAGCCCTCATTGGTTCTCAAGCATCACACTTGAGCTTCTTTTCCTTTAAATGGTGGTTTGCAAACCCAATTGAAGCTGCATTCCGCCACCTACTGCACGTAAAATTAAGGATCAGGCTTAGAATAGCCAATACCGATCAGTTTAAAAAATTCTAAATCTGCCCCTGATACCGACCTTTGAGATCAGCTCATCCCTACGGCGAACAGGTAAACTCATCTACTCATTAGTCCGCTTTCACAGCCTTGATATGTTTATAATCTTGCTTTTGCAAACTATTCTAACTCAAGAATAGTTTACAAAGTCTGACTTATAAAAGTCTGACTTATAAAAGCCTATAAAAGTCTGTTTACAGTCATTTTCAGTGAATTATTTTTATTTTTAATTTTTTTAATTTTTTTTATTGTTGTTGGAAGCTTGGTGGTGATGTTGAAGCCATGCAGCCGTGGTGTAGTTCATTTATAGCCTATGTTAAAGGGGTCCTTGATTATGATTTCACTTTTTTTTTTTTTATCTGTAGTTAGTGTGTAATGTTGCTGTTTGAGCATAAACAACATCTGCAAAGTTCAATGCAAAGGTAGATATTTTCTTTTACAGAAATTGCTTTTTAAGGACTACAACAAGTGGCTAGTAGGGACGACAGCGGGCTTCGTCCTGTGTTGATGACATCACAAACCCCAAAATTTACATAAACCCTGCCCCCAAGAACACGCAACAAAGGGTGAGGCCATGTTGGTCTGCTTTAGAGAAGAGGAAGTGTTAGAGTGTGTAGTAGAGTGTTGTTGCCATGCCATCATTTTACACCGCACTGCTTCACAAACGAGGGTCAATTCAATGCTGGGTTTGCACAGAAGATTAACACTAATAATCAACTCAACAGCAACTACATACATTTATCCACTAACCATTCAGAAATGTCCAGTTTCATTCTAAAAGTTGTAACTTCTTCCTGAGTCTCTCCATCAGTGTCCGACTCCGGTTTGAACAATGTAAGGCTGAACACCGTTACTGACAATCCTCATTTTGGCTGTGTGAGATTCTCCAGCTTTGTTGTTGTTGAGCAACCGAAGCGCAAGCTGTTAAAGCTCCGCCCTCTTCTGGAAAGGGTCATTTGCATTTAAAGGGACACACACAAAAACAGCGTGTTTTTGCTCACACCCAAATAGGGGCAAATTTGACTATAGCTATAATAAATGATCTGTGGGATATCTTGAGCTGAAACTTCACAGACACATTCTGGGGACAACAGAGACTTATATTACATCTTGTAAAATGGACATTATAGGTCCCCTTTAAGATTTTTACTTCTGCAAAATTGTATTTAGGCTTAAAAAAAACACACTTTGTAAAATTTGTGTTAATTTGTGAAGATTATCATTGTCAACAAAACATAAGAATTATCAAACTTTTGTTGGTTTGATTTTCTGCAATAATCCAAAAGCCAATGGAAAATCCTATAGGGTATTTGTTGAGAGAACCAGGGTGATGATAACTTCAGGTTGGAATACAAAAGTATGTACCACTGCAGCACTCTATTGACTTGAATTTTATGTACAAAAAAAATTACATTATCAAAAGTTCTGGAACACCATGAGTGTGAGTAAATGTGACAGATTTTTTTTATTTTTGGGTAAACTATCTCTTTAAAACAAAATCCTTGAAAGTACTTCATCAATTACTTGCTTGGTCAAATACAGTGATTAAAAAAAAAGCAATAAAACAAATGCATGTGTTTTGTGTGGTCCAGGTATTCCCTACATTTTGTGGACGAAATTTCCCAATTAGAACAGTACAACCTTTCAAATTTTTGAACTTGTGGGAATATTTGTTTGGTCCCCATGAGGAAAACGGCTTATAAATCGTATGAAATTATATTTTTTGAAAATGTAAAAATGCAGAAAGTTTTCTGTGAGGGTTAGGGGATATAATATACAGTTTTTAACAGTATAAAAAACATTAAATCTATGGAAAGTCCCCATAAAACATGAAAACCCAACATGTGTGTGTGTTGGTCATCTGTGGGAGATCTATCATTGGATTGCAGTGATGTTACACCCATTCTTTCCATGACAGGAAGATTCTGACCCTTATCAGTTCACTTTGTACATCACCTTCTCATCACTACTACTAACACCCTTCATCATCATAATCATCAATGTGTCAGCATAGAGAAGTGTGCAGTTTTTTATGCTCATATAATTGGCATGTCCTTTCATCACACATCACATGTAAACTACCTGAATCCAGCATCAGATATTTGGCCTGCTTCATCCATCTGACCACCAAGTTGTCCAGGAAACCAGCCAGCAGGAAAAAACTCTCCATGGGTTATAAAAGCACTGAGGGGCTCTCGGCCTCCCCTCCCTTACTTTACATTCCTTCTGCAAACTCTCCCTCTTTCACTCTCTGCAGGAGCAGTTATCATTTGCCAGGTGTAAACCCTTTTTATGATGAGAGGTATACCATGTGGATTTGCTGTGGCATCTTTACACTCTAAATATATAGTGGCATTAAGTTCTCTGTTAGTAAAATTTGTAACCCACAGGTGCACAGATTACATCAGTAGGTTTTATTCAGCAACATACTGCTCAGGACTGGATGGTTTCATTGATGTATTAGGTAAGAGAACACTTACTGACCGTCATAGCTGCTTTTCATAAATGCGGCACAGTGAATCTTGTTCAAATTTATGTTCCTGCATTTTTAAATCCTCATGTGCAGTGTGTCTTGTTCTTGGCCGTGGGCTGTGGCGGTGTTGTGCTCTGGGGTATAAAGCAGTTTAAAGCATGGCTTGGCAGCGCTGTGCTTCCCCTAGAGGGCCTTTCTGTTTGACTGCCCCCTCTAAATCATACACAGTACGGCCCCACAGACCCTCTGTTTGTTATTCCATGGGAATTGACGGCACTTAGCATGGACGTGGATCATTCCTTGTACGTGTGCATATCGGTGTGTTTGTGTGACTGATATCATCATCAAAAACGAGACGTGTTAGAGGCACATACACAAATAGGGTACAAAGTAGGACCTAATACTGTTAAGTCTTAACCCTCTGGTATTCTTAATTTAGGGGTCACACTTGGATGGATGAAGCAGTTGTTCGTGATCAAACACCTGAAATAAAACATCTGTAATGCCGTGGTGTAACCACTATATTCCTATATAGCTCTATATAAAAAGGCTCATAAATTCTCTAGTTGTTTTTAGACATAAAGTTTATAAAGTCACATTTTTATAAAGTTGTAGATTTGGATATATATTTAGACATTCTCAAAGACTATTGTTTGTTTGTTTGTTTGTTTGAAATGTTGATTTGAAGTGTCAATTTTTGCATAAATTTTACTTGTAAAACCTGAACACAGAGAAAGACATTTTGTTACACATAACATCAACATTCAACAAAAATGAACAGGCATGCTTTATCAGAGCTTTATTACACGGCTCTGTGGAATACTTGATTCTGAATGCTCAATCATGCCATCCAGTGTTATGTTATTCCCAGATAACAACCGCTGAAAATGTTGGTCACATGATGAAGTAGCGATTTCCAAACATTTTAATTTTTTCGGTCTAAAATGACCGAACAACACCAGAGGGTTAAAGGGATAGTTCTACCAAAATAAAAATTCTGTCATCATCATCTACTCCCCCTCATGTCATTCCAAACCTAATAAATTGTAATTGTAATAGATCGCTGTAGCATCTCAGTTCAAGCAGTTTGTGAATTGACTACTAGCTATACCATGAAATAAACATGAATGAACATCAGAAGGTATGTTGTTCCACCTGCAGAAAGACGTCAGCTCACACCATTTTCAAGTTAAAGTCCACCGACATTAATCTACTAACTGTACTGTGTGGTTTGTTTGTCAGACAAAATGGCAGATAGCAATGGTGGCACATAATATCGGCATTATGATTGGTCAGATCACCTGTCAATCAAACTCTAGGTGAAAGCTGAATTAAGATGTTTAGTTTGGGGCTAGGTCCAATATTATTATTATTATTATTTATTTTTTATTTTTTTTGTAATTACTAATAGACTTACATTTATCAACATTTTAAACTTTTTTTTATACAATAACATAACTTAGGTCACTGGGTCAACACTACAATTTTTGTACAAATGAACAAACTATGGGGGGAAATATTATTTACTTGCCTTCCTAACAAATAAATTACAAATTATTTTTCTACAATAAAATAAATATCAATGCAGATTATGACATATTATGTCAACTCATAACTTTGTTGTATGATTTTAATTATTTTTAATTAACAGTTTTCACAACGTGTGTCGTAATGCTGTAAAAAAAAATAAAAACATTTCATAACCATTAAATAATAACGAGCGTGGTAATTAGATGACTAATGGTTGGACATCAATCATAAGAGCTCATTGCTTATATTGAGCATGTGCCCTCAGCATGCACTGACCCCACACCGGACCTTATGCGTTCTCCAATTCATGCTAATAACCAATACAAACATCAGCCTGAGGACAGAGAGGGACGCCAGGGTCAGATAACGATTCTGTACTGTTTACATACACGGTATATAACCTGTAAATACGAGGGGAGGGTTCATCCTCACTGCCCCACTAACCCAAACCATGTGTGAGAGGACAGACCCCCCTCAAGCCTGTCAATCAACAGGCCAGGGGAGCTGAGATCGTAACGTGGACTGGCAGAGAATCCTTCAGCCGTCCACACAGCAGTTTGAGCGTGCACACAAACACGTACATGCGTTTATCTAGAAACAGACACTCTTCGAACACATGAGCAGTCAAATACACAGATACACAAAGAGGGATTCTTAGGGGGGCTAACAGATGTGTAGCACTGAGTTCTGGGGGTGTGTGGAAAGTTTTTGGGTTAGAAGTTGAAGAAATGTGAAGTGTGCAAAGCAAACAGACCTCATGGAAAGATTTTCATGATATTGACACTGTTTACACTTGGTATTAGCACTTATTTCATAAATACAAGTGTAAAACGAGTGCAAAACATTTTGTGATTGGATTATTTGAACCATATTTAGAGGTAGTCAGAAATGTATGTGTGCATCGCATTTGTAATGTAAACTGATAACAATAAAGGACTGCCAACTCAACTGTCAATCAGTCTTTGCATGAAAGCAAGGTGTTTAAACCCTGCCATTTATGTGTGATTTGGAATTTGGAAAACTCATACATATTCATGCACTATATTTCACAGAACTAGACATCAACATGCAGTGACACGTATTTGAATGTATCCTCTTTTTTAAGTTTTTGTTTTAACTTTTTTAATCAACATGAAAAGATTTTGAGCAAGCAATGCATGTATTTAGAGACCCTTCCCACAAAATCTGATCACTGTTATTTTACTATCATTTATAGTAGGCATATCTAAGTAAGACCATAGTATATAATTAATATTTTCACTTAGTTTTTATTTTTCAGTTTTTGTTTTAATTTTAGTTTAAGTTTTAGTAAATTTGGTATGTGCTTTTGTCATTTTTTAATATTTTTTTTTATATATATATATATATATATTTCTTTAAAGCTTTCATTTCTTTTTGTTTCAGTTTTAGTCTTAGTAATTTTATTACTGATTTCAGTTAGTTGCAACATTTTGAATTTTCATTTTAAGCTTTTTATCTATTGTTTATATATTTTATTTTATCTTTTTTTCAGTTACAATTGAAAGGGGACCTATTATGCCCCTTTTCACAAGATGTAATATAAGTCTCTGGTGTCCCCAGAATGTGTCTGTGAAGTTTCAGCTCAAAATACTCCACAGATCATTTTATTATAGCTTGTCAAATTTGCCCCTATTTGAGTGTGAGCAAAAACAGGTTGTTTTTGTGTGCCCCTTTAAATGCAAATGAGCTGCTGCTCCTGGACCCCTTTCCAGAAGAGGGCGGAGCTTTAACAGAAGCTCAACAACAACAAAGCTGGAGAATCTCACACAGTCAAAATGAGGATTGTCAGTAACGGTGTTCAGTCTTACATTTTTCAAACCGGAGTCGGACACTGATGGAGAGACTCAGGAAGAAGTTACAACTTTTAGAATGAAACTGGACATTTCTGAATGATTAGTGGATAAATTTATGTAGTTGCTGTGGAGTTGATTCAACTCATCGACCAGCATGTGCCGTCATGTTAATCTTTTGTAAATGACCCTCGTTTGTAAAGCAGTCCGGCGTAAAATGACGGCATGTAACAACACTCTACTACAACAACTCTTCCTCTTCTCTAAAGCAGCCCAACATGGCCTCGTCCCTTTTGTTGTGTGTTCTCGGGGGCGGGGTTTATGTAAATTTTAGGGTTAGTGATGTCACCAACCCAGGAAGAAGCTTGTTGTAGTCCCTACCAGCCATTTGTTGTAGTCCTTAAAAAAACTATTTCTGTAAAAGAAAATATTTCCCTTTGCATTGAACTTTGAGTGTTGTAACTTTGCAAATGTTGTTTATGCTCAAACAGCAACATTACACACTAACTAAAGTTAAAAAAGTGAAATCATAATCAAGGACCCTTTTAACAGTAATGGTAACAACACTTAATATGAATACTTAAAACAGATTTTAAGGTTGTTTTTTCCCTTTGTTATATGAAGGTTACATTAAAACTATTTTTATGACATCATTATGTATTTTTGCTGCCTTTTAGGAATAGATTTGTTTTACCCTCATTTTACCCACATTTTATATCTTAAGCTATGAAAATCCACCAAAAAAAAATATGAATTATTGGCCTTTTTAAACTTTGAAAATCTAAACCAATTTTTAAAATACATTTGAATGATGATAACCAAAAAAATAAAAAATTGCCCTTAAAGTCTTTACAGATTGTCCTTACTAGGAGAAAGCAGTGTGCATGAAGAACTTGAGCTGAAATATGAGCCATGATAAAATTCAACAGGGCCAAAAGTGGCTATAGTTAAAAATACAGTACACTCATCTGAGCGAGAGTAATTCATCAGATTTAACCACTTCTGATGGGAGCATGTGCTGTCATTGCTAATAGTCCTTCAGAGAGGTGTCAGTCTGGATGGTAATGATTAAGTTAAGCTGTCATAGTACCGTTTTTTTTTTTCATTCTTGCATAAACGTGTGTTGATATTTAGGGCATAAGCGGGACAGATGTGGTGATCATCACAACATCCTCCCAGAGCCTCTGAGATCTGATTGGATCCATGTAGCGTGAGTCATGTGAATCAGACAGGAGTTGGCTGGTCCTGTAAAGCAGTGTTGTGTTTGGATTATCAGGGCACACAGGGAGTTCAGAGAGAAGAATGGTTCTGCTTACAAAACCCACCAGGGTTACATGTAAATCAAAATGTGGATGTGTCAATATGTTTATAACCGAGGGAGATAAAGGTATCCTTACTCCCACATATTGTATGAGGCCATAAACAGTTACAGATGTCAGCCACCTGTGATGCTTTATTAAAACTAAGCCAACATAAAATTGATTCACTTTTAAATGTATTTAAATATTTCCCAACGATTTAGTGAAAACGGCATATAAATAATTGTAGTCTTGTAACAGTTTTCCTGTTACTGATGTACCAGTAGTCTTCTCAGTGCAGCATTGTCATTACTTACCTGAACATTAGGGGGTGCTCTGTTCAAAAAATGCATGAGTTCACGTATTTAAGGGAACAAAGAAGGAGTAACAGCAGGAAGTTAATTCCCTACCTTCATGGAGAAGCTTACCTCATGGTGGTTTAGGTCCCTGTTGACCCTGTTAGAGGAACTTTATAGTTCAAAGATCATCCGTAAGTAATTATCATTGGTATTTTTGCTTTGTTAATAATTAATGTTTAGCACATGGTTATGGTTTGTAGGGATGTGCCGAACGAAGCTTTTGAAGCAGTGAGGCTTTTACAACAAACTGCATCGGTGCTCCGAAGCTTTTGAAACAGTGTTCTACTTCGCCATCTGGTGTTCAATAAAAATTCCTACACTACCTGTGTCATTCAGTTTTGTTCGTTGGGATGTCATTGTAAGGTTTATTTGTAGCTATATTTATTAACCATATATGTCATTAGAAAGATGGTGGCGCGTGTGTGTGCAGCGAAATTTCATTGCATTTTGCACAATACAATGACAATAAAGACTTGTTTTTTCTGTTTTTACTCGCATCAAACGTATCTTTTCACCTTCTAAATAGATTGTTTAATACGCCAGTAAATTAGGTCTGTGATTTTTTTTCATTGCACCATTTTTTGTGTGTTCCTTACAAAACATGCACATTTAAAAAGGCACAAATGCAAATGCAATTTCATATTTTTATTCAAGAATATTATTTGTTTCACTGTGCTGGAGCTTAAGCGGCTCCTTTTTTACTATATCACGTCCCCAGCTTTAGAAAATATTCATTCGTTTGAGCCCGGCGTGATGTGTCAGTGAGGTAACGAAGCTTCGTTTTCACAGGTCACGTGACAGCCTCATTTCAAGCAATGCTCCGGAATACTGTTTCGGAGCACTAGTGTGTCGAAAACTTGAGACGTGTGTCGACATTGGGTATCGAACTACCCATCCCTAATGGTTTGTTTATTTGAATGTTTTGTCTACAGAGGGTTTGTGCTCTGTGCATATATGGATTACTTAGTGGCTTAAACAACTGATAAGATTGGGACAAAGAGAGTTGATTTCCATCTACTTCTTAACTGTTACTTGTTGATAAGCAACGCTCTACTTCAAACATTGATGCCAAATCTCTTTTCAGCAGCTCATTTGTAATGAATTAAAAGGGATCTATTATGCCCCCCCCCCACACACACACACACACACACACACACACACACACACACACACACACACACACACACACTCTTATACACTACAGTCTTATTTTACATCTTGTAAAAAGGGGCATAATAGGTCCGTTTTAATTCACTGTAACATCAATGAGGAAAGCTGAGAGAACAATTATTTATCCAGACATTGTTTCTACAGTACTATTAATGTTGGTAAATTCTGTTTTATCTAGACTGTTGTGACCTGCCTATACCTCTAAGTTTACACAGACCTCAAATTTTAGGTTCTGCCTTGTGCCTCATTCCATAACAGCATGAGTTCAAATCCTGCTCGAGTAGTAAAGAGGAGTCTGTCCCAATGGCACCATAACTGAGCTGGGAGGTACAGTTAAAGAGGATGAAATACTGCACTAGAGCAAGTTTTTTCTGTAAGCTGCGATATGAGCAATGTTGTTTCAGATGCTTGGAGACTCAAATGGCAATCCAGACCCTTTCTCAATATCTAGCATGTTTTCTTATCTAGTGGGTTGTGGGTTTAGAGTTATAGTTGATGCAAATGAGTATTCGATCATCACATTCATGTCCAAACTTGTACTTACTTTCTTCTATGAACACACACACAAAAAAAAAAGTTAAAAAGCACATCAAAGAGTTTGATCTCTTATACCTGCTGTCTTTGAATTGACAGACTGGATCCAGACTTCCAGCGCTGGAGGTCTGTGGTGAACCACCCACTGCTGGCAGCAGTCTAACCCGGCTGAGGCAGCGGATGGGGTGGGTGTTGAATCTAAAGCCCCTGTGGAGAGGACGGGAGTCCAGGTAAGCCACCCACACCTGCAGGATGTCCTGTCAGACGGTATAAAACCAACAGGCTGACGTCAGTTGACAAGTCCTATGTTTTTCAGGTTATATAAACCCTGTGTTGTATTATTAATATCTGAGTTTTGTTTATTTAAAGGGAGGAACTCCTAGGGTGGGATTTTTGATAAGATTGGGCAGGGTCCTGTGCCTGATCCTGATGTCACACAATTGTGGGTAAAAGTACAAGACGTTACAATCTAATTATGTTTGCCATCTTCTAAGATTGGGCTGAACGGTTATTTAGTACCATGAGATCCAAATGAGAAAAAGATGCTGCTTTAAGCACAAATGAGATTTGTTAATTAACGTTGCATTTCAACCTCTTCCGAGAGGCAGATTTGTCTAAAAAAAAAAAAAAAACTATGAACAAAACAGAACTAGTCATTGAAACAGTCAAATGTTTCTGTTATTTATTCATCTTTGTCCAGAATGATCAAAGTAATGTTTGTTTTTGCTAAGAAGTAGAGATGGATTTGTTCGCATGTGTGTTAACAGCAGAAGGAACCCATATTTATGGAGGAAGAGAGATAAAAGTGAAAGAGAAAAAGAAAGAGTAAAGCTGCGTTAAATATTCTTACCAGATGCTGTTTTTAAATGGTTTCTTTTGGAGATGTGATGTCTGTTTCTCTTGATCTTGGTCCAAATTCCCAATGCCAAGCAACTCTTCCAGAACCAGGTAGATTTCTGCTCAGGAAATTAGCTGAAGAACATGTAGTTTACAAGGATCTTCTGTCCAGAATTCACATAAATATTTGAATAATTATTGCATTACTCTGATCCTAATGGAATAGAGTGGATTTAACCTATAGGATGAATGATGTTATACATTGACCATCAAAGCTTTGGAACTAATTGCTCTAGGTAGAAAAATAAATAAAACTGTGATGTATTTAGTGTCATTTAACATGACGTAAAGGTGTACAGCCATAGACATTTGCAAACATTTTTTTTTTTTTTTTTTTTTAACTGTTTTCATTTGATTATGCCAATATGAATTTCTTTTATTTATTTTTTTCAAATGCAAGATATGGTGTGCCATTAAACAGAATTGCAGATAAAATGTATATGTATTTTAATAGGTGTATCCAATCCATATAAACCATTGTAACTTGATGTGCCAGTTACAAAGTTATTTTTGGCCATGACTGCAAGATATTTTATTTTACATACAACCTGACAAAGGGCAGTTTAGGGTAAAGATGTTTATCTTAAACATAGATTCAGTTACATATACTGCATAACAGTGTTTTTCTTTTTTTCTGTTTTGACCCTGTGTCCCATTTTCCTCGAGGGACTACTGATTTTAGCCAGATTTTGCCACGATCTGCTTGACGTAGTGTCCTTCATTATGATGTTTCCTCGACGGATTACTGCGACAGAGTGGAAAAAGGTAAATAAAAAATGTTACCTCAGTTCTCTTTGGAAGAAATCCAAATATCCAGGCTTTTCTGAAAACAAGACAGAGCAAAGCACGCTGCTAGCCATTGTCTGTTTACTCTCACAACACCTTCTGTCAGAAGTCCCGCCTTCTCAATGACCGCACACATGTCGTTAAAGATGGCAAGCAATGAATGGGCGAGTAGCAACATGTAATCTGGCATGTTTCTTGTCCACGACACAACAAAATTCTAGGAGTCTAAACCATATAATCTGACACAGTGACTATAATAACTGACAAAAAGATCATGTAGTCTGAACCCAGTATAAGGCTGAACACCGATGCTGACAGTTTCTGACATTTTCAGTGCATGAGATTGTCCTGTTTTGTTGTTGCCGGTATGCCGAAGCATGAGATTTTGAATCTCCGACCTCTTCTTGAAAGGGGGCCGGGAGCACCAGCTCATTTGCATTTAAAGGGACACACACACACAAACTTTTTGCTCATCCCTCAAAAGTGGCAATTTTAACATGCTATAAAAATGATCTGTGGGGTATTTTGAGCTAAAACTCAAAATACCCCACAGATAGTGTAATGTAATTGTGTTATGAAGGTTATTTTAGTGCTGTCAAAATGAATACGTTAACGCATATGATTATTTTTTCAGTTTAACAAGCTAAAAATATTAAACGCAATTAACGCAGCATCTGTTTTTTTTTTTCCCATCACCCTTTAGCTTGCGTTCCATTATATGATCACGATATCATTCATTCAAGTGCTATTAAACCAATCAAGCATGATAAGACGCAAAAAAAGAAACTTAAATCTGTACTTGCGCTCTGTCTGTGAATCTCCTGTCGGTGGAACACCGTCCGCATTGCGTTCTCTTTCGCACTGAAACGGACAAAACACACAAACGTATGCCAAAATGCCCGCTTTGTCAAGTATCCTTGTAGGCACAGTCTAATGAGTTCAATAAAGTCTTAAATGACTACAAAGAGGACATCGTATGTGTATCAGATCCATGGCTTGTGCGTCAGATCTTAAAGTGACAGCAGCCTAATAAACCTGCTAGCCTACTGTGATGTCAAAGAACAAAATACAAAGAGAAAATCACTCAATGCTCTTGAGTGAATCACTTTTGTAGCTTTAATAAGGATTGATCTATATTTGATTTATAATTTATGGAGATTAAATGTGAAAATATTAAAAACTTTAATGTTAGGTGTAATTAATTGCGATTAATTACAGAAAAATGTGTTTAATTAGTTATTTTGTTTTAATCCATTGACAGCACCAGTTTATTTATTTGTATGCAATTTACAATATTTTTTTATTTATTTATTTTTATATTTTATTTATTTAAGTGATATTTATGTGATTCATTTTCTTTAATATTCCCTTGAAAAATATTTTATAAAATCAAAGTTTCTGAACCACTGTAATAACAGGCTTCATATGAGATATATTTATATGTAGATTCAGTTACATATACTCCAAAACATTTTTTTTTTGTTCATGTAATGGGGATATTTACTGTGATCCATTCCATTTAAAAGAAAAACATTCATAAAATCATCAAAAAAAACAGTCATTCATAAAATCATCACGTATCTAGAGATTTATATCCCACGGAAATCATTGTAATAACAGGGATCATATGAGATATTTAACATTCCTTTGTTATAGCCGCTGGACATAACCCACTCTTTCATCTCTCTCTCTCTCTCTCTCTCTCTCTCTCTCTCTCTCTCTCTCTCTCTCTCATTCTGTTCTCTGTCTTTCACTTTGACCTATTGATCATGTTCTCATGGGGTGTTACATAACTGCTGATACCTCTGAACAACTCTCTCATGTTGACACTTGTGGATGTGTTGCCTAGCATGGCAGATTACAAGCCAGTCTTCTGCTCTGTGTTTGTCTCTGTGTGTGAGTACAGTATTCACTCTGTCACATCATGTGCCAAAGGCAGCAGAGTCCAGATTCTCCTGTGGGGCACAGAGAGGGCATACTGAGGGTCAAAACCACCTCCGCACCCCCCTGCTCTCTGCTTCACTGCCGTCAGATCCTTACATTCTCACTCCCTCCTCTGTCCACATACAGCACTCACACACACATTAAACATCACACACTGAGGTGTCTCTTTAAAGTACTATAAAAATTCTGCTTTCCCTGCTGTTCCCTTTTCATACTTGTAAGTACAAAAAGCTCATTGTCAACATTTTTACGATTGGTTACAAACTTGTTGGTTTATTGAATGCAGTGTTTTTCAAAAGAATGTTACAAAGACGTCCCTAAAACATATCAAATGGATACTCAAGGCAGGGTACTCAACATTTTGTTTTTTGTTTCATTTTGTTTCATTTTGTTTTGTTTCACTTTGATTCGTTTTGGTTTTGTTTTGTTTTTTTGTTTTTTATTGCATTTCTTTCGATTTGTTTTGGTTTTGTTGTGTTTTGTGCTTTTGGTTTGTTTTTAGTATTAATTTTGAATGTCCATGATCATCTTAACTCAGGGGCTAAATTAGGTGGAACAATCTGGAGCAGCATTTGTTTGTTTGTTTGTTTGTTTATAGAGGAGTTACTGTAACTGAAATAGAAAATCGATTTCCCTTAAAACAAGAAAATTTCATTATGTCTTCAGACAAACACTAATACTAAAAATAGTGTTTTCCTGTGTTGAATCATCCCACAAAAGTCAGTTTATCTCCAAGGAATATGTTTCCAAGGAAGAGTGTGTGGTGCCACACTGACTGTGGCACTTTCCAGAAGTGCTATCAGTGAACATTCCCAGCATCACTAACTCACATTCATACAGGCACTTGCACACTTTGGGTCATCTTTAAATAGCGTGTGATAGGCTCTGATGCCACTTTCTTTGGGAGCAGGATGGGGGCTCTGGACGTATGGAAAATAAATTTCCTGCTTTCTCCCTGTCCGGATCTGCCTGAGCAACAGTCGGATCATGCCAGGGAGCGGATGGGCTTGGGAGTAGGCAGGAAATCTCAGGGAGCAAGGGGGTCGGATGGAGTGCCGATATTGGGACCACTCCTGAGCAGGAATCAGGAAAACTGGAATTTGTTTTACAGTTTTCCCAAACTGTTGTTCTTCCTCTTCACCCCTGCAGTCGCTGCGGTTGGCTATCCCACATCTACCTCTATCCCAGTGGGTACATGAGTGCTTATGGAAAAGGGAACACCTGTGACTAAACGGTTCTCATTAAAACAATCCTGTACAAAATATACCATTGTTACCATATTTTCCACCACTACAGTAAAGCCATAATATATTGGTTTGCAATTTATTTTGATGGTCCCCTTTACACATTCTGTTGACTAAGTAACTCTGCACCTACATGTCTACTAAATCACATTAGAGTATCAGTTGAGTATTAATAGTCTGTTAGGGGAAGGTAGAATAGGGGATTTGGGTTAGTAGAATTGACATGTACTTGCAAAGTTATTTATAGTCAGTAGAATGTCTGTTGGAGGACCATCACAATAAAGAGTTAGTACATATTAAGATAACACTCTACTAATACTCTAATGAAAGTTGACATTTAGGTGCAACATTACTGAATGTCTAAAGGGGACCATCAAAATAAAGTGTTACCATATATTGATATGGCAGTTGTGTTAAAAATAAATAAATAAATAAATAAATAAATAAATAAATAAATAAATTGTGTTTGAAAGAAGGCTCTTTTGCTCATCAAGGTTGCATTTATTTGATCAAAAATACAGTAATATTGTTAAATATTAATGTAAAATAACTTATTTTTTTCTATTTGAATATATTATAAAATGTAATTTATTCCTGTGATGGCAAAGCTGAAGTCTTCAGTGTCACATGATCCTTCAGAAATCATTATATATATTAAAAAGGAAAATGTCATTTTATACTTATTTGTAGTAATATTTCACAATATTACTGTTTTTACTGTATTTTTAATCAAATAAGTGCAGCCATGGTGAACATAAGAGACTTCTTTCAACAACATTAATAGATTTTAATATCTAAATTATTCCAAACTTAGTGTACTTAGCATGCATATATATATATATATATATATATATATATATATATATATATATATATATATATATATATATAATTACATACACATATATGCATTTTATTTTGCACATTTGTGACTTAATTTTCTTAAAACTACACAATAAAAATAGATTTTTACTGAATCTATGGCCAGTGTTGGGGCTAACAAGTAACTTGAGTTACGTAATCAATTACTTTTTCAATTTGCAACAAAATATCTGAGTTACTTTTTCAAATAAATAACGCGTTACTTTTTGTCATTTTTTGACTGACAGCTCTCCTGTCCACATGTTGAGAGAAATAAAGTGCAGAGGTGTTGTGTGTGAACATGATGGTTATTGTAGTTCTAGACTAAATGTGAACATGCATTTACTCATCTCACTTGCACAAAAACAGAGTCAGTATTCCTCAAAATGAATAAAAACTGTGAAATGCAAACTCAGAATTTTATGCAAACCTGTAATAATTAAATATATAAAATTACACAAATATACTTTATGTATTTAATCTCACTTTATTAACCAAAGTCTTGCTGCTGACCTTCAATTATCTAATTCAACCATATTAATAAGCAAAAATGACTTTAAATTAGATTTAGAGTGTTGAACTTCCTTCTCCTGTATCCTATTCTTCTTCAATCCAGAATGTCAGCACAGCTGGAAGGTTTGTTTGAGCTGCGCCCTCTACTGTACAGGCGTAAATATGCTTTTCCTTCAGCCTGAGGCTTATTCATTTCACTTTTGTTGTGAAAGGGCATTAACATTTGCCAAAAATAGAACTTTTTTGTTGTTATTAAAAAACAAATAAACAAACAGCCAAGTCCAGTTGAAAAAAGTAACCCAAAAGTAATGTAACTCATTACTTTTCATAAAAAGTAACTAACACAGTTACTTTTTTAGGGAGTAACGCATACTGTAATGCATTACTTTTAAAAGTAACTTTCCCCAACACTGTCTACCATGATTTGTACAGTAAAAGACCTGAAAAACAACAGAGGTCTTAACCAAACAGCCATAAATTCATGGGACCTTAACTTTTACTGAGCAAGACATTATGAGATATTTAGAAATCAAGGCTTAATGTAGTCACACTTCTCACTGTTAACTATCTATTAACTACAACTTTTCCTTTAATAAACTCCTAATTACTGCTTATTAATATTTAGTAAGTTAGTTGTTAAGTTTAGCTATTGGTTAGGATTAAGAATGTAGAATAAGATCATGCAGAATAAGGCTTGAATATGTGCTTTATAAGTAGTAATAAACAGCTAATATCCTAGTAATATGCATGCTAATAAGCAACTAGTGAGAACTGGTCCTTAAACTAAAGTGTTACCCTTCATTTTTTCCACTACCCCGAGCATGCAGGCCTGGAGCAGGTCTGGCCTGACACAAATCCGTGTGCAGCTCCGGAAGTCAGCGCTATTCCAACTTCTAAGAGTCACCGCAAGTTGTATTGTTCTGCTTTTACTTTCTGGAAACTTCTCATTCACCTGGAAATCGCAGACATCCTTGCCGCTAAGCTGAAATCCATCTGGCATAAGCTCATTGCCAGATTAGAGTGACTGTAAAGCAGTTATTTATGAAGAAATCAAGAACTTCAGCAAGTTCATTACACATTACAGCCTATGCAAACATTACATCATGCTGTATACGAGGAGGCCGAGTCGCAAGCAGCTCCCACGGGAGCCGTTAGAGGGTATTTAGTGGAAAGGTCATGTTACACGGGCAGTATGTCGTACATGATTTCCACATGCCCAGATAACAACTGGAATATGAGATGTTATTAAACTGGATCCTCCATGGTGTAAAAATAAGCCAGAGTAGGAAGATATCCACCCACTCTAAGCATCCCAATTTTCATCCGCTCAGGTTCCTGTTTGGTTGACTAATTTTAAAGATGTATCAATAAGTGTAGAATGGCACGAGCAATGAAAGGAAACCACGCTGTTGAGTAAACTCTCAAACAAAAAGCCAATTTTAGAACGTTCCTCCTCAGCAAACACACAATGGCAGGAAAACAAAGAACGTCACACGAGGGGATGGACAGGGTCAGCTCAAGGCAAAGACACACCCTCTGTCTGTATGAACATGTCCCTGAATCTCCTGTCTGCAAGGGCAATGGGTACATTCATGAGATGATGCTATAGTCTCCAATCCTGTCAACACAGCTGACTGAGTGTGTTTATGAATGAAATGGGTTGTTTTTAATGTCTATTTATAGAGACACGTCTTGCAGCTGTGTAATCGGAACTGGATCTGTCTTATGAAGTGAGGGGCTTCTGAAACTCACTTCTGAACAGTAACATTTCTATTACTTAAAGGTGTTGTTTACGCAAAAAATGAAAATTCGGTCATTATTTACTCACCCTTATGTCACTGCAAACTGGCATGCTGTTATTATTTAATTCTCAAATTAAGAATTACAATAATTAAAATTAATTAGAAATGCAGTCATTGTTAACTCTCAAATCTCTCTACATCATTATTTAGGTGTCTAATCAAATATGGCATAGGTTTGATGTCAGGAACGGGAAACATGACTTGGTTCTTGCTTTGATCTTGAAATATAACAACAGATTTGCAAGGCAATGACAGAATTGTAGTTTTTGGGTGAGCTATCAATTTATTTGTGCTTCTCTTGTGAAAGAGAAGTAGCATACTTTAAAAAAAGAGTATGGTTACACGTTATTTTTTTTATTTATTTATTTATTTTTTAATTAAAGAGTGAAAGGTGACATAACATAACAAGAAGCCAATAGGCGGAACAAAAACAAAAAAAAAGAAAAAAGATAACAGAACAAACATACAGAGATACATAAAGAAGTAAAGATACACACATACCTATACATAAATGTAAATGTCATATATCATGTACTGAAATGCAAAGGTTATTCCACAGCTTTCAGTATATATACGTGTAACGATTAGTCCAGACTGAAGGCGAGATGATCAACCCAAACAAAGCAACCATTAGACTTGAACATAAACAGACTTGATGAGCAGACTTGATGATGAGCAGACTTGACTTGGCAAAGAACAAACTTGACAATCACACTCACCGACAGCAGGTTTACATTACAGAGACACGACCCACAATATGGACCCAGCAGTTTCTCAGCTCTTGAATCTTCGTCAAGAGGGAAGAGCTATTGAGGACTATGTCAGGGATTTTTTGTGTTTCATTGATCATGTACCCTGGGACGAGACTTATTTAAAATGGTGCTTTCAATGCGGATAATTCAATAAACTGCACTTGAGTTCATCATCTCGCCTTCAGTCTGGACTAATCGTTACAATAGGAAAGATAAGTGTATATCTATAACAAAAAGTATGCATATATATATATAGACATACATATACATTATTTTAAGGTGTGCTTGTTACAGTGTAATTACACATTAAGTACTGAGTAATATTGATTAATATGTTAATATGTACTTACTATAGGTTTAGGGTTAGGAATAGGCAAAGAAAAACAAACTTTATGAAACGGTTAGTTCCTGTCCTTGATTCTGATTCTGTCAATAACTGTGTTTTATTCATGATAAAACACAGCTATGACCGCTTCACCCAACGGTTCTGTGTTTCACTACACAACACCCTTAGCAACCACTCTTAGAAACGTAAACTGTTTGTTCTCAGTTTATATTGTTCATTGAAGCTTACTGTATTATGTAGAAGAGTATTGCGAGAAAGAGTTCGAGTGAGAGAGTTTATTACCTGCATTCAGATTTAGCATTTTCCTTCAGGTCAGTCCTATGTTCATAATAAAACATCAGTTTAAATGTTCGATGTATTATCTTGTCCTTTTAACAGTTAAGAGGTTTTCCCGTGACTGACAGCTCTAGTCAAAGTATTTGTCAGTTGCGTCTTGTTCCGTGTTCACAACAATTCAGTCTTTTCAATGTAGAAGTCTTCGCTACTGACTGACACACTCATAAAGACATTATTTGCCGCCATCTAATGGCGTAATAATGTAACTTCTGCTGCTGTTCATGGTCAGGGACTATTTTTTTCTGGTGGAAGGCTTTTAGTGAAAGTTTGCTTCATGAAAGTTGCATTGATACATATTTTTTGGCTTTAATAATTGTATTGTGTGGTAACCGTTTTATAAAAGCTATAAGGTACTCGAGGCTAGTGCTGTATCGTGAATAAGTAACGGCTGAAGGGGTTGCAGCCATGACTTATTCACGATACAGCACAGCTTCTTGTACCTTACATAATTACTATATGTAACATATGTGACAAAGACACTGTAAAATAGTGTTACCAAGAGTACTTATTATGGAAATAATAAAATAATATACTTAATAACTGAATATAATGTTTTCGGACACTTAATTACATGTTAACTACAATTAATGAAAATGTATTATTGTTTAAATTCATATCACATGCAATTAGCTGAACTTTAAAGTGCTTTTTTACCCACTTAAGTAGATCTTTATATATAATTTCATAATTACACTTTAACTATATTTTAAAGACAATAGAAGTACTGTCGAATGTACTAACAAGTATTTGTAAAAAGTATTTTGTGAAAGGTATTTGTACAGTAATTACACATTTGTATTGATGAAGTTAGTGCATTTATATGAAATGTAATATTAAAAATACAGTTATAATCAAGTTCTATACATGTGATCTTAATAAATGTATTTCTTTAAAACAGACAAAATATTTATTAATAAAACAATGATTTAAAATGTACTTCAAAGTAAAAGTTTTTATTTGGCATTATTACATAGTTTACTTTTTAATAGTGTATTACAGTGTAATTATACATTTAATACTGAGTAATAATAAACTACATGTACTTACTATAGGGTTAGGGTGAGGGTTTGGTTTAGTGTTAAATGCTTGTAATTATGCATAATTTCTAGTTATTACTACAGTAACTACATGTAACGTGTAACAATAACACTGTAAAATAGTGTTACCAAATATAGGTATGTTAGTGTACCCCTTTTAAGTACAATGAAGTTGCTTTTATTACATTAAAATATACTTTGAGAGTTGAAGTGTACACATATACAATACAATTAAACACTTCTTTTTTCGAAAGACATTATGAAAGACATTATGCTTAAGACATTATGTAATTCTAGACCTTTAGAAATACCCTTTTACTCACTGTTTGCATGTAATGGAAGTGATTTGTGTGTGCGTGACCTCAGATTGCCTGATTTTCAAGAGTTTGACAGCAGGATGTACCGGATTTTGCCATGACTACACTTGACCTTGGGTCTAGTGGGGTCAAAGATCACTATCTTTTGTTTTCTTTGCCACATTCTGATCCGATAATGTTATGTTTTTTTTATAAATTACATAATTTTGTCACTGTTTGTTTTCCACAACAAAACACACTTTGGGTCAGCCTGTTATAAACAGTGAATCTGGAGAATCTGGAGAAAATTCAGTTTGTAGTTGTGACTTCCTCTCTTGACCTTGAAAACACATCAATCACGCGTCAAATGTGTCATGTAGACCTCATGAAGATGTTTGTTTAATCATTCCTGTGTCCAAACACAACTGTAGTTTGTAATGATGTAAAAGAATTTACTGTCCCTTTTGATCCAATTGAATGCTTCCTTGCTGAATAAAAGCATTTCCTTAAAAAAAAAAAAAAAAAAAATTGTAGTTACTCCAAACTTTTGAATGGTAGTATATGTTTATATTCAAAGACATCAAACTTGAAAATTATATAAAAATATTTTAGTTTAAATTTAGTGTGTTACAATTGGACTGGCTCCCTTACTGTAATTTTTTTTTTTTTTTTTTTTTTTTTTAAAGCTCTATGCAAATCCTAATGTGAGGCATAAGACATAACATTTAACTTAAAGCCTTTATATTTAATGTAATGCATTTTGAAAGTATTTTTTACTTTTACTTTTAATTATGCCTTGTAACGCACCTTATAATGCATTATAATGCAGTTATAATACTTACACTTTTAGAAAGTATAATGTATTGAAACATTATGAAAAACAACCAATTTCAGAAGTAACAAGGAATCTACAAATATTATAATACATTTTAACTTTAATTTTAACTGGTTTTATTGTTTATGAACATTATGAATACCTTTAGAATGCATTATACATAAAGGCTTTAAGTAAATGATTTTTTTTTTTTTCTTGTATTCTGAGAGAAAATGTGATCTAACCTAGTAACGTTACTGTTAAAATTAAAGTTTACATTTTATATAGAGACACGCCTTATTCTATGCTTTAATATGCAGGTGTATAAACAGATTTGACATTACAGCAGATATTTGATGAACAAATGAGTGACTTTTAGAGTTTTGGCCCACCAAATCATGATGTAAGGTCAGTTTCTGTAGGTTAAAACTTCTTTCCCTGAAGTCCTCAGTACTCAGACACTTTCTTATTAAGCTTCAGATTTATATGGATTTCTTTTAAAATGACATCAGCAGCTACCTTGTATTACATCAGTGTTGACTTGGACCATTCCCTCTTTGTGTATCTCTATTTAACAACTTCCTAATGGCACCAGAGTCGAGTGGAAATCAGACCCAGCAGCTTTATGGGCCCTGCATGGCATCTTTATGAGTGCATATTTCTGTGGATGTGTATGTTTTACTGTAATTCTACAGAATAAAACCATAATCTTACCATAAAGAAAAGATGTTGAACCACTTAGAAGTTTTTTTTATCCACAAAATGAAAGTCAATGTGGTCCAAAACACTAGACCCTAAAAGAAAGTGAATTATCCCTTTACGAATTGGACTAAGTCATTACAGACATAACATGCTCCTTTATTTATATTCCTTGGAGTAGTAAATAAACATTACATAGATCTGAAACACACAATCCTTTAAGTATTACATAAAAGAAAACATACAGTTGCACATCTTGTGTGGCCCACTCATCTTATCTAAACTGCGGCCCAAATATGTTGAGTTCAACTTTAAACCCAAGCAGATAGGATTCATTTCTCAAAATGATCTGCATTTCTCTCACTCCTCTCGTTTCTGAACTCCAGAAAGCCCCGAGATGAGCAGCCAATGACGTCTGTTTAGTGTTTCTCCAAAACCAGGAAGGACAGTCAAAACAGAAGCATGGACCAACATAAACAGATCAATCCCAATGACGTAGTGTGAGCGCAATATCTTGCTCTGAGTTGACTGTCATTGTATTTGAAAAGCATAACCTTTTAACAAAATTTTGACATTAAGTCTTGATTAACTTCTATTTTTATTGCCCTTTACTGTATTTAAGCATGGCACACAAGGTTATTAGTTTTCAATCATATTTAATAAGCAACTGAATACAGCCTGGGACCTCTTAAAGAGACCTTGGTTGTTCTCAGTGCTCTGAAAGGCTGAGGTCAATATACTCTTGTAGTCTCAAGTGAATCTCAAGATTGCAAATGTTTAAAGCAAATTGTGCAACATATGTCTACACTCTCAACTGAACGTAGAGTTAGATGTTCAGTGCATAACTCCAGAAGTTCTTTATAAAACAGGAAATTGCTGAAAGGATATTGGCCAATGACATGACGCTTGTTTTTTTCCCCCTGAATCTTTTACATTATTCCAAAATATTTTAAAAATGCAATTGAAATTTAGCGTCATTTAACCAAAATGCAGGAAGCCATTTTGTTGTCATGTGATAAGAAAATCATGAACGGGGAATTTATGGTGCATTCACATCATGTTGGGATTACCATAATTACAGGATTCAGATTTGTAAAAGGTGCTCATGTCTTTGTAAAATGTCATAATTTGTGAAATTGAAAACTTTTTTACCAGCTCTTATTTGTCATCTTATAGTTACAGTTATTCCAACATGTTGTGAACTCCCTGTTATATCACAGAAACTTCACAGACCCTCATGACTGTTAGTTGAGGTCAGTAAGCTTTGTTGTTGTTGTTGTTGTTGTTCTAAAATACTAGATGAAACTCCAAGAAAACCTTTTCATAATTCGAAAAATAATAAGTAATTAAATGAAATGAGTGTTTCACTCAAATAATAATGAAAGTTCATTGTACTTTATAGAAAAAAGTTGCGTGAACTCAATTTCATTGTAGTAAGCTGAACTTAATATGATTGAGTTGAGATGCAGCAGATTTGTAATTCCCAGCATGCCTTGTGTCAGACTTTATAAATAAATGTTGAAATTAAGTGTTATTTTGTGTTATTTTGCACGAGATTAACATAGGGAGACATAAGTTAGTGTTTAATGTTGTGTTATGTTGGGTTTTCTGTTGTTATGTTATGTTATGTTATGTTTGATTATATGTATATAATGACAGTCTCTTTGATAGTTATAATAGCATGTGTTATTTGCTATAACCAAGATCTGAATGTGATGTTTATGTAAATGAACTGTATGTAATTAACATTATGATGAGTTGGGCGAGGCTGAGAACTGTGGGAGTGAAGGGATGCCGGTGACGTGATTATTAAAGAGAGACACCTGTGCACCACACTGGTCTTGCTCCGCTTCCATGGCTCTCGGCCCCGCCCCACTTGTCACAAAAATTTTAAGTTCTACTAACTTAAAAAAAATGAGTTAGTTTACTTAAATGTTTTGAGGTCATAAGTTTCCTCAAATGTTTTGAGTATTCTGAACTTATTGACATTTACAGTGTATTTTAAATAATATTAAGTCTAATAATTAAGTTTGGAAATAATGAAAGAAAGCATTTTACTAGTTTTCACTTTTAAAAAAAATGTTTGTAACCAACATGAATACAAAGATTGCATTTCTATCCACTTTTCCAACCTTACTGTTGTTTTGGATTATGGGAGGCACTTCCGGTTTGGAGACATTCCACTCAAAAAGACTAAAAAACAAATCATTTCAAATCAAGGTTGTGCTACAAATAAACCTTATCCACCAGTTTGACTGAATGAGCTGTACAATTTCCTTCATATTCTATTTTCAGAAGTCAGGAGAATAACGTAACGTTTTGGTAGCCTATTTTAATGTGAGGCGGTATAACAAGAATATCTATGGCAGATAAGAGCTGCAATCTTTTCCTCCTGATTATTTTCTTTTTTTCCCCTTTGTATTCCGCTGTAACAGTATGAAAAAAGACAACATATACTGTGTATTTGTGGTCGGCTCTCCCGATTTAATTTACTATATATTCCATGAATAATTCACTGGAATGCACTCCTTTTTTTCACATCTAATCATATTAGCAGTGTTTACTGGAATGTTTCTAAAGCAGGTAAACACAATATTTATTGTCTGTCAAAATGACTGAAATCACTTATAAAATATTATTAGTCATTGTTCCATTTAATGAACATTTTTTATTAAGGCAATGTGCAATTGACATATTACTACTGTAATATTTATATCACTGTGGAAATAATCAATCTTTTGGGGTTATTCATCATCTGTGGCAGTAATTTGTTAATGCTTTTACACTTTTAAATTTCCTTTTAATGTCATCTCATTGTACCAAGTTTTTGTTAACGAAAAGTTACTCCCACAATTTGCACAAATATACATTCTTATTTGTCACTGACCCATATCCTATAAATCATTAATTGTTTAACATATCTGTTTGAGTCTACCATCACCTGTTTTTGTAATCAGATCAAGTCATAAAAATGGTCCAGCAGGTCATTGATCATGCATGATAGTGTTTCATGTCTGCTTATTATGATGACTAATGATGTTGTCATTTTTTGTCTGGGGTGTGTTTCATAAAAGCATCATCAGGCAACTATGGTTGCAAGCTCCATCATTACCAACATAGTTCAACAATGCAGTGTTTCCGCAAACCACACTGTTAAAAATTTCAGTGTGAAATTATTATTCCAGATTAATAACTGCATTACATTCACAGTAATTCCACAGTAGGATTTCTCTTGTATCTAACTGCACTCTTGGAAATTTCTTGCAAAATCTACTGTATTTTACTACTATGCAACTTTACTCAAACAAATACTGTGAGTTTACAGTATTGTAAATCAAAAATTACTGTAAACAATATCATGCTGTATTTCTACAGTGCATATGTACTATGAAGGTACCCAGCATGCAATGCAGCATGAATAGATTATGCTCTAGAGTTTTTTTTGTTTCACTTTTAGCAGTTTGTGTTTATTTTGTAATGTTCAGAGTTTATCTTTTTTATTATTATTATTTGTTGAGTGTCACTATTGTTGTATTTTGTATGTTGAGTATTGATGTCTGTGCATCATTAGGTGCTGCTTCACTATTGTAAAATTTCCATCTACAAACAATTATGAATTTGAAATAAGAAATTGGTAAATCTTCATGCTGAAATAACGCTAATAACAGTATAGTTTGATTAACTTATAAATCTCAGCCAATTAGTTTATTTTATATTTAAGCTTGTCATCGTTTTAACAAATCTTTTCATTTGTCACACTTTTGACTTGGCTAGATCACAAATTTGAATATGAATATACAAGATCCAAGATACCAAGCAAATTGAACACTGATCACCATTATGGTGACTTCAAAACAATTATAGTGGTAAACAATATAATTTCTTACAGTGCCTGGTTAAAGACAACTTTATCTTTATCATGTGAATTCACAGCAAAACAAGAGCAGTAAATTACTGTAATGTTAGCATCATTTTGCTTGATTCACAGTAATTTGTAAGCATGCATGTATTAATTTCACAATAAATTTCTTACTACATTAATTCATGGTAAAATAATACTTTATAATCCTGTAAATTCCTGACAATTTTTTACAGTACAAAGTTCCAATGAATATTCGCAAACAGCATCTCAAACTTGAGAGGTTGGAACTTAGCAGAAGTTAATATTCCATCACATGCGTCTTACAGCCCTATATGGTTGAACCAACGTGGTTCAAACGACAGATGTGCGACTATGTTACTTCTGTTTTGGAAACCGTCATAACTGGGTAGTAAATTCTATGTTAGTTCACGATTGTTGGTTTGGAGAGCATGTAAGTCATGTTACTATGTGAGATTGAGATATTGTGATTTTGAAGATTTAGACATTTGTGATATGTGTGCATCATGTAATAATTTTAGCTCATTATAACACTTGGTAAGCATCCCTCAGCAGTCCACCTCAATCAAATATCAGTTACACTTGGCGCCTTTGAGTTGGTATGTAGTCTCTAGTTAGATCAGCCCTTTGATTACTGTGCCAAAGGTTTCAGGTCTCATCTCAAGCATCACACCAACCTGAGAAAACTTCATGTGACATGTCATGCCCCAGATTGAGAAATGTGCAGTGTGTTGAAATGTCTTGCCCTTCTCACAAATTCACGTAACTTATTTCTGTGGCTTTTCCCAAAAGTGTTTTGCTTACATATTTGTGGAGAGGCTTTATTCGGCCCAAATTCATCCAGACATTGCATGACCTTTGCTCACGTTCTGCAAGCATTCAAACCACAGTTCGTAAAACTTTAATTGGATGTGATTTAGTTGTAGTACCATAATGTTTTTTGGATTTGTTAGCATTTCAGAGAATTCAGCCTGCAAGGATTTTCTGCAAGTTCAGTGTCAACATTGTGGTGAATTGCAGATGAGATGTAAACTTGAGTAATCCACTGTTCGCTTTATCATGTTTGAGTATGTAGTATGTCAAGCAAAACAATACAGCAATACCACAGTTTATGTTGTGAAAGCATTTGTCCTACGTTTGAATAAACCTTAATAGCTGTTTCGAAAACTTGCTATTGTAAATCTGTATATTTGTATACAGGCTCTTCAAATGTGATATACAGCAGTGGCTCAACTGGTGGGTCATGACCCAAAAATGGCCTGCAGGTTTTGATTGGGTCTCAGACAGCAAACTAAATCAATGATAAATGCAAGTAGTAAAATGCATCTAACTAGTTGCTAACTACAGTAATATAATTGTGCATAGGATAGCAACATAAATGTGTCCTGTTAAACTCTACAGCAGGGTTCCTCAAATCTGGCCCTGGGGATTTTTAGCTCGAGCCCTAATCAAAGACACCTGAGCAAGCTAATCACAGTCTTTAGGGTTACTAAAATTACAGGTGAGTTTGATCAGGGTTTGAGCAGGGCAGTGGCTCTCCAGGGCCAGATTTGGGGAACCCTGCTCTAAAGAATTTTGGTGCAAATTTATCTGTTACTTAGTAGAAGCTTGTCAAATTAGGCAAATACCAATGGATAAGTTACGTGATATCCCCATATCCTCAACGCAAAGAGAAAAGACCAGGGGCCAGTTGCATAAAATGCTAAGACTAATTTAGTCATCTTTTTTTTTTTTTTTTTTTTTCTTTAAGAGTGTTCATATCTTTTTTTTTTTTTTTTTTCAGTTACATAAAGTAGATTGGTCTAATTCGATACCAAAAAGGTAAGACTGATTACCCCCAACTGCTAGTTGGTCATACTAATTCTTAAGACACAGTCTTAACATAATATTTATGCAACTGGCCCCAGATTACACCTGGGTTATTATAACTAAAATTAAAATTAAATTAAAATGGCAACTTGACAACTAACTGAAATAAAATAAGTTTAAGTACTAAAATTACAAAAATTAAAAATAATAGAAATATTTTTAGAAAATAATAATAAAAATTACAAAAGTGCATATCAAAATAACTTCATTAAAATTATATACTGAAAATATATTAAAAAAAAGCTAATTCAAAATACTGATAAATACTATAATAATATATAAATAAAACTAAAATAACACTGGACTACATTAAATACCGGTTCACTTGCATATCGTTGTGTCTATGCAGTTTATGGTATTACTAATAATTTCAATTGTTTTTAACCCTCTAGTCCTCCTTGTTTAGGGGTCACACTTGGCTCTTTCGAGGACAAAAGTGACTGAAGCCTTGAAATGAACCTTTTTTTTTGAGGAAAACCAATATATAAAATAGAGGCAAGGCATTTGAAATCCAATTTTTTGAAGGTAGATTAATGCCATCTGGTGGAAGTAAAAAAAGAAAAACTTGTAATGCCATGGTGTAACCACTAGATTCCTATATAGTCATATATAAAGTGGCTTATAAATTCTCTAGTGGTTTTTAGACATAAATACTTATTAAGTTGTGGATTTGGGTTTATACTTAGACATTCTCAAAGACTTCTTTTTGTCAAGGTTTTTTCTTTTTTCTTTTTTTTTTTAAATGTTAATTTGAAGTGTCAGTTTTTGCATTAATTTTACTACAGTCAAACCTGAACACAGAGGAGGACATTTTGTTACACAACATCAAAATTCAATAAAAATATTTTCTTTATAAATAAAATTATTAATTAAAATGATTAATTATTGCAAAATTATGTCTGTTTTGCACTCTTGACATTTTAGAGTGTCACCTCTTCATTGCTGTGCACTTTTTTCTGCACAGTGGCTGAATTTTAGTTTGTACCACCAAAAGATTCTCTGAGTGTTCGTATTTTCTTTCTATGTTGGTCATTTGTGACCACGGAGTCAAGTGTGACTTTTTTTGTTTTTGTTTTTGATGCTTTAACAGATCCAAATCATGTCCATGATTGTTTTGTAAGATGACATAGCTAATGCGACAAAAGTCACCAAGTGTCATCCCATTTCGATGAAGCAAAAAAAAAAAAAAAAAGTAAATTTTGACCAAAGAGGACCAGAGGGTTAAATACATTTGTTTGATATTTGTGGCCACAGTCTCAACAAATATGTTTAAAAGTACAGTTCATCCAAAAATAAAATCCTGTCATAATTTACTTTTTCTAAACTTGTATGACTTTCTTTCTTCTGTGGAATATAAAAGAAGATATTTTGAGAAATTTCTCAAGTGGGGTTTTGTTGTTGTTCATTCAATGAAAGGCAATGTTGACCTAAATGTTTTGTTTACCAGCATTTTTTAAATTATCCGCAGAAATCATACAGGTCTGGAATAACATGAAGATGAGTAAATGATAACAGAATTTTCATTTTAGTGTAAACTATCCCAGTAAGGCATTGTAAAAAAGATAATGAAAATCAAAACAGTAGAGCAAGAATATGCCTGAGGTTCATCAGATAACGCACTATTTCCTCCTTATTGAAAAGCATGAGCTGAACATGAGCTGATTTTTCCTTTGTTAAATTTCACTCTGCATGGGGCCTGCTAAGGGTTTCAGCCAGTCCTGGGACCGCTCCAAGAGAAATATTGGACAAAAATATAGGGGCATGCACATCACTGAGCAAACAGCTCAGAAATATGTCCCTGGTTTTTCACCTCTCAATAACAAAAGCAGCCTCACTCTATTACAAAGGTCTTCAGGAACAGCCTCTCCATTATCCAAGGGGCATGTCATATTAAAACTACAAAACTCGCCGAGGCCACGCTTCATTCCTGAATCAGATGTATTAATAGTTCCCTTACAGATTCATTGTTGGAAAACACAACGAGAAACATGTGTATGACTACAAATGCCACTCACCCTGCACATAAATGATCAGTGAGATACGAGTCTAATTACAAACAGTCTGTTCAAAGACTACAGGGCAAGTGGTCTTGCCTCAATCCGGGGCTCAGTTTTGGGGGTTTATGACTGGAAATGATGGTGTGCATCTGGTTTAAGTTATTGTTGTTGTATTTATGACTGGTATGACATCTCTAGATAGAATGATTCGGGTTATCCATCAGGAGCAGGAGGACTCACATTAAACTTGAATCCCTCTGTGAGTCCACAGGTAGTCGGGGTCACGTTTTCGCATGTTACCCAGAAAGGGTTTTAATTGCGTACCGATGCACTCATCTGTTTCCTTTAGTTTGAGACTGGCTGGTGAATATAATCATTAAGGCAAAGCTTGATCCTGTGACCTCTTTGCTGGAAACGGGATATGAGCTTAAGTTGGAGAGCTTGGAAAATGTTAAGTTGACTTCTTTAGGGAATTTGGGCTTGAATTTCAGAATTAAATAGTAGTTGAGAACAGAACTTTTACTATGAAATTCAACTACTACTATTCATAATAATAATCCTAATTGTAGGGCTGTCAATTGATTTTTTTGTAGTTAATGCATTCATGCATGAACAAATTCAGTCTCTTTCCAAAAAAATAAAATACATATTGTGCAATTATTGGCAAATCTGCAAAATATTAAATAATAAAATAACTTCCCCCATACTTTATGGGCTTAATCTTACATGTTTAAAGTTGTCTGTGCATTAGTCCTCTGTTGCTGTTTCCATTAACATTTCTACATTATAATAATGAAATGATAATGACATACAAATATATTACACATGCACTGCCATTCAAAAGTTTGGGGTCTATAAGATTTTTAAGAAATTAATACTTTTATTCATTAAGCACACATTAATATATAAGCAGTTTGAGCAGCAAATCAGCATATTAGAATGATTTCTGAAGGATCATGTGACGCTGAAGACTGGAGTAATGATGCTGAAAATTCAGCTTTGACATCACATAAATCACATTTCAAAATATATATTCAAATAGAAAACAGTTATACTATATTTTTGATCAAATAAATGTATCCTTGGTGAGCATTAGAGACTTCTTTCAAATATCTAAATTATTCCAAACATCTTTCATAAGCATTAAAAAATCCTAGACATTTGAACGGTAGTGTATTCAATCACATGAGTTAATATGCTAACTTTAACAGCCCTAGAAATAATACTATTGCACACATATTTGGCTTATTGTCAGAACTCAAAGTCAAGAGATGTAAGAACAATGAAAAGTGGTAACCACAATCATAAAAACATCTCCATTCATCCATTTATTGAGTAATCATTCAGCCCCAGCTGAACATGTCTAAACACGCACACAATAGATACAGTACTATGCCAAGAGTTTACTCTGATTCCACCGCTCTCCCAATGAGACCTTGTACTGCCAACATGCCAACAGACTGCGCAGACAGAGGGTTTAATGACATGTCTGCACTCACCTACCGTCACTCTCATAATTACACCCCAGCCACCTGAATCTTATTAAACATAATGGCTTATTATTTTCCCAGCTGAAATTTAAAGATGACATTTAAAGATTAAGGTCAAATGTTTGCCAAAAAACCCCAAGGCTTTTATAATTTTTCGAAACTGAATTCTAAGAATGCTGCCTTCGACAATGCATGATTCTGAATCACAATTTTATGTTTTATTTTGCCTACTGATGGATACTGAAACTTGCCTTTGGCTTAGCCATCTCAAAGATTTCTTAATCTTACCAAAACCTCACCACTAACCTCTTGCAAACTCTTACATGTGTATCATGGCTCAGTTCCTTCAGCCTCACTGGCCTGGTGAAAGCCAAGCATGAGTGTATCCCAGAGTTCCAGTGCCAGCATGCAGCGAAAGGCTGCTGTGCAGAGAGACCAGGTGCAGCTTTGTTTATCCTCCCCTGCTAATTATGTCAAATATTATTCCAGTCTGTCTTCCACATACCTTCTGCAACCCTCTCCGGCTCTCTTAGAGAGGAAGTGTGTGTGTGCATGGTGCTAACGGGTAATTAAGGTAACTGTACACCAGTAGGATTGTTATTCATCAGAATGATCTGAGATTTTGAAAGATTGTGGCATCTGAATTTACATTTAATTACATCATTATTCTTTGCTTATATTGGAATCAAATTTATTTATTTATTTATTCATTCATTCATATGTTTTAATTGTTTCATAACTGATTAACTTTGCAACATGGGACTTACTGTAATGAATTGAATCAACGTTGAAAAGTGAAATTGAAGAAAGTGATGTGACACGAAGCCAAGTATAGTGTCCATTACTCAGAATTTGTGCTCTGCATTTCACCCATCCAAGTGCATACACACAGCAGTGAGTACTGAACACACACACGCACACACACACACTCCTGGAACAGTGGGCAACCATTTTTGCTGAGGCACCCGGGGAGTGATTGGGGGTTAGGTGCCTTTCTCAAGAGCACCTCAGTTGTGGTTAATGAGAGTGGAAGTCCGACTCTCTAACTATTAGGCCACAACTGCTCCATGCTGAGGCACACTCCCCCATTGAACTGACCTGTGCTGCTTTCACAGCCTGTCGTATTTACCATAATTCACATCCTCAGACTCGGAAGTTTCTATGGCCAGTAGCCATATCACCCTGTAGCCCAAGACTGGTTGCCCACTGAAGCTAAGCAGGGCTGAGCCTGGTTAGCACCTGGATGGGAGACCTCCTGGGAAAACTAGGATGCTGCTGGAAGAGGTGTTAATGAAGCCAGCAGGGTCACCCTGTGGTTTGTGTGGGTCCTAACACCCCAGTATAGTGATGGGATCACCATATACTGTTAAAAAGCACCGTCCTTTGGATGAGACGTTAAACCGAGGTCCTGACTCTCTGTGGTCATTAAAAATTCCAGGATGTCCTTTGGAAAGAGTAAGGGTGTAACCCTGGCATACTGGCCAAATATGCCCATTGGCCTCTGTCCATCATGGCCTCCTAATTATCCCCATAGAGTGAAGAAGCCAATCAGTATGTCTCCTCTCCACCAATAAGCTGATGTGTGGTGGGTGTTCTGGCACAATATAGCTGTCGTCGCATCATCCAGGTGGATGCTGCACATTGGTGGTGGTTGAGGAGATTCCCCCTTCCATATGTAAGGCGCTTTGAGTACCTATAAATGTAAAAATGTAAAAAATTATTATTATTATGGTAACACTATCAATACTAAAATGAATCTGCAGCATTCAGGTGGTACAAGTCAGAGCTATTTCTAACCTCCCATTTCTGGTAAAGGTCCTGGAGCATGCTGTGTCTGCTCAGTTACATGATTATTTTACACTAAACAGTCTCTTTGAACCCTTTCAATCAGGTTTCAGAACAGGGCATAGTACTGAGAGAGCCCTGATGTATGCAGTATCTTGGTCTTGTTAGACCTCAGTCCTTTGACACCATATGTCATTCTGTCTTGTTGGTCAGGCTGCACAGCTGACTGGGTTTCTCCAGGATGGTATTCAATTGGTTTCAATCTTACTTAACAAATCATGCCCAGTTGGTTTGTCTGGGAAATCATAAATCTGATACTGTACCAGCTTGACAGGGAGTTCCTCAGGGTTCAGTGTTGGGCCCAACTCTATTTAGGATATATATGCTTCCACTTGGGCAAATCATTAGGAAGTATGGCCTTGGGCATCACTGCCATGCTGATTATACTCAAATCTACATAACCACAAGCTCTGATGTCCACTGCACATTAGCACGTCAGAATCTGGATGCAGCATAACTTCTTGAAACTGAATGGCTACAAAACTGAGCTTATGCTGATTTGGTACAATGGTGGCTACTTGGAAGGTTGATCATATTAGTTTTGTTGTTGATTCCAGCATGGTACTTCCCACTTCACATGTGCAGAATCTGTCATCTTTGATCCTCAGCTAACATTTTATGTGCATATAAAAAATATCTCAAAAATCGCATCTTAATTTTCAGCTTTTCTCTCTTTTGCTGGTGCAGAAAGGCTCACACATGCCTTCATTACGTCCAGGTTGGACTGTAATGCCTTGTTCTCTGTCCTCCCAGCTAAATCTTTGAATAGGCTTCAGTATATTCAAAACTCTGCTGCACAGTTGCACTGGATTCTCATTCACACTAGAATTGATTTTAAAATTCTCATTGTAAACATGTAATACAAAGCATTACATGTGACGGCTCCAGCGTATCTTTGTGATCTCATTAGTCTATGTATTCTTTATAACATTTAAAAAATAAGTTTTATTTATTGAAGGTTGTTTTTAACTAACTTACTGTTTTGCTTCTCTTATTCTTGTTGTTGTTGCTTTTCTTTTTTGTGTTTTTGCTGTAGCGCTTTGTGTGTAAGAAAAACGCATTATAAATAAAATGCATTATTTATTATTATTATTATTATTATCATTGTAGAATAAAGTTAAAAATCATATATGATGTATAAATATCTGGTGTCACTGGAAATTACGCTGGTACTGAAAGTACATGCTATTGTGCACATGTCTATGAGTTCTTTAATGCCTATGAGGTGTTGAAATATTCTGGGCTTGGGTAACAGTATGAGTAATAGTGTTAGAGTTCAGAGGCCCTGCCGTTTGACTCTGTCATGCCAATATGCTGTCGTCTGGATTTAGTGGTTGGGGGTATAGACCGTCAGGCAGCTGGATATTGATATCCAATGGCATTCTGAATGGATATATTTATGTACTTGATATTGGAGAATGTATACAGAAGAGGTATTTAGATCAAGTTCATATGCAACTTGAAATAAACATTTTATGTGCCTGCGATAAGAGGATCTATCTATCTATCTATCTATCTATCTATCTATCTATCTAAGCAAATGTTTATTTTCATCAGTAGTTAATGATTAAATCCATCTCACCATTTCTGTCTCATTTCAGCATAGGTCTATACTAAATCAGACAGACTATTTATAGATGCCTTGAGGACCATAACTGTAAAGCTGGACCATGTATTGAGTGTCTTTGGCTGAGAGTGTTGCATTGCGTAATAGATTGTGTAACAATGGGTTTAAAGTGGTGAATA
Organism: Ctenopharyngodon idella; assembly: GCF_019924925.1. Lineage (NCBI taxonomy): Eukaryota > Metazoa > Chordata > Actinopteri > Cypriniformes > Xenocyprididae > Ctenopharyngodon > Ctenopharyngodon idella. The sequence goes on along the minus strand of NC_067239.1, from coordinate 3,902,605 downwards.
ATTGTCTTATAGACTGGGCTTTGGCTTTTGATGGATAAGAGATGGCTATGAATGTTTTGGTGCTGTTTTAAGAATGAGTGACCAGTTTCACTCTGTAATTGTTCACATTTTCACTGCTAAACTTTAATTTTCTGCATGTTTTCTTTTATTTACCTGTTTCATGCAGAACAAGTTTGCATTTCATTATGTCTGAATGTGAGCTAATGATCTAAATCTTTTAAAGAAACAGAGGAAAATGACCTCATCATTGAGCTTTCGCCAGGCTCTTTCTTTTATTATCAATAATAAACTGCAGGTAACAAATAATATTTGGCTCTCTGTGGTTTCCTTTGGCAGTCTTTGTCCTGTAGTGTAGACATGCACAGGGGGAAAAAGTTCCCTTGATGCTTGATTTTGCAGCCCATGGAGTATATTTGTCTGTGCGGGTTTGTCCTGGGGCATTTTGGATTCACCCAGTGGTCGGAGTCTTGGGGACCTCTTTAAACACGGTGTGAAGACAAAAGAGACGCCGTACATCAAAGACGCTTTCCCAGTGTGTGTTTGGAGTAGATATCATACCAAACATCCTCAGCCAGCAACATCCAGCAGCCTTCTGTCTCTAAACCAAGATGGATACTAACAGTGAGGGAAGCCTTCACAAGAGACCATATGGATTTAGTCTTGTCTGGACTGTGTGAAAGTGACCCCTCATAGACTTCAGGGCATTTCGGTTATATTACGGATGTAGTAGGGATTCATTACACTTTTCCCACCAAAACTGTGGTATATATTGGCCCCTTTTACGCATTGGAATGATACTGGCGACTTTAAATAGTCATATTTTTGTCATTGACAATGTATTGTGTATCCCAGAAATAGCTAGATAATATACTACTTTTCTAGACCTTGAATGTGGTAATTATGTTGCTTTCTATGGGGGATAAAAAATAAAAAACAAAAACTCTCGGATTTAATCAAAAATAACTTAATTTGTGTTCCGAAGATGAATGAAGGTCTTACTGGTTTGGAATGACATGAGGGTGAGTAATTAATAACAGAAGTTTAATTTTTGGATGAACTAACCTTTTAATTGCAAAAGGCTGGTTAATCAAATGACATCACCATTGATGAAACACAGTGCTGATAAAAGAGCAGTGCAGAACAATGTAATTTGTTCTCATTAACAGACAAACAGTGTTCGGGCAAAGTATGTCAAACGTCATTACAAGGAATCATAAACTAGTGTTTGATGTATTTTAGTGAACTTAATAATTTGGCTGTGGACCACTGAACAGCTTCGGGACATTCTCCAAACGTCTACCATATAAGGCACATTTTGTGTTTATTCTAAATGTCCAACCAAGTGTTGTATGAATGTGAACCATGCAAATCCTTTGGAAAACTGAATTTCGGGCCATATGTTTGAATTTAAGTGTGTCAGCTGATGAAGAAAGTGAGATTGTTATTTATATGACAGATTGCGGCATAGGATGGAGTTAAAGTGAGGGGTAGAGTAACGTGTTTAATCTGTTAATTCTGTGTATATACATGGAGAAGAATGGCTGTTCAATGTTTCAACAGAAAAATCTGACAAAATGTGTTGTTTTTTTCCCTCTAGTCAAACATGCATGTGCATTTTGCAGTTTCAGCTCTGCTAGTAGAAATGTGGTATGGCTTTGTGCCTTTGAAAATACAATAAAGATGATTGATGAGCTAGAAAATCTTTAATTTTACCCCGCAGGCAAAAGTTTGGTATTTTTTCCTTTCTAAAAATCACGCTATTGTTCTTATGTATGATCCTGTCTAGCAAAAGAGAGCTTTAAAAATTGTCATCAACAACTATTATTGGCATGTTTACAAAGTCTAAAACGTTTGGCAATTGTGGCTTTGACAATGCAGAAATCTCTGTGGCCTTCATCGTCTGCAGTGTGCCAACGTTGACTCCTGTGTGGTATTACACAACGGTTACACAACAGTTGTACTGCGCTGCTGCTCTGTATCCCAACATCTCTAAGGAGTGAGTGGACAGCTCTTGTTTGTGGTCCATTGTCTCTGTGGTCTGAGTGAGGGGGATTTTTGGCATCATGATCCATACAGGGTCGAAGCAGAGGAACTAGAATCAGTCTTTCAGGTTGGCACTCTACTCCTCTCCTCTTACATAAAATGTTCATCCCTGAAGTGGACTGTTCATCGGATGCAGCTTTTTTTATTGTTCTCCAAGGCCATGGCTAATGGGGTGAAAGGTGGGAATGATTCTCAAGGTCCACGGCTCCAGGAAGGCCCACAACAGTTCTAGTGGGACTGATGCTAGATTAAGTACATTGTAAGAAAAAAAAATCTATAAAAATATTAAAAATTTCCTTCATTGTAACACAGTACACTGGGCTCTATTTTTCTGAATTTAATTCAGTGTTTTTATGTCACAATAAAAAATAATATGCAATAAAATAAAATACATTATAAAATAAAATTTTATATTATTAATATTAAAATGTGTATTATTTAATACACTGAAAAAAAAATATGATTTGTTATCACAACATTTTTATTTTGTCAAATCAACTTAGATAATGTGGTTCAGATAACATAATATTTAGAGTTTCTGTTGATTAAACCAATCATCTTCATTGTATTAACTCAAATTTTTAATTTAAATGAATTTTATGGCAACCAGGTAACTTACTTTAAGTTCAACAATTATTTTTTTAAATTATTTTTTTTATGTATTAGCATGTTAATTATTAATAATTTTGTTAAAAGTTAATACCTACATTGTGCTCAATGTGATGCAGATCTAAAGTAACTTTAATATTTATATCCATGGACAAACCTATCCTAAAAAATAAAAGTTTTATGATGCATGTTCTGAGATGAACAAAGTGTTGACAGGGAGGAAACAAAAGGCTGCAAGGTACAAGAAAGCAAACTAAAGAGTAGGAGCAGCAGATGCAAAACCAGATTCTTCTCAGGTGAGTTTGTCAAGTAATACACTGAACAAAATTATAAACGCAACACTTGTTTTTGCCCCCATTTTTCATGAGCTGAACTCAAAGATCTAAGACTTTTTCTATGTACACAAAAGGCCTATTTCTCTCAAATATTGTTCACAAATCTGTCTAAATCTGTGTTAGTGAGCACTTCTCCTTTGCCGATGATAATCCATCCACCTCACAGGTGTGGCATATCAAGATGCTGATTAGACAGCATGATTATTGCACAGGTGTGCCTTAGGCTGGCCACAATGAAAGGCCACTCTAAAATGTGCAGTTTTATCACACAGCACAATGCCACAGATGGTGCAAGTTTTGAGAGAGCGTGAAATTGGCATGCTGACTGCAGGAATGTCCACCAGAGCTGTTGCCCGTGAACTGAATGTTCATTTCTCTACCATAAGCCGTCTCCAAAGGCGTGTCAGAGAATTTGGCAGTACATCCAACTGGCCTCACAACCGCAGACCACGTGTAACCACACCAGCCCAGGACCTCCACATCCAGCATCTTCACCTCCAAGATCGTCTGAGACCAGCCACCCGGACAGCTGCTGCAACAATCGGTTCGCATAACCAAAGAATTTCTACACAAACTGTCAGAAACCGTCTCAGGGAAGCTCATCTGCATGTTCGTCGTCCTCATCGGGGTCTCGACCTGACTGCAGTTTGTCGTCATAACCAACTTGAGTGGGCAAATGCTCACATTTGATGGCGTAGGGCACTTTGGAGAGGTGTTCTTTTTACGAATGAATCCCGATTTTCACTATACAGGGCAGATGGCAGACAGCGTGTATGGCGTCGTGTGGGTGAGCGGTTTGCTGATGTCAACGTTGTGGATCGAGTGGCCCATGGTGGCGGTGGGGTTATGGTATGGGCAGGCGTATGTTATGGACAACAAACACAGGTGCATTTTATTGATGGCATTTTGAATGCACAGAGATACCGTGACGAGAACCTGAGGCCCATTGTTGTGCCATTCATCCACGACCATCACCTCATGTTGCAGCATGATAATGCACGGCCCCATGTTGCAAGGATCTGTACACAATTCCTGGAAGCTGAAAACATCCCAGTTCTTGCCAGCATACTCACCGGACATGTCACCCATTGAGCATGTTTGGAATGCTCTGGATTGGCGTATACGACAGCGTTTTCCAGTTCCTGCCAATATCCAGCAACTTCGCACAGCCATTAAAGAAGAGTGGACCAACTTTCCACAGGCCACAATCAACAACCTGATCAACTCTATGCGAAGGAGATGTGTTGCACTGTGTGAGGAAAATGGTGGTCACATCTTCATTTATCTCTCACATCATCACCTCAAAAATAAGATGGAAAAAGAGTTGTCAATGGTTTCCATTCTTTAAAGCTAGCTTTACGCTTTAATGGATAAAAATCCGCTGAAATAGAGGTATTTAGTACACTATGCAGCATCAAATGAATTCTAGATTCAATGCAGTAATATAAATCATCACATGTTGTTGCAAAGTTACTTACAGTTAGTAGAATGTCTAATGTGGACTATCAAAATAATGTGTAACCAAATCTTGTAATATGGTAATATTGGGGCATTGAGGCAGATTTGAAGTTGGCTTGCCAGCACAAAAGTATTAGAGCATCTAGCTTAATATCTTAATTTTCAATTTAAGAGCTCATAGCAATCAAGGGACCCATTATGCCTTTTTTTCAGATGTACATCATCCTTCACTTCAGTTTTCGCAAACCCCTTCCAGTCTCATCCTTCACTGTTCTTTGTTTCATTCTTTTAAGCTATAGGTGAAATATGTATTTTGTTTGGTTTTTCTGAGAGAATCTAACTCTATCTTTCTCTTCACTTCCTATAACGGTACCTGAGGGATTAAAACAAAGAAAACTGCACTATTATCAGATTGGCACTGTGCACAGACACTAACACAAACACAGCCTGTATCCATGACAGCGTGTGTTGTTGTTCCACTGTTTAAAGTGATGGTATTCAGTCTTTCATCTAGCACAAACTGTTTGATTCAGCTGTATAACATATTGTCTTACAACAACATCCACTAACAATGAACTCAGGAGAATTTAATTGAAGAATCGTCAACTGAAAAAAAACCTCAAAAGACACAGCCTGTCATAATATGGTCAGCATTAACATCAGATATTTGTAGGAAAGCCTGTATAATTCACTATTTCACTTCTTCTCATCAGTTTCTGCTTCAAACATATATGGCTGAATTAAACCAGTATTTCCACTTGCCATTGTGCAGCGTTTACTACAGTAAAGTTGAGCAAGTGGATCTCTGAGTTCGTGTGAGTGAGTGGAGGCGGGGCTAATTTGAATATTAATGTTCCACGTATACTAAATGAAGGTGTAGAGTTACACTCAAGCTATTTTAAGGCATGAAGAATTTTTTTTTTCACAGGAAAAAAACATCCAAATATGTAATTTTGGTGATCAAAGATGAGTTTTAAGGGATAAAATTATTGACTACAGGGGGATTTTAAATATGTTCTTTCATGCATTGGATTAAATTGCAAAATGGTTTTGCCATTCACAGTGGGTGTGTGAGAGATAATTACTATTGCATATATTGTGTCCACAGGAAGTAGCATTGTAGCTCTCATAAGCCAATACTCCATCTGGTTCAATACCGGCAGCTGGACGTGGAATTGGTGTAAAGATTTGTGTTACAATATCACCATCTGGAAGAAATTAAAAAATCTAACCATATAAGAGCTTGTTTATTGTCATCCCCAGCAATCTTCCAGTGAACTTTTTGTGTATTGTAAAACAGAGCTAGACATTCTCATGAGAGCATCTCTGAGGATTTGGGGTTTGTTCAATTTCTAAAGATGGATGGAAGCCAGGAAAAATGCCAGGAAGCCTGGAGATAGACGCAAAAGAACCAGATGTATGACCTTAATCACACAAAAATCTAAAGAAACAGACATTCATATTGGGAACACAAATACAATGTAGGTGGTTGTGGTTTATGGATGCAATACCATTCCACATTAACAGATTTTTGGCTTTTGTTTTTGAGTTTTTTTTTTTGTTTGTTTTTGTTTTTTGAGGTTTTTATATATATATATATATATATAATTAAGAAATCTTAATATATAGGATAATGTTACATTAAATTACAAAAATTAAACATCTGTGTTGGTCTGCATTCTGGATTCTTGTGTCCAGTTTTGTTTAATAAAAAGTTATAAAGTAGGCCTAGTTCATGTAATTCTAATGTAAATGGATCAAGTTAACTTTTACATTTTACAAATGTAAATTAATTATACACTATGAAATTGTCAGGAGTACACAGCAAAGTCCCAGAGTTAAATCAACTCTGCCTAGAGTACATATGGTACATATGGTCCCTCTGTAAATAGTGATAAAGTAACACTGAAGCAGAGTTAAAGTCAGTTGTAGTTTTTGTTTCTCTCTTTTCTTCAGTGATTCTGCTTGTTAACAGCAGGTGTTCATCACTAATGCTCAATCATCACTTAATCGCTCAATTATCTCATTAGCTTTAACTCTGCTTCAGTGTTACTTTAACACTATTTAGAAAGGGACCATATGTACTCTAAGCAGAGTTGATTTTGCTGTGTATATGTGGTTCATTGTGTTCTGTTTTGTTTTTGTTTTTATTCTGTTCCGATTTGCGGTTTGAGTTCATTCTGGTAAGTTGTTTCCATGGTTAATCATTAGTTCCACACCGGAGGCCTGTTCCATAAAGTGTGCTAAGAAAACTGGGGATTACAGTCCAAAACCTGACTTGAATTAACCTAACAAATCAGTCTGGGCTAAAGTGGTTCTATAAAGGACACTTTAAGTTCATGCAATCCTACTAATTTGACCCAGGTTCAATGAGTCAAGATCATTTGATGTGCTCGCTATTCTTAAGCAGCCCTAAAGGTCGATCATGGATCAAATCAATCCACCATGGCAAACGGCAGATATATTTTCTGCTGTTTAATGTGGTTGAAATGTGGTGTTTTCCTGTTTTCCTCAATGCATAACTTACATTTCACAGGTACACTCTAAAAAAAGATGGTTCTTTGAAGGTTCTTTACAAATAGTAACAGTTCTATTTAGAACCGTATGGTTATTTCCTTATTACTGTGCACTTCGTTACTACAGCCACTAAATGTAACGGAAATCAATGCAGTGAAATTAAAACAAAAAATTTTTCAGGAATTGTGTTGCATTAGCTCATTTTAATTAACTAAACTGAACAAGAAGAAAAATCTGCATTTTTTTTTTATTTATTTATTTATTTATTTATTTTTTGTCTGCATGAAAAGAAAAGGGGACCAAAGGAGAATGTCATTTCCTGTTTTAGCATTTTTTTTAAAGATATTAATACTATAATTCTTATACTGTTGCTTTGAGCTTTCAATTCGTCCAAAATCCTAAACAAAAATTAAGCAGTATAACTGTTTTCAACATTGATAATAATCAGAAATGTTTCTTGAGCAGCAAATCAGCATATTAGAATGATTTCTGAAGGATCATGTGACACTGAAGACTGGAGTAATGATGCTGAAAATTCAACTTTAATCACAGGAATAAATTACAGTTTAAGTTGGCTGAAGATTGATTAGCTTGTCAGTAAGTATGACAAGAATGGAACAATTCCATTTAAAACATTATTATTTATTTTGTAAAGGCTTAGTTTAATTGTGTGGAAAATGTTTTCTCAGTTTAATGAATGTGAATGTTATTCTTTGACTGTATTGTTCTCTTTCCTTTCTCTCAAAGCATTTCCATTCTGGACCAGCCCTGCTGAATCATGCTACATGAAGATGAAACAGCACTGGACTGCAGTGTTTGTGTGTGTGAGCACAGCTGTGTAGGCATTACTGGGTCAGCTGGACCTCTCTGTGCCCTGTTCCTCTGAGTTTTGGGTTGTTTGTGTGTGTATTTCCCCAGGTGTTTGCCTGCTTTGATGGCTGATGGAAGACTCTTTATAACATCAGTAAAATCACTGAGCACCGTTTCATCCTCCAGTTTCACTTTTTGATGGTTCCCTATAGACATTCTGTTGACTATAAGTAATGTTGTACCTGCATGTCTACTAACTCTCTTTAGAGTGTTAGTAGAGTATTACTAGACTGGTAGAGTTAGGGTTAGAATAAGTTAACATGTACTTACAAGTTACTTACAGTCAATAGAATGTCTGTTGGGGGAGCATCACAACAAAGTGTCAGAAGATATTAAGCAGACAGTCTACTAATACTCTAATGAGTAGGTGCAACATTACTTATTGTCAACAGAATGTCTATAGGGGACCATCAAAATAAAGTGTTACCCAGCCTCCTCGTTCTGTTCAACAAGATTGTGAATCCACAAAAATGTAACTGTTTCATGACAATGAAAAGTCCTCCAAAGTTCTGTTCTTGCACATGACAAAGTGCACAGTCAACAAGGTTAAGGAGAAGAAACAGAATCTCTCGAGCGAGCGCGGCCAACAGTTTGTGAGTAATAGGAACCACATGTATGAAATTTTGATTTAAGTGGTAATACATAAGAAAACTAAAGCTTCATCTTTTCCTGCGGGTTCACTGTAACTCGAGCTCTCCACAGCTACTCTTTAGGCAGGAGGGGAGGAGATGTCAGGGGGTATGATGAGGTCAGTCCCCTGGTTCCTGTAAAATGGCACAGGCTACAGCATTTACTTTACAGAGTCTGAACTGTGGAGGAACAACTCAATGATAAATCCAACAAATTTCATTAAACTTATTAGTTCCTTAAACATCTTATTAGAATTTGATGGATGGATGGATGGATGGATGGATAGATAGATAGATAGATAGATAGATAGATAGATAGATAGATAGATAGATAGATAGACAGACAGACAGACAGACAGACAGACAGACAGACAGACAGACAGACAGACAGACAGACCAGCCATACAAAAGCCAATTGTAAATCAGTTTACAGACCCAGTTTTCTGTGAAATATTTTCCAAAAGATATGGGAGATGTTCATTAAATTTTTTAGAGAGTTAAAATTATGCTAAAGCATTGGAGTAATCGGTTAGACTCATATGCAAGTGGCAAACAATGGCTTTTCCCCCCAATGTACCATTAACTTTTTTGTGCATATCTCTCTCTTTGTGTTTTCTTTTTACAACAAATATACAACAAATTACAACAAATATTTCATTCTACTTTTATCATTTATAATTTAATCTGTAACTTTTAATTTTAAGGTACTGTTCTAAATTCATGTTTAACAGACATGAAAACACACATTAATTGGACACATACTGCTTAAATTATCCTCTCAAGATCATGTATAAATGTGCTGATCAGTTCAGTAAAACTGGGCCTGTTCTCTAAGCAGCATACCTTTGGCTTAACCCTCTGGGGTCTGAGGATTTTTGGGGCCCTGGAGAAGTTTTGACATGCCCTGACATTTGTGCTTTTTTCAGTTGTTCATAAACATATTAATGGAATAGGTGTCATTACACTGTATTCAGCACAAACCATAATATGTGTGGAACATGTATGTACATGTTTGTATTTTTGAAGGAATAACGTTTATGCGTGGTTGTTGAAAAAACTTTTGTAAGACACTTTTTGTCAAGAAACACAGTATGCATGGAGGTGTGAATCTTCATGAATAATGAGAAGACAAAGACCCGCATAATGACCTGCATAATGACCCGCATAATGAGCCCTTTCAGTCAGGCAGGCTATGTGAAAATGCTGATAACAGGATCATATCAGCTATTGTATTAACGTTAATATAATGTCCACTCTTGACAAAAAAAAACATGATTTTTGTGATCTCATGCATGCACATATTATTGCACATCATGTCAAGAAAATTTTGTATAGGCTTATTATAGTTTAAATTACAGTACCAGTCAAAAGATTGGACGCATTACTATTATAATGTTTTTAAAAGAAGTTTCATGCTCATTGTGCTGTATATCAAACTTACAGAAAAAAACAGCAATACTGTGAAATATTATTACAATTTAAAATAATGGTTTTCTATTTTAATATACTTTAAAATATAATGTATTTCTGTGATGCAAAGCATCTGAACATTCATGTTACTTCTATGGCATTTCATATAGGCTATTATATTTGTTATATTATATAGCCTAAATGTTAATGTGCAGTTGACAAACTATACATCATTAAAAAGATCTAAGACTCAAGCTTCACATTTTGACCTCTGTTTTTAAAATCTTATAGTGACCGTAATTTGTTAATATGCATCAGGAGTTATGAATATGAAAAACGGAGTTGTTACCTTTGACAAAACAACATCCATCAGGGCTTTTTCCATCCAACAGCATTTCAAATGCTTAAAAGCTGGATGTTTATCTAAGGATTTCCAAAAATGTTTGCAAATGGACGGAGTAAAATATCTTACATTTCTGCCTTGAAGATGTAGTAAAAGTTGAAAACAGTTTAAAACAGATGACAGAATGTTCTTGAATGTTTTCTTCATGTAGTAATCCCATGACATCTTGTCTTTTCCACAAAGTACATGTTATTACAATGTAATAATACATATAAGTCATCTATTTCAATTAAATTATAAATAATTGCTGTGAAACACTAATTTAATCATCCTATGTAAGTGTTCGCCTCATAACTCTACATTATTAAATATCTTGCCACTACAGAATTGTTTATGCACATTTCACTGTTGGGCTGTGACCTCTGGCCTTGTAAAGAAAACATTTGATCAGAAAAGCAAGGCTTTTGATCGCTGTATAATGCTCTGTGCTGTGACCCTAGATATGAAGGGAGTAAACTGGCTTTCCTTTTGGTTCACAGAGAGTGTATTTCAGTGGAAACCAATAAACTCACACCACAGTCTATTACTCAACATTAATCTAATAATAATCTCATTATTCTCAGAATACTCCCTGATGACATCCATGTTATTTATTTCTCATAGCTCTTCCTCTGTAGGCCAGGTACTCTTCAGTCTGAACAAATCTAAACAGTTAGAGACAATTTTATTTTGATATGTGATAGGAAACATTTTCAAAACAAAGCATCCAGCAAAGACTCAACTCCTACGAAGTTCATTACTTGTATTTGGTACAACAGCACTGTGTAAAAGAGAGAAAGGGTTTTCACCCCAGCAAACCTTATCTCCTTTGTCTTCATGCCCTATGATTAAAATGGCAATGAGGGATTGATGTAATGCAGTATATTGGAACACACTGCAGTTTAATGATTGTGTATGAAGCGGATTCTGTAAGTTGGAGGATAAAGAATAATGTAGATATGTTACAGCACAGGCTTTGCTTTCCTGTTACATAGAAAATGCTATTTAGGTCAATAAGGTCCTATTCAGGAGCTAATTTTCTTGGAAGAGTGAAGCCTAAGCACAGAATGCCATCCTCTGGGATTGTGAGAAGCAACACAGCAGGCCTGGATAGCCAAGCTTGGGAATGCTGTAATGGAAGGACTCATCCAAGAAATTTCTGTTTAAAGGCCAACTGAAGTGTCCTGGAACACACAGCATTATTCAGTGTGTTGACGTAATTTCAACTGAAACAGGAAAACAGGGCAGGATATATCAAACAGCCCCACCCCTTTTTTAAAATAACCAATAGCGTTTCGTTTATATCACAGCTCGGGCAAGTTTTGTTTTTCTTTCTAATCTCTATCCGTTTCTCATCCTAATCTCCTCTATATCGCTTTAAAATACAGCATTCTGTGCAGAATTCAAATGGGTCCGATACCTTTTGTGGTCTGTGCCGACTCGTGCATATGATCCCCTCTGTGCTCTCGTGTCTCTGGACCAGAGCAGACTGTGCTCACACTGCGGCTGTTCACGTGACACTAACATGAAAATGGACTTCATTCGTGTCAATGGAAGCATATTTACACTGTCTGAATCGTTCCCTATCCTCTATATCGTGCACTATGTGCCATTCACCATGTAGAAACTAGTAAATGTGTGAACTAGTGACCGATTTCAGCCGCAGCTTCAGCATCTATTTATAGTGTAGGAGGGGCGGGACTTCAGATTCTAGAGAGCATTTGATTGGACAGAAGATTTCATAAGAAGTGCAGGGTGATGTCATGAAAATCTGTGATCCATTTTAGTGGAAGTGAGAGACTGTAAGTTTTGAATGCTTATATCTCCTAAATGCAAATTTTGTCATTGTTTTGGAGCACACCTTATTCATAACCTCAAGGATAACATATTCATACTAAAAGCTAAAAAAAATTGATTTCAGGGGGCCTTTGAGAACTTTGAATCCCCAAATGATGGTCAGTAAGACTAGTTTGGTGTCAGTAAGATTTTTTTTTTAAGACATTAATACTTTTATTCAGCAAGGATGCACTAAATTGACCAAAATCTGACAGTAAAGCCATTTATGTTTACAATGTACAATGTTATAAAAAAAAATCTATTGTTTATTATGAAATGCTCTTAATATGCTGATTAATAAATGTATGGAAAAAAAAAATGTCTAAAGGCACCACGTGTTAAACAGTCGGAGTCATCTGTATGACAGATAAAAATAATTGTATTTGCTGCATTCTTGGCCTATCTATTTTACTGCTCACCGTGTTTCTGCTACTGTTGTTAAATTAACCGTGTCATCTGCAACTCTTGATGTGGCGCTTTATGTCTTTAGCGGGAGAGAGAAGCAACGTGCACAGAGTGGAAAGGGCTTGAATGAAGCGCGTTTGGCTCTAGATAAAAATATTAGAGGATGTAGCACAGAAAGATCATTATGACTTTAAAGTAATTTTTACTTTAAAAGCATTTGTTTCAGTATGTATGTATGTATGCTTATGTTTACTGTAGTATTCCCAGCAGCCCCCTTCATGACTCAAGTGAGAAACTTTATGTATTCTTGAGTCCATGATACAGATTTTACTTGTCTGCCCTACCTTGCTAAAATATTTACACATTATTGGAACGTTGTTTCAATATTATGTATTTGGCAGTGAAATTCTTACCAAGTCTTTGATTCTTCTCCCATTGCATTACTTACCCACATGCTTTAAATGCAAAATTTAGTGAATAAATGCATGCAGGCGGGGTTTGAGTTGGCTGTGATGAGTCACAAATTATTGTCTTTGATCTCAAGGCTCTCATCACTTAATCAAGCCAAGAGTGGGCGAGAAAGAGAGATGGGAGGATGAGATGTAAAGAGTGAGACACAGTCTCCATTTACATCTGGCTGAACATCAGGTTAGATCACCTCCATATGTACACCCTTAACCGGGAGATCTTTCTGACCATCTCAGATTTTGTTAAAAACTATGTTATTATGTCTGTTTTTCACAGAATCAACGTTCTCGGTTGGTAGAAATGCAGCATTTTGCTTGGATGTTGTTATAGCAGCAGATAAACAAATGATTACAAATAGTGATCAATGTGTTTGTTGGGATAGAACAGTCAGCTGGTATCCATAAACTTATTAAGCATCAATTAGTGGTCTGCCTAAGTCATGGTGATTTCCATTAAACTTTTATGTTTGCTTGGATATTAAAATGTTTATTATTACATATAGACAGCATCTAAAATATATACTGTCGTAATGTTTATTAACCTTTTTAGTTGGATCCAATATTGAATTTAATATTATTTATTGTATTTAATAATGACATTAATTAAATTTGTCCAATGCCATCACATTTATTTAATGCATTTGCACATTAATTGATTGATACCCAAGTTAGTTGATTGACTGATTGATTGATTGATTGATTGGTAGATTGGTTGGTTGGTTGGTTGGTTGGTTGATTGATTGATTGATTGATTGATTGATTGATTGATTGATTGATTGATTGATTGACTGACTGACTGACTGACTCATTTATTCCATTCAAATATATTTATAAAGTATTTTAATGTCTCTAAATCTGCATACATAAATACTTTTACGTTTTACATGCTGCCAATACCTCCTTATTGCACAATACACCGTATATCCAGATGTATGATGCGTTGCTGCTTGTTGTTGTGGGGTCTGGGACACAGAGTTCTGGCACCGCATGCATTTGCGTACTCTATTGCACCATTTTATCATGGACGTCTCTGCAATCATGCAAAACACACATTATGATTAATTTACCAAGGCAAGTGTGTGTGTGTGTGTGTGTTTGTTTATGTGTGCTACTTTGCTCCTTTACCTAAATCAGCAAATAAAACCCAGTCTTGACAAAGGCACACAAATCAACAACATGTACGATAAAGTCATACAGTCAATACCTCTGCATTGAGTTTTCCTGTGAGACCTTCATTCAGCCAGACACAATGGCACTGAGGCAGAAACCAGATACTCATCAAACCTCCCGAGTACCTCTGGCCTTCTCCTCGCTCTCAGCTACATGCCTGCAGTCTTGCCAGCATTGTATTTATTGATTTCTCTTTTAATGGTTTAGTTTTTTGACAGCTTTGCTGGTTTTATAGAAATTTCCGGTGTTTGTCAACTTGGCCAGACTGGGAGACCAGCTTAAAACAGCTAGAACCATCAAACCATCAGCTTGATAATTTTTTTTTTTTTTTTTTTTTTTGTGAATGTTGACATATTAGAGACTGCGCAACAGATTCTCTTCAGTCTCTTCAGAAAATTTGGACTAAACCGCTCAATTCATATGTATTAGTTTTATGATCTCTTCATGAACTTTTTGAAGCATCAAAGTGGTAGTTGTGTAGCTGTCTATGGAGGGACAGAAAGCGCTCAGATTTCATCAAAAAGATATTCATTTGTGTTCCGAAGATGAACGAAAGTCTTACGGGTTTCAAATGACATGAGGGTAATTAATGACAGAATTTTCATTTTTGGGTGAACTGTCCCTTTAAAAGGTAACAAAATCAATGCTGGCTTTGGTAAATTGGGACCCAGAAATCAAGACTGAATCTAAATATTTGGATGCTCAATTGTGGGTCGCTCTGGAGTAGCTCATGATGAGGATTCTGGGAAATTTCTGTGTGCAGAATCTCAACAACTGTCACCTAAAGTTTATTTTAGAGGATCATGTTGTCGTACATTATTACGTACATCATATGTGATTACACCCCATTCCCTGCGTTATATCAACGTTTGCTTGACTTACCAAGGTTTGCAGCAACAGGTTCTGTGTAAACCATCCATTGCCTGGTTTGAGAAATGACTACCAGATGTCTTCACTGCAAAGATAAAGTACCTGCATGACAGTCAATTCAGGCAGATGCTCAGGGTGTTGCCAAGTATTCTCCTCTCATACGGGATCATCTGCATAAGTAAACAACCTGGGCGGGTTGTTAATGTGGGAACAGAGCAGCTGTCTTAATGGTTCATTGAACAGCCATGGTTTTCTCTCCGAGGACCTGATTTACACCTCATGTAAAGCGCTGTAAATGGAGATAGAGAATGAAATGTGCCCTGAGAGGGCAGCTTGCGTCTTTCCTCTGAGACTCGCGTGTCGTTGTCCCCATTGTGTGAGGAGATTTACAGGCAGCTCTGTGTTTGTTAGAACCACAAAACCACCTAAAACATAATGAGCTCTGAATCTCTGAAGATCAACAGCATGAACAACAGAAGCAGGCCGACAAGCTGCTCAGTGGAGGTATCTGTAAGAATAGGCATTATCAGAATTTTCACAAGAAAAAAAAAAAATTATAAGCAAAATGACAAAAATTAGAGCTCTGACCTAAAAGAAGACATCTCTCATCTTTCTCATCTCTATGACCAAGATCACTTGTTATCTTTTTAGCCTTATTGAAGCATAAACAGCTTATTAGATCCCCAAAACATTGTTTCCCAAATTTGCTTGTGCTTTCATATAAATTCTTTCTATATATATTTCCACTTAGCTGTGTTGGTTCATTCTAGACAGACTGTCAGTGGGTGCATTATTGGTGGGGATTTTTCAGTGAATTTTTCTGCAGGTTACATTGTTATGCCAGTAGGTGGCCACAAGTGACTGTCTTTATTAGTGAGTCGTTGAATCATTCACTCAACCAATTAATTCAAAACACTGATTCATTCAGGAACTTGAATTACTGTCTTTATAAGTGAGTCATTGAATCATTCACTCAACTAATTAATTCAAAACACTGATCCATTCAGGAACATAAATATTAGGCTTGTTCAAGATGCATCGACGCTGCACAGACCGATCGGCATATGACATCAAAGTACCGCAAGAGTGATTAGATAGCATACGACTCCTTATGCTTTTGAATCGCTCTCGCTGTACTTTGATGTCATACGCCAATCGGTCTGTGCAGCGCCGATGCATCTTAAACAAGCCTAATGTCTTTATGAGTGAGTTGTTGAATCATTCACTCAACCAATTAATTCAAAACACTGATCCATTCAGGAACATAAATGACTGTCTTTATGAGTGAGTCGTTGAAACATTCACTCAACCAATTTGTTTAAAACACTGATTCAACTGTTTGCCAGGAAAATTCAACTGTTTTGCGCATTCGATTTGTCTGTTCAGAGCAATGCGAGAGATTAAAAAAAAAAAAAAAAAAAACCTGGCAGATTTGTATAGTGTTTACAATACATATTGTTTCAAAGCAGCTTTACAGAAAATGCATATTTGAAATATTACAATAAAGGAGCCAGTGGTGACTTTTTCAGTTAAGTTCAATTTGTTATTAGTTACTTTATTTATTTGTTTTGATCAAAATTGTTGTGTATATTATTGCGTATATGCTGAGCAGGGACAAAGTGAGTGCTCTCTCGAGTGTCCACACTGTCAAGTAGCATTTTGTGAAGCACTTTTCTTTTTCATTGCAGATCTATTGAATTTATATTTAATATTCAGTAAACTAAATTAATTTATATCGTAGACATTGTTAATGTTGAATTATCAGAAACCAGTTTGTTCTGCAGCACCAAGTGTGAGTAAGAGTACTGGTAAACCGTGTCGGGCCTGATACCAGTTCTGGCATTCCGAAGTAACTAGGCCAACCAAAAGCAATAATCACTGCCCTCTGTGTGTATGATTGCATGTCCTGTATGTGTGTGATCCATTTGTCTTCTTCGCTATCATCCAGGAATGGGCCCCTTTGCATGTTCTGCTACCCTGCAACTTAAGATACATGTTTATTCATTTATCAGGCTGAAAAGCCTGAGTAATTCATATCATGCTCAAGAGACAGATGGACAGGGTGATGGAAAGAGATAAAAAAGCTAATAAGGCAAAAGCATAAATAATTTTTTTGTGCTGTTAGGGGGCTCCCTACTAATCACAACAGCTGTTTTTGATTACTCTGGCCTGGTGGGAGGAGGGATGCGTTACAAACCCCTTGCTGCTCTGGGGTTTAATGCAGCAGAGCATGGAGACCGAAGCCCCAACACTGTACGTCAAATGGGACGAGGGTAGGGTTGTTTGTGTGCTTGTGTGTGATGGGAAGGCAGGGGTAGTGACCGGGCTGCTGGAGAGCTGCAGTCTGCTTCTTATTAGTGTGAAGAGCATTTGGGTTCTGGTCTAAAGTATCCCAATATCCTCTCCTATAATCCACTCTCTCCTGCCGAAGGAATCCAGCTGTGGGTCAGCGCTAGGGGAAGGATACTCTGAGACTTTCAAAATCAAAAGCTGCATTTATTGCAAAGAGCTATAATGGCAATTCAGTGCATCATAAATGGGTCATAACTATTTTGATCATTACTGTTACTATCACTGAAAATTCGGCCCATAACCCGTTCCACAGTATTTATCCCAAGGACATGAATCATATTACCTTTTTAAGTGGTCAAATTACAATTTTCGTCTGGCACATGATAAAATGGCTGGGGGGAAAAAACCCATAGACTTACATTGGTGGGGCTTGAGCAATACTATATATAAACTATATACAGGTAGCCCTTTCTTGCACATTACTATAATATTAAAGGTTACAATTAACAACAGAGCCCAAACTATTAAATTCAGTTGCTATTTATTTTTAGATATAATTATCAACACTCAAATAAACAAAACATGTAAAAGTATTATTATTTCTTTTCAATTTGTTTCTACTCCAATTCATTTTTGAAATATAGTCATTTACACAGTTACTGTCATAACTTGTTTTCATGACAAATTTATTTAAATATATATATATTATAATTATTACATTACTAACAGGTAAATATAATGAATATATAAGCTAATATAGTGCATATATTTAGTGAAATGCTCCCCTCTAGAGTTCATTTCTTTAGTGATCTAACATGCTGTGGACACTAAATGACTTGCCTGAGGTAAATGTAATGCTACGTGAGATATTATTCTCAAGCTGATTTATTGATGTCTTTCCACAGTTGAAACACTGGTTGAGAGATTACACGTAAACGTGCATAGATGGTCTGTTCTTCTTCTGCACTTTTTCCTGTTGTGCAGTTTAGCAAACAGCGTTGCATTAACATGCGCGCCCCCTTCTGGATTGGAGTGTGGATCACATGTGACTGACTGTATTCATCGTCTGACTGTATGCACCGAACTGTGAAGTTTGTACAATGACAGTTTGGGACCAATACATGTACCATTACACCCCAAATATACATACATATTGCCTCACACACCCAAATGCCATTGACTGAAACATTGCTAAATGATAAATGATGTTTCATTAACAAAGTCCGGGAGGAGCACGTTCAAATGATCTATCCAATCAACATGCCATCAAGAAATTATCTCGTCCATCCTATCAGTATGAGAGGAGACATATATATATATATATATACACACACCGTCGACTCACCTACGTTGCTCAACAGTTTTCAGCATTCCTCCACCAAACTGACTCCTCACTCTTGGCTGATTCCTACCACAGCTAGGAATACAGGGTGAGTACTCTGGGTTCGGGCTAAATACCAAACTTGGAGCCCTCTCCTCGGACAGCACGCCAAATACACAAACCATTTACTATCTGATTTATTTGTAAGCGTGAACTCGTGAAACACTTTTTGTGATAATGCAAGTTGTTTTCAGGATTTATATATTTTAAAGACTGATGAATTGATACATGACTGCTGTTATCGTATTCATCCAGGAATCATTAATGTGATCCCCAGTTTGGAGGAGTTTGTCCAAATAAAGTATCACATATACATAAATGACTCTAAAGCAGATATCAGCAGCAGCTGAGGATGTTTGCGAGTGGATTAAGCAACCAAGCCAAACATTCCAGTCAATCTATCAAATACTCACTCATTGCGATTTAGAAAAAGATATGAAAGAGATCCGTCCAATCACTCAACTCTTACACACAAACACATTTCATGCTCTCTCTCGCTCGCTCACTCACAAACACAATTCCTCACTGCTTCCCAAGGGAAGGACTTAGATTTATGTATGTTTATTTACTTCAGCGCAGGCAGTCTCCTGTGGTCTTGTAGGGTTCAGCATTCCCAGAGGAAAACCAGGAATTTCTTTCACCACATATTCAAACACCCGACCGCACAATTCCAAGGAGCTCTTTATTGCTTCTTCTCATCAAAGAAAGTCTATATCTTGGATCTTAATTTCAGTACTTTGTTAAGGGATATGTGCTGTAGTTTCTTGTATATTCTAATCTACTTCTATCTTTTACTCAGAACTGCATTTCTTTTCCTGTGGGTTTTGAAGGATTATTTTTGTTAGTGTCCTGTTCTTAAAGGGAGATATTGCTTAACTTGCTCTGGAGGGCCTTATGAAAAGAAGTACACTTTAGCATACTTTTAAAAGGAGTACTATTACTAGTACTACCACAAAAATAAAATACTTTGAAATAATACAGTGCGAATTGCCTGTTATTCACAATTAAATGAGAATGTTTCATGGTTTTCATTTTTAATGTTTTATAATATTTTTTGACCCACTTAAGTACTTCTTTGTATAGATTTTCATTATTACTTGAGCTGTCTTTGGTTAAATATGGTTAAAGTTTATGTACTGACAAACCAAAATATACTAATGTTCCTACTGAAATGTGTATGTCATGCATTTAAATATATTTGCAAGTAGTAAGTACACATTTGTAATGACAAAGTTGCAATTTAATATATTTAAAATGTATTAACTTTTAATGTAATATCGAAAAACACACTTACAAGCATGACCAAATTTATTAAAGGGGTCCTATTATGCTTTTTTTTTTTTTTTTTGCACTGTTTCTGAACTCCCTGAAACACCTCAATTGTAGTCTTGGGTTTTCTTCCGGGAACGAACACGTCACAGTATTCCTCATTTTAATAATTCCCGTCCAAGGTATACGCAAAATAAAGGGATGAGGCCTGGTCGAGTAGCGTGTTGAAACTCACAATTATGGGAAGGGGTGTGACATTTCCAAAACATGCTTGAAACTGTTGACCATTCACAACACACTGATCCAGCCAACCAATCAGAGCGCATTTCGCTTTTTGGAAGGAGGGGCTTCATAAAGACAGGAACTAAACAGAGCGTTACTGACTGATTGGGAAGAGAGGTGCTGCAACAATGTAAAATATGTGAAAAATAATGTGTTTTTTGAACATTCAAGCATGAAAACCTACTCTAGTAGAGCCCAAAAACTACATCAAGACCTTAAAAAGGGCATAATAGGCCCATTTTAAGACATAATGGCCCGGTTTCACAGACAGGGCTTAACTAAGCCAGGATTAGACCTTAGTTCAATTAGGGCATTTCAGTAGCTTTTATAAACGTACCCTAGAAAAAAAAAACTTTACTGGTGTGCATCTTGAGAAAAAACAATGGCACTGACATATTTTCAGATATGTCAGTGCAAGTTGCTTTCAGTTAAGACAGCTCAGACATGCATTTTAGTCTAGGACTAGCTTAAAGGGATAGTTCACCCAAAAATGAAAATTACCCCATGATTTACTCACTCTCAAGCCATCCTAGGTGTATATGACTTTCTTCTTTCAGACGAATACAATCAGAGTTATATTAAATAATGTCCAGGCTAAACCATGCTTTATAATGAGAGTGGATGGTGGCCCAAAATTCTAAAGTCCAAAAAAACGCACACATCCATTATAAAAGATGTCCAAATGGATCCGGTCTAATGTGTTTTTGAATTCCTCTGGAAGTGGTCAAAAGTGGACAAGCTCAAAACGTTTTACACCCAGTTTACACCTGTATTTAGTGTCGTCCACTTGTGATCCGATCGACCAAAACGAATCTTAAAGGATTAGTTCACTTCAGAATTAAAATTTCCTCATAATTTACACACCCCCATGTCATCCAAGATGTTTGTGTTTTTCTTTCTTTAGTCAAAAAGAAATTAAGGTTTTTGAGGAAAACATTCCAGGATTTTTCTCCATATAGTGGACTTCACTGGGGTTCAACGGGTTGAAGGTCCAAATGTCAGTTTCAGTGCAGCTTCAATGGGCGCTACATGATCCCAGACGAGGAATAAGGGTCTTGTCTAGTGAAACGAAAAAAAAAAAATATATATATATATATATACTTTTTTTTACCACAAATGCTCATCTTGCACTGTTCTGCGATGCGCCGTGCATTACGTAATCATGTTGGAAAGGTCACACGTGACGTAGGCGGAAATACCGAACAAGTGTTTACAAAGCGAACGTGCAAAGACTAAGTCAAACACCCTTTACAGAAAAAGGTCAAACAACAATGCTCTCTCCTCTACGCTTCCGTGTTTGTCACTGGAGCTCACACTGAGCCTGCGTCCTACGTCATAAGCTGGGACGCCTCGTGAACGCGCGTATGACAGTTAGCGGCAGCTAGAGATTACAGTTTATAAAGTTTTAAATATGGATATTTTTCTTACATAAAGGCATTGCTTCACTTCAGAAGGCCTTTATTAACCCCCCGGAGCCGTGTGGACTTCTTTTATAATGGATGGGTGCATTTTTTTGGACTTCAAATTTTGGGCCACCATCCACTCCCATTATAAAGCATGGATTACCCTGGACATTATTTAACATAACTCCAATTTTACTTGTCTGAAAGAAGAAAGTCATATACACCTAGGATGGCTTGAGGGTGAGTAAATCACGGGGTAATTTTCACTTTTGGGTGACCTGTCCCTTTAAGTCTGTGAAACCATGGGATAGATTTAAAATGTACTTTAAAGTAAACCTGGTTTAATATTATTATAAAAGTGGACATAAGTATGTTAAGAAATGAAAGGAGGCATTTTATTTCATTAATATTATAGTATCTGCAAAGAGGGCCTACATTTTTCAAAATACATTCATTGAAGTACATCCAATAGCAATTAAGTGCACGTCTTTCTCACAAGGGAGTTCAAGGCCATGACTAAAGAACCGTCTGATGAAAGGAAGGCTAGCATATTGTTATTATCACACATGTCCCAAATTAAACACAACTATCGGATGGTGAGTCATACGCCGGCACAGGAAACCAAATGTGTGTGTAAGTCCACAACAACCAAAATATTGGTGCTTGTATCAGGTTGGCAGAAACCATTGAGTGGTCATGGTTTGGTTGTCTTTCACATAATAAACTTCCCCCATTTTCACTACTGCTGTCAGTTTTTGGAACAAATATTAGACAAAGGCATTATTGGTACTTAAAGTTTATGCTTAGATAAAGTGGTAAAATAATAAAAATGTCTAATGTGAAAAATATATTTACGTTTCATTTTTCGCCACATCTTCTCCAAGGTGTGCCATAATAGGAACAATGATTCTGAATGATTCGTGAACACAGCACGACTTTACGAGCTCTGTGTTTGTTCTGAGCCCATCGGTGAAAAATCTATTGAGGTTGAAGGAGTTCATGCATGTCACATTTGTGGTGCTCTAATGTGTTTTCTGTGGTGGAATCGGGCAATCAGCCATTTACAACACAGAGATCCTCTGCTCTTAGACATATCACCCTTTTCTTTCTTTGAAATATGCTTTAGATAGTTCAGACACAGAATTTGTGTTGGCCTTGGCACAGAAGTGTCCATGTTTTCAGTGAAATCATCCTCTTTTCACCTTTTTTTCAGTGTTATGACATTGAATGTGTCAGTATTAGTGTGTTTCATACAGAGAGTAGAAAGCACAGAAGGATTTGGCATTGAACTTAATTTATACAACAGTTAACTCTGGTCCTTAATTGGTCGAGTGGTGATCCAGAAGTGCTGATATAACAGTCCAACAGCTCTGTGACTTCTCACTGTTTGAATCACTCTGCTTGTCTGTTTGTTTCAGGCACTGTTTCCAGCTGGTATTAAAGGATTAGTTGACTTCAGAATTCAAATTTTCTGATAATGTACTCACCCCCATGTCATCCAAGATGTTTATGTCTTTCTTTCTTCAGTCGAAAAGAAATGAAGGTTTTTGAGGAAAACATTCCAGGATTTTTCTCAATATAGTGGACTTCACTGGGGTTCAACGGGTTGAAGGTCCAAATTGCAGTTTCAGTGCAGCTTCAAAGAGCTCTACATGATCCCAGACGAGGAATAATGGTCTTATCTAGCAAAACAAATGGTCATTTTGTAAAACAAAATAAAAATTTATATACTTTTTAGCCACAAATGCTTGTCTTGCTCTGCGATGTGCCACGCATGACGTAATCACGTTGGAAAGGTCACACGTGACGTAGGTGGAAGTACCGCAGTAGGGCGAAAAACTTCATCTCATTTTCTCCTCCAACTTCAAAACCGTCCGACATTGTTGTTTGACCTTTTTCTGTAAAGGGTGTTTGACTTAGTCGTTGCACGTTCGCTTTGTAAACACTTGCTCGGTATTTCCGCCTACGTCACATGTGATCTTTCCAACATGATTACGTAATGCGTGGCGCATCGCAGAACAGTGCAAGATGAGCATTTGTGGTAAAAAAGTATATAATTTTTATTTTTATTTTTTTTTAGAAAATGGCCGATCGTTTCACTAGACAAGACCATTATTCCTCGTCTGGGATCATGTAGAGCCCTTTGAAGCTGCACTGAAACTGACATTTGGACCTTCAACCCGTTGAACCCCAGTGAAGTCCACTATATGGAGAAAAATTCTGGAATGTTTTCCTCAAAAACCTTAATTTCTTTTTGACTAAAGAAAGAAAAACACAAACATCTTGGATGACATGGGGGTGAGTAAATTATCAGGAAATTTGAATTCTGAAGTCAACTAATCCTTTAAGATTCGTTTTGGTCGATCGGATCACAAGTGGACGACAATAAATACAGGTGTAAACTGGGTTTAAAACGTTTTGAGCTTGTCCACTTTTGACCACTTCCAGAGGAATTTGAAAACACATTAGACCGGATTGCTTTCACAGTGTAAACGCTCAAAATGTGTTCGAACAGCCACTAAAGACCGCCTGCTCTCCACCTACTGACCTAATGCGTAAACATTATCAGATCCATCTGACCAATCAGAGCAGTGTTGGCTCTTGGAAAGGAGGCGTTTACAGAGACTGAATCCTTTATCGAACCATTTCAGACACTGTGAGAAAAGAGGTGAGGCTGCAAATGTATAAAGTGTTTTTTGACCTCGGATGCATGTAAACCTATTGTAGGAGACTTCCAAAACAAAATTAGGAGAGCATAATTGGAGCACTTTAAAGTATAAATGTGTAATGTTAATGTAATGTTTTTTGAGCTGCATCACTGAAAAGTCCCACCGGTCATGATATACTGTATAAATGTTAACCCATGTGTGTAAATCATACAGCTTTTTTAATGTGTTACTCAATGAGCAGGTTCTGAATAATGCCAGAAACCCAGTATTGGCAGTAATTGAAAGTGCGTATAAAGTAAAGCAGGTTAGCGGACTTAAAAGCCCCGGAGGCAACTAGAACATTAGCACCACTCAACACTAATTACCCACTCAAACAGGGGCTCATAATTAGCCTTGTCAAAAAGTGTGATTAAGCACTATATCCACATGCATACAAATGGCTGTATCCATGACCTCTGCTGCTCTGCCCGGGATTTGCCCCGCAATGTTAAAACTATTTAGGAGGGTGTAGCACCCAGTTCAGCAAGCAAACAGAGCAACTCATGACAAACCGTAATCATAGATATATGCCAGATGTTTGTAAAAAACATGCTCTGTATTTGAAACTAAGCATGTTTTACATAAAAGCACTGCATGGAGAAACAGAGACCCTATGGTGTGGGAACTAACCAATGAGCATCTCTCATCACTGAAGCCCACTAACAGCATCCTGCTGTACAAGCCCTGTGTACCGGAGGAAGTGTTGATTAATGAGTCACTGTGCTCAGTTTCTTTCCCTTTGCTTTTAAGTGAGCGTTAGAAGCAGCATTCTAGGATCTAATTACTGTAAACACAACATAAGCACAACATAGATATTTCAACAGAACTCTCTCCCACCCCGACATTTCCAGTAAAGTGATGAGGACTAGATGAGTAACTTCAGATTGATGGAAAGATAATACTCGACAGAGTTTAACTTAAACTCACTAGAAGCCAAGTTTGGGTGGGTTACACTTTATTTTAAGGTGATGTAATTACATTGTAATATTAATTAAATACATGTAGCTACATAGGCTACTCGTTACAGTTAGGGTTACACCGTGTCCTAACCAGACGCGACTGTTTATGTGCTTTATTTAATGTTAAAAGCGTCTAATGTAAGTTTGAATATCATTTTGTGTGTCTTTTATAGCCGTACTGAAAGCAACAATGGACAATTTACCTCAGATCTTAGAAATAAATAAAGGGAAAAAAGAACGTTCAAACTGTCAACTCATTGTGAACAAACAAGTGTATTCTATGACAACGACAGATTCAGCAACTTAGTATGTATTGTTAATAATGTTAAAATAGTGTAATATTCAAGAGTTTGATTATGTACTTACTTATCCATTTCGTTGCGGGTGCCGGGAGCTTGCAACGAAAGCCCCGCCCACGCGCTCTTCTGATTGGCTGTGATTGACTTTATTGCGTCTCATAGGCGCGTTGCTGGAATCTTATCGCATCGCGTCAGATTAGGACACGGTTTGAGGGTTTGGTTTAGTTACTTGTACTTACTAATAACAGTAAATTATGCATAATTACATGTAGTAGGCCCAACGTGTAAAATAAAGCGTTACCAAAGTTTGTTGTCACAACAAACGAGTAAATTGACAATGGATCATTCAAAATGACAAACTTCGTTATTAAATCATTATTTATTTGTCTTTCCGCTTTAGTAAGATGTCCTGTATCCATACACCAGTGCCTCGAACCATATTCATCCGCGCAGAGGAGCCGAGTCGAAGTACAAACAAAACAATGTTCTTTCGCAGGATGCATGCAGTTTTATATTTTTAGAGTTAAAAAAAAAAAAATAGATAGAAGTATTATAAGTCATACAACCTAGCTCTTTGACCAATTTAAACCAGTTTCAGAGGTTAAAAAGGCAAAGCACCACCTGTTTGTGGAAAAAGAAAAAATGTTTTGCCAAGGAAACATCGACTTGTACCAAAAAAGTACATAACAAATAAAAAAGTAGGCCTACTTCTCTGAGCACAACAGTAAAGTGAAGGAAAGCTTACCTCTTCTTTAAAAGATAGAGAAAACCTGCTATGAGTTACAAGAGACAGTCTTTGTTTTGGCTTGATGTCTTTGTGTTTCTGTGTTGAGTATGTTTAAGTTAAAAGAGTAAATATATCAACTGAGTGAGAATATCTTTCTAGGTAGTGAAGATAACACTGTGACGTTATAAACAGGCACATTTAGACTGTGTATGTGTGTGGTCAAAACCAAAGTGAGAAAGAGATAAATATGGTTTGTCCTGTTAAACCATTTCACAATGTGAAAATGTCAAACATGTCTTAAAGAACTGATATATTGCATGCTGTTAAATGCTGCATATTTATTATGACTAAAGGATATAGTATTTCCAAGTTATTAAAGGGATAGTTCACCCAAAAGTGAAAATTTTTCATCATTTACTCACCCTCGAGTTGTTCCAAACCTGTATGAGTTTCTTTCTTCTGCTGAACACAAAAGAAGATACTGTATTTTAAAGAATGCTGGTAATCAAACAGTTGGTGGTAGCCATAGTAGGAAAAAATACTATGGAAGTCAATGGCTACTTGGTTACTAAAGTTCTTTAAAATATCTTCTTTTGTGTTCAACAGAAGACAGAAACTCACACAGGTTTGGAACAACTTAAGGGTGAGTAAATGATGACAAAATTTTGATTTTTGGGTGAACTATCCCTTGAATGAAAATCAATAGTCCTACAGTTATGTACTGTTAAACTGTCTATGAAGTGCGTAAAATGGCCCCATGCTGATTATTTTGGTCTCCCCACATTAGAGCCTGAACATATGATACATCGGCCACTATCTCTGTGGATGAACACCTCACCATACATGGCCCTGAATCTATCACTGGGGTTATAGCCAAATTCAGGTTAAAGGTTGAGTCGGACTATGTGTGGGCTTAGTCTGCCCTCTGGTGGTGGATGTGTAGAGAGCGGTTTGAAACATAAAATGAAGCCCCACACAACATTTGCATGACCATACCATCAGTAACATCCAACATAAGCTGCCAAATAATCATGACTGCACAAAATCATTAGTATGTAAAATTAAGATAGAAAATGTGAGGCATATTTGTTAGAGCACAATATTACACTTTTTCTCTTGTGTTTAGATAATTGTTTTCAGAGCAGTGACTTAAGTTTGGAAAAATGTGTCAAATTGATGGAGAAAAACTACAAAATAAGTAATAATCACTTCGCATTTAAATTTTTTTTATTTTTTTTATTCCAAAAGCTCACAAATTGACATTTTAGTTAGGTTAGTTAAGATTTTGAAAATAATTAAACTTTTCTAACTGCAAACATACAAAAAGTCATTAAGTCACTCTTAAACAGAAATAATGGTTAAACAGTCTTAAACAACATATAACAAGCAATTTTAAATACACTGTACAGGTTTATCTGTATTCATGCCTTTTGAAATCTTAAATATGTATTTTGAGATCAGGAGTCAGTATGAACACATGTCAAACTTTATACTCCTGCTCTTTGCAGTCTTGCCCAGATTTTCCAAAACCAAAACATATCTTTTGATCAATAAATGAGCATTCAGTATGGGAATTAATGCTGTCTTGCTGCACAGTCCATTACCTAGAGACTATGACAATGCCATAGTGTGTATCATACATGTGTGTGTGTGTGTGTGTGTGATATCTTTCTGAAGATTGTTTAGTGCATAAAACAAACAAACTCAGAGTAACATTTTGAGGACGACTATACTGAAGGCCATTTTCACCGCTTCTCCAGTTTCTTAAACTTGGCCTCTGTGAATAAACACACAAATAGAAGTTATTACACAAGTGAAATACAAAATACTGAAAGCTGCACATCTGAGCGTTATATTAATCTCACACAATGTGCTTACTACTGTAACAGAAGAGGAGCAGGAGCATCTTTTTTGGTCTAATAGCGCCAACTAATGTCCATTTAATCAGTTAACCGTCAACTCTTCAGCAATTAATTCAGGGGTATTTCATTTAATAAATCTAGTTTCTACATCTTACACAATATGAGTTTTGCTATAATGGTCTACAGAACTACATATGAAAAGAAACTAATTTCATAAAATTAGTAGATCAAAAACTATAAACATCATAAGCTGACTCTGAATGATAAATACAGTTCTATGCGATCAGTACATATGATATTTGTAAATTAATAATTGGATTTCAGTTGAATTGCAAAAGTTCAAGGGTAATGAAAGCAGCTGCACAGCAGTTTAAAAATAGAAATGTGGTGTGTGTCATCTCAGTGGACGCCTACAGAGTAGACAGCTCTATTGATTGTGATAGGAGATGAACTAGTTTCAACACAAAATGTTGAGTGCTGCGGAGAAGACATATTTTTGTAGGCCAAAAGCATTTGAGCACTTCCGGTTCCATCGTCCCAAATGGGTTTTTCTGAATGGGTTTTTGGTTAAATGGCTGAAATAAGGTGTGTGGTGAACGCAAGCTCAAGATATTTTCATGTTTTATTCTATGACAGGAAATACATCAGTAAAACCCCCTGGTGATTTTTTTTTTTTTTTTTTACAGCTTGTACTTGTCTTAAAGAAGGCGTTTGCTTATAAGTGCTTGCTCATGCTCTTGTAAACTATTCTAACTTCTTTCAGGGAAAATGTATTTAAAGAAAGACTGAAAGAGTTGACAGAAGCTTAGTGATGGTGAAGTTATGAGACCGTGGTATAGTTCATTTATAACCTACGTTTACCTTTTTGCTTCTGCTGATTGTACTTAAGCTTCAAAATTCACTCAAGTTGAGTTAATTGACCATATGCACAGTTACTTCCTGGTTTTCATTAAGCCAGCTTGTCTTTTCCAGTGAACTGTTACATCGACACAAAACTATCAATGGTTGACTTTTTAATGTTGCATTTACATTTTAATGCAGTTATCACACTTATTGCTAATAAACCAGTTTTATTGATTGCAATAAAGACAAAGGTAATGGGAACGTTTTAATAAAAAACGCGGTGTCTGTAATTGGACACGCACACGCAACATTTTTACAGCACTTCAAATGTTTGTAATGTGATGACCAGAAACATTTTTTGTTCATCCTTCTGAAATTGTCCCTATTTGTTAAACTGAACATTTCAAGATGTAGGAAATTGAACATTTGATAGAAAACACTTATTTAAAAATAAAAAAGACATTAATTACCACTATAACCAGCAGATGGCGGCAGAGGAGCATTTATTTGCACATATATTAGCCATTTCCTGTAATAGTTTTTCACTGTTTCGCTTTTGAATAAATATTAAACTTTATAAAATCATTAGGTTTAAAAGTACATTTTGTCAAGGTGAAGTATGAAGTACTCACAAAATCTCATGAAAAACAATAACTTTCTTGTGACTCAATTACACAGAAAGCGAACACCGCTTTATAAATCACAGAAGCTGTCAGTCAGTGCAGCGGAAGCTCAATGATTTTGGCACACTTGTGAAACCCTGACTGTAAAAAAAGATGGGCGACGCCACTTCCTTCCATTGTAATGAACTGAATGCAAAACATACGACGATGGGCGTTGACATGTTGCGCAAAAACAGTCAGTTTGGAGCCTGGGCATGCGCAGATGGAATCGTCAGTGGAGCCCGGAGGCGGAGTCGCGGTATCAAACTTCCGCCCAAACAACTGTGTCATCATTGATGTATTTTAAATAGGCTATATAAACTATACATGATTTAAAATTCTACCTATAAAATAATAGGCTATTCTGTTTCTAGAGCAATAATATTTTTGAAACAGCAAATTCAGTAGATAAACTCAATATAATATGCCACTAGAAACTTTTAAATGTCTTAAACGGTCCTGCCATTTTAAATGAAGTTAAACTAACGTTACAGGAGATCGATTGCTGTAGACAGTGCTCTATAATTAATTAGAGTAGGCTATCATTAGTTTTGTCCTGCTAATTATTATTTTATACCAATAAAAATAATTAGTAACTGCCAGATAACGATCACCTGCTTTTTCCCCGACATGGTAAACGTTAGGCGTGTTATCTTAGCTAATAACATTTATTAATTACCTTATAAAAAAACCACATTTAATGTTACCGAAAAAAGTTCAGTGATCCGTCAGATCCTGTAGGTCGGTTAGTACAGTTTACTGATGAACAACTCCTTTTGTCGGTGTGAAATAACACAGAAATCGAAAATTAATAGTTATATATCTTCAATCTCCCCTCGAAGCTCCGACAGTCCTCAGAGAAGCTGTCAGTCACAACTGTCAATCATGACGACACGCCCCGTTTCTATAGCATCAAATTGCTAGCTAAAATAAAACTTATCACAAAAACGAACAATTGAATATATATCAGCGTGATAACTACCTTAAATGACAAAAACCATCTTTCGGAAAATTTTATTTGAAGCGTAATTTATTTTTTTTATTTTGACTCATTCCCGGTCGTTTGAATTGAGAGGGCGAGGTTTATGACCTGTACTGCATCCAGCCACCAGGGGGTGATCAAAGAGCCCGCTGCTTCACTTTTCAGGGCGTATGAGGCACACCCATTGTGAAAACTCACATTTTATTCAATGAATCTAACTAAAGTGCACAATAAATCTTTAATATGCAGTGTGTTGATGCTTTTTTTCAAATGAAAGCACGAAAACTGATGGTTGAATTGAATTTTGCAGAGGAGGTACATCTTTATTTTTTATGTCATCTTGCATTTGAATAACTAAATGAACGCTAGGCCTGACTATTTAAGTGACTACATATAAATTATAAACTAAGTATTACACTATTGATGCTTTTAAAGCTACCTCAGGACAGTGAAGATACTGACATACCAACAAGTGACATTTCACCGGAAGTTTTCCAGCTGGTTTATATTATTGCAGAAGTTCTAAAGAACACTGTGCATATAGTCCATTTGTGAAGATTATCATGTTAAACAAAACATGTAAGAATCATTAACTTTTGTTGCCCACAGAGCTTATTTTCTGCAATAATCTAAAAGCCAATGGGAAATCCTATTGGGTTTTTGTCAAGGGAACCAGGGTGACACTAAAAATACGTCATCACTGCAGCGCTCTTTCATCATGATGATCATCTGGCTCTTCATTTTCTCTACGTTGGGGTTAGGGTTAATCATTTATACAAAATAAAGTCACAGTCCAGACAAGACTAATGGTGTCCTTCATAATTTTTAATCAAAATTAAACATGTCTACATAAAAGTAAATAAAATATAACGTAAAACTTGCAGTGTTTTCCCCGCAGTATTTGTACTCACCTAGTTTCTTTGAATATGTGTCTAGTTTATATGCAGCCTGCTCCAGAGCCGTAACCTGCTCCTCGATCTGGTTAATCTGATCCAGATAAGGCTGTAAACCGGCATCTAAAGCCAAAAATGAGAACACACTTTAAGATGATCAATATGGTTGCATATTCACTTATCAGCAAATCACAAAATAAACACTATGTTAATAAAACGCTCATTCATAAGTGTACTTTATCTCTAAAGAACACTGTGATGGGACAATGTGAATGCAAAATACTTAATGTCATATTAACAACATGAATAAACACATATGTTGGTTGATTTTATATATCGGAGCCGCATTTCTCACATTTCTGATTGAGATCTTGCAGATTGCGGCTGATGTTGATGGATATGTCCTTCATCTCCATGTACTTCAGACTGGTGAGTTTGTTCATGTTCTCGAGGAGTTTGTAGTCCTCACAGGTGGCTAAGGAAACAGGACAAAAAATTACACACAAACATCTGGAAGTCTACAAAGAGATTCATTATTAATTATATTCTCATTACCAGTGAGCTCTCCCTGTAAGAAAACTGCCATTTTGTCAAACATGTCTCTGCAGAGCTCGTTGATATCTGGTTCAGCGGGTTCAGTGGCCTCCTCTGCTGTCTCCACACCTCCCTCATCTGTTACAGACAGCAAACACTTTTAGTGTCCCTAAACCTAGAGAGCTGCCTACCCTGCCAGAACTTCTGGGCATTAAATGTGGATTCTAAATGTCTATGATGCCCCAAATTGCAGTCTGGGTAGGCAGCTTAGTAGATTTAGAGACGCGGACACAGTTTAGTCACTGTATACAAAACGCATTCTTCTCTTTGGGAAGAGATCACGTCAAATAAAGAAACCTGAAAAGAAACAGGTTGCATTAGCTTAAAAATAAGTGACGAACACAACATGTTCAACAGCAGCACTGTAAAGCTAAGACTCTCTACAGATGAACTTGCAGTATACAGTGACTTGCACACAACTTGCATTATTTACAAAAGCAGCTCACTGTTATTACTAGGTCTTTTGACTTTTGGGGTCTCTGTCGCATCGCTTGTGGCCGCATCTTTCCTAGGCTCGGGCTCTGGCTCGGGCTGGACTGTGAGGTTGAGGTCGGTCGGGGGAGCGGGTGCTTTACAGATGCTGTCCATCGCTGCGGCCTCCTCCCCCGTAGCTGCCATTTTCAGTACACATGATCACATGACCAGAGCAGTTTCACGTGACTTCTCGTTTCCGTCTTTTTTTCTAATGCAGTGAAATGAAACCGAATACTTTTTTTTTTTCTTTTTTTTTAAATCTAGTAAAACGAAACGGACAGAAGACAATGTATTTATAAAGTGTGACGAGGATTTATGAAAAAATTAAATATTTTTAAAGTGGTCATATTATTAGTTGCTCTTATTTCACTTGTATGTAATATTCTTTTTGTCGTACATATCAGATACAATTCATGAATACGAAATGTGAAATCTAAATGTGGGTCATTAAGAGTTATAATTAATAAAGTATAGGACAGAAAACACATGTTTTATATACAGATATGGGTGGGGCTGCGTGATAACGCTGCCAATTTAAAAAGAGTGAAGCAAAGAACAATGAGCTGGTATTAGATGTATTTCCGGTCATATGCATTTCAAAATAATGATAATTCAAGATTTGTATTTGGAATTCATGCATTTGTATTATTCAGTGTTACTTGCTTGAATGCCTACTTATTTTTCTATATATATATATATATATATATATATATATTACTATCATAACAATATATAATTTAGTAATCAACCTACCCATCAAGAAATAAACGTAATTACTGATCAATACATAATCCACTTTAAAATATATTCACTTTCTTCTTTAAAAGAAAGATATATTTGAGTATACATATTATATAATATACACAGAACCATATTTTACTCGTTTTTACACATGTATTAAGGATCAGGGGAATATTTTCATTCACACTCTATGGTGTTGAATGAACATCTTTAATTATTAATTTGCATTTGTATTATTAAAAAAAAAAGAAGAAGAAAAAAAATATATATACAGTACCAAGTCCAAAGTAATCAACCTACCCATCAATAAATATTAAACATTATTTATAAAAATAATTATTATGAACGTGTTTCTATTTGACCTTTATTTTGAAAAGTATCCCAGTCTACACCCACCTATCTAGCCATTGGAGTCGCTAGCTTCACAGGCCTGGCGTGGCCCGCTCTCAGCCCCGCTGCCCTCTGCCTGTGACGGGAATCCATCGTGACAGGATACCAGCACCACCACCGACTGTAAACATGGCGGCATGCACAGCCGGATGCCTGTGCTATGTGCCCCCTTACTGAAGCCCCGATCATCGACACACTTCCATGATGGAGACAGAGGAGGAGCAGCATATGACCACGCTGTTATGCATGGGTTTCCCAGACCCGGTGGCCATCCGGAAAGCCCTGCGCCTGGCCAAAAACGACATCAACGAGGCTGTCGCGCTGCTCACCAACGAAAGCCCGGGACTCGGATACGGCTACGAGCCGATGGAAAGCGGCACTTCCCCGGGCTCCGGCCTCAGTGGAGACGGCGAGAACAGCGGGCGCACGGGCACCGGAGGGTTTGATCCTCCGCCAGCGTATCACGACGTCGTGGAAAGTGAGGTATGATTATGAAACGCATGCATATGTGATCATTTGCACGGCGGCTTTCACCGGGGCTGTCAAAAACCGGAGGGAAAGGCGCCGCACGCCTTTATCGCCCCTATAAATGCATGCATTACCTGTTGTGCATGTGCATGCAACACCTGACGAGGATGTCAAGATATTGTCTCTTATCTTTAGGATCCTTGTGCATGCGGTAGCAGATTAAGAATGAATTCTGCTGCCATGTGAATGAATGCTGAAGTTGTAGGATCTTGGGGGATGGGTGTCGTAGATTGCCTTGAAATGCTAGAGACCTGTTAGAGTTTACTATGTTTATTTGCGTGTTGAACGTTAATCATTAAGCCAATGGAGTATTTTTTCCTCCTGATGAATAAATATACTAGTGTCTTTCTTTACTAACTGTTGAGCAATAACAGGAGACGTGTGGCTGATAATTTACACGTCAGATCGTTGAACCATCAAATGTCATTTGTCATCAGTTATATTAAAGGGTTAGTTCACTCAAAAATGAAAATTCTGTCATTAATTACTCACCCTCATGTCGTTCCACACCCGTAAGACCTTCGTTCATCTTCGGAACACAAATTAAGATATTTTTGATGAAATCTGAGAGGTATACGACTCGTCCATAGACAGCAATTTAACAGACACTTTCAAGGTCAAGAAAGGTACTAAAGACACTGTTAAAAAAGTCGACGTGACTGCAGTGGTTCAACCTTATTTTTATGAAGCGACGAGAATACTGTTTGTGCACAAAAACAAAAATAACTACTTTATTCAACAAGATCTTCTTTTCTGTGTCATTCTCGTTCAGCGTGTTTACATCCGAACGCCGGCTCAGTATTGGCCGACGCTGTTCACATAAGCACCACGACGCATGCGTGTGATTCCGACGCAGGAGCTGGCCAATAATGAGTCGGCTTTCGGATGTAAACACGGAAGCGCTGAACTGCATTCACTGCGTTAACTGCGTATGACTGACAGGGAGATTTTTACGTGGAATTGGGCTACTTTAACACTGTTGCAGAAGGTTGTTTTTCACGTCTGCGTGTTTTAAGCGACTCCAAATAACATGATATTTAGCCCCTGGAATGCAAATTTTACCAGGGGAAGCCTGCAAAGAACGCGGATTTTACTGGGGGACCCCCCCCCTCCCGCCGAAGCGCGACTGCGCTAGTTTTGAGTAGCAATTGGGCGGGTTTAGTTGTGAAAACCTGGCAACCCTGCTGACAGGGTAGAGGAGAAATTGTTGAATAAATTTGTATTTTTTGTTTTGTTTTTTCACAAAAAAGTATTCTCGTCGCTTCATAAAATTAAGGTTGAACCACTGTAGTCACATGGACTATTTTAACGATGTCTTTAGTACCTTTCTGGACCTTAAAAGTGGTGGTTAAATTGCTGTCTATGGGCGAGTCAGATACCTCTGGGATTTCATCAAAAATAATTTGTGTTCTGAAGATGAATGAAGGTCTTACGGGTGTGGATCGATATGAGGGTGAGTAATTAATGACAGAATTTTCATTTTTGGGTGAACTAACCCTTTAACTCTGTGATACTGACCAGTGTTACTGGGTTAAATTAAAAAGACTGATAAAAAGCTGCTTTATATTAGCATGTGAAATGACTTTTGTGTGCTAGAAGTCTTTCCCACAGGTCTTGAATGGTTATTTTTCTGAATTTGGATAAACAGCTCTAGTTTTGTGTAATTCTGTTGTCTGATATTTGAGTCTTATATGTGGCCATCAGGCTTTGTGATTATTGCCCAACTGTTGCAGTGTTCCTTTCGCTGTTTTCCCTCATGGCTTCTTTGACCTGTTGGTCAACCGCAGTCAGAGCTGAACACTAAAGTGCAATGATTTAAAATGTCCATGTTGGTCAGTGCGTCCCGGACTTGACTTGTGTGTGCACAGACCCTTTGAATATGTTGTTAATATTACTTCAATCTTGTTTTTATTACTGTTGAGGACGCTCTTTACAGTGAATCTACCCTTTATTAATGGTAGTTATACTACAAGCCAGTTACTAATAAAAAGTATTTAACTTAGTTGCAACTATTTGGTGGGTGGGAAAGTGTACAAATATAGGCCTGGTTTCACAGACAGGGCTTAGATTAAATTAGGACATTTTAAGTAGCTTTTATAAACATGCCTTAGAAAAAACATTACTGGTGTGCATCTTGAGACAAAACTATGGCACTGACATGTTGTTCCAAACCCGAAAGACTTTCTTTCATCTTCAGAACACAAATTAAGATATTTTTAATGAGTCTGAGGGCTTTCTGTCCCTCCATTGACAGCCTACGCAACTACCACTTTCAAGCCCCAGAAAGGTAGTAAAGACATCATTAAAGTAATCCATGTGACTTCAGTGGTTTAACCTCAATTTTATGAAGTGACGTGAGTGCTTTGTTTGAACAAAATAACAATTTACCACTTTATTTAAGAAATATTAATCTCCAACGCACATTCACGCAACAACGTCTGCTCTTATGTCAAAACCAAAAATCATATGTCGGTATTTTTAAGCTGAAAGACGGTACACGATATATATCTCTGCATTTTCTAGGAAGTAGGCTAGGCCTAAATGTTTCATTTTCTTTTCATAAGGCACATGGGTAAATAAAGCTTTAACACACTCTTCGTACTGCAGTTTATGATGCGGTTGCAAATTATGGAAGATATCTGAAGTGCTTTTATTTTCATATGCAATCTGTTTATGGCTTAATCTGTTTATTATTTCTTTAATTAATCAGATAAGTCAGTGTGCAGATTGAAGGCTATGAAAACAAATATAGTGAATGTATCTATATCTATCTAGGTTATTATGGTATACACTATTAAAAAAAAAAAAAAATATATATATATATATATATATATATATGGCTGCAAGATATTGGAAAAAAAACGGACTTTGTAACATTTTGTTTTTCTGCGATATATATTAATAAATTCTGCGATATATATAATAAATTCACCAGATTACTTGAATAGCTCTATTTGGAAAGAATTAATAATTCTAGAATGATTGGGGTGATTTAAATGAAAAAAACAGTGCCTTATATTTTTCAGGTAAGTATTCAGGTACAGAAAATGAATAATCAAATGTAAAATAACACAGTATAGTCTTCACTGTATAAATTGAATATAATTAATCTGTGTTAAAGCTGCAAAAGTGATTTTCTCTTTGTATTTTGTTGTTTGATAACATTCATGTTGCAGAAAGTAGCAAGAATATTAGCCCGCTGTCACTTTAAGACCGAATGTGCGGATCCAATATAATGGTACACATCTGTTTTCTAAGGATGTGTGCCTAAGCCATAAGCAACTATGTTTTACAAGGATACTCGCCGAGACGGGCATTTTGTCATAATTTTGCATGTATGTGTCCGTTCAAGCACAAATAGACACGGAAGTGAACGGAATTCAGTGTTCACATGCTGCCTGACTCTGCAGTGCACACAACTGACTGTCACAATGATTTACAACAGCATGGAAAGGTTTAAGCATCACTACTTTTAGTTGTTATTCCCCAGCATATGCACACATACATTGGGCAGTATTAGTGCAGTTATAGAGATGATTTTGTGTCAAATATAGTTCATCTTTTGGTTTCAGGTAATTACTACGGTTTGTCTTTGAGTCCTTAACCTGTAGTCATTTTTTAAACATGATAGGTGGATATATGCAGGGCTCGACAATAAGGACTGCCAGATTGGGCCAGTTCAGCATCATCACGAAACTTTGTCATTTGTACGAGCTTTTAAGCCTTTCCCATTTAAATATTCAAGTGCAAGAAGACGCAAAAGTGAACTCAATTTGGTACTCACATGCAGTGTGAGACGTTCTGTGCGCGCACATATCTGAAGCTCGTTCCCAGAAAGCTGTGTCTCAGACAGCACTCAAGTACTGAATTGAGTTCTCTTTCACGTCTTCTTGCACTTGAACGGACATATTCACACAAAATTTTGTACCACTGGCCTGATCCTTAGCGTTGAGCCCTGTATATGGCCATAATGATTGGACAGAAATGTTATGTAGCCGTTCTGTTCCAGCCCTGTTTGTAATTGCTTCATGTAGAAATGCCACTGTAACAAAAGGAATCCAGATGACATTTAAATTAGATCCTCGCCTGAGTCCTGTCATCCCCTCTCTATGTCTTAGGTTTGCCTCTTCTGCCTGAAAAATGTCGTTGGATGATGATTAAAAAAAAGGCTGAATGGTTGTTGTGTAATACTTTTGGCAGACTTATCTTTTGGAAGGGTGGTGATACTATTAGGAAACCATATACTGATCAGTGTTTCCCAGAGGATTTTTGTAAGCCTGTGGGGTGGACCTGGTCTGGGGGCATGAAAATTTAGTACATTTTAAATTTAAATGCATCAATATGGTGCACTTTGAGAGTTCAAAGTTAAGCGCTCCAACCCATGTTTAATTGAACAGAATAAAAAGTCTTTGCATTGATCTGTAACTGGACTTTAAAGTCGTCATAAAATCAACATCGACTATTCTTATTTTTTATGTAATATTGTAGTGTTTATTATAAATGATTTATCTGTACACTTTATTATTTTCTTAATTTATGTGCCATCATAATCTTTAATCAAAAACTTTTACCTTCCCTTCCCCCTCGAAACGACTTCTCTTCACGTCATGTGCTATGGCGTGAGGGTGGATCTTGTTTCTGCCTCCATTTTGTTAGCAACGCCCAACTTCCAATGATCCAATTAATCTCCAAAAGATGAACTCAAGCCCCGTCCTTCATTTTTTTTTTTCTAATTTCAGGAGCCATTTCACTAGGATATACATCACAATAGGAAAAAAAAGAACAATCGTAACTTTCATTTTTAAAAGTGGACTCAGTCTACATTACATTCACACTGGTGTTTTAAGAAGTAAAACATTTAGAATATAATGATAAACACTGCAATATTTCCACTCAATGAGAAAACTCCACATATCCAGAGCTGATCTGATGGCATTTCATTTGATAAAACTATCATCATCATATACACACACAACTCAAAGTGCCAAAATAAAAGTAAATAAAAAAATAAAAAAAATAACTTGAAAAAAATTACGGCAGAAATATATTACAGTAGAATGTACTTCTCAAAGTAACAATAATAATACAGTTTATTAAAACATTATTTACAAGGAATATCACACAATTTTCTGTATCACACAATTTTCCATGTCCCTTTTTTTGGATTAATTTGATTACCACTATTTATTTATTTACTTATTTATTTTTTATTTTTTGATAATTTTAATTTAAAAAATCATTTATTATTTTTGATAATACAATTGTATTAAATGATAAAACAGAATGTAGAAAAATTTAAATGGGCAACAGAATTTTAGGAAAAAACTAAATGCATTTCATAGGACACTATTATTGTTAAAATTGTAATAAATTAAGTTTTAAGAATTCAATTGATTAGACATCCTTTTTGATTATTCACATTTAATTGAACCATTAAAACAGAATCCAGCATTTTAGGAGAATTTACGAGAAAATAAAACTGATTTTGGAAAAAAAATAAATAAAATGGATTTCATAGTGCCCTATGTTTGTGATGCAATCATGAAGAAATTTTTTGGAAAGTCTCAGACATGCCTAGCCGCTTTGTTTACCTCTGGTCTTGCATGTAACAGGTTGCAAGCACGGGACTATAAATAGAGCCAGCAGGCCTGGTCTGGAGGGTACTGGTACACACACACGGGGTCTCCAGTTACCCAGCCACTCTGCCCAGCACTGCGCAATGCAGTGGGGAACAACAAACAACTTTCACAAATCACAACTGGCAGGATCACATGCACAGTTGCAGAGATGTATTAGGGGTATGTCTTAAAAGAGAAATGCATTCCAGGCATTGGGCAACAAACACCTCAGTCCACCTAAACACCGATGCCATACAGGCAAATTTGCAATTAGTTTGTGCCTAGGGAGGTTGGAACCCTCTGAGGTTGTATGTTTAGCAGGCAACAGGCCGTGCGCACACACCTCACCCTATTAGTATGCCATGGCAACAAGTTTGGAATGTGCCATGTGACCTTACATCGCCCCAAAGACCAGAGGCCTCCTAACAACACTGACTTTCTCTCTTCTCTTTAGATCATTGCACATGCAGCACGCCAGCCCTAGATTCACAGTGATTGTTCGAAATATTAATATTACAAATTGCAAAAATTACCTAGAAGGCTTCTAAATGGGTACAGAATGTTTGCACAGCAAAATTATTATTATCTCCATCGACGCCAGTAAACATAATCCTGCATTGAAATGCGGACTGGGACAGTGTTCAGTAACATGCTCGATGTTTTTTTCCGTAATCAGTGGCACCCTTATATTAGACTGTATGGGATTCTTGACCTTCAAGAACAGTACACAAGTATGCAGAATGCTTGTAGAGCTCAACAATAAGAATATTTTTTCTGCCTCTGTTGTTTTTGTTTTAGTGGTTCAGATTTTCACTGGTGTCTTTTTTATATTTACCAGCTTATTATATTATATTATACTATGAAATAATTGACTCCAGTCCGTTGAATTATTAGAAAATAATGCACACATGAGGTGTAATGGCCACTATTTGAATTATTAGAAAATAATCGGTTTCACGACCGGCTTCGCATCGTGGCCGCATTACCACCATGGGTGTGCATTATTTTCTAATAATTCAACGAACCGGAGTCAATATTTATTATATTATATTATATTGTATTATATTGTATTGTATTATAATATAATATAATATATTATATATATTTTTTTTTTTACTATGGGGCTGTTGAATGCTTGAATCTGATTGACGAACGTTCTATGGTGTGCAATTATTTTCAGGGAAACGCACGGCTAAAGTAGTTCTAGGCAGGTCTTGACCGCATTACAGTTCCATATCACTTCGCCAAATGATTTCAGTTATTTCAAAGGTCATTACAGCCTACAACAGGAAAAGAACCAAAACCCACAACGTCACTGACCAATCAAATAAATATGGTAAACAATAGGATAAAAATAACAAATAATTTCCATGTTTTTTTTTTTTTTGGCCACAAAATTACGTTTTATGTACAGAAAGCACATACTCTCTTTCTCCCGCTCTCTCTCCCACTCAAACTAAAATAGTTTAGCAACTTAAAAGCTACATGACATTTCTCAGTAGTGAGGTAATAACAGTGCTGTTCTTGAAGCAGATAAACTTACAGTTTTGCTATTAGTAGAAACGCTGCTGCCGAACACTGACGCACAGACTCAGGTCATTTTCTCTCTCTCTCTCTCTCTCTCTCTCTGGGCCCTATTTTAACAATCTAAGCGCATGGTCTGCAGCACATGGCACAGGTGCACTTTAGGGCTTGTCCGAATCCACTTTTGCTAGGTTAACGACAGAAAAAATGGCCGACGCACCAGGCGCATGGTCCAAAAGGGTTAATGAGTCATGGGTGTGTTTTGGGCATAATGTGCAATAAGCCAATCAGAGTCTCATCTCTCATTCCCTTTAAAAGCCAGGTGTGCTTGCACCATGGTGAATTGCAATTTACATGGCGGAATATAGACAATTCTCAACCTGACGAGTCAATTTAAATACATGTCTGTATTGCCATGATTGGTCAAATAATTAGCCAATTTCAATCATCATTACTGCAAATAGGTAATTCTGATACATGCAATGACTATCCATTATGACATATAGGCATTCTTATCGTTATGTACACAATAATAATCTTTTACTTTGTAATCCTTTTATTTTTAATATTTGGCATGTTTGTGTGCTGTTGCGCGTCCCTGTGTGTGTAACAAGCAGAGTGTACACGCATTGTGCACTATCCTATAGGCTCATATTACTAACGTGCCCTTTAAAAAAAAAATAAAATACTGCACCATTGACTTTAGACCAGGTTTCAGTTGGTCAATGGCACAGTCGTTTTCAGTTGCCTCAAAATAACAACACGCCAACAATGTGCCTGAACACACCTCGTTTTCAGACCAGAAACGTCCATGGCCGAACAGATGGGTGCGAGTGCATTTGCTATTTAAACAACGTGGCACAGGACGTGAAAATGAAAGCTGCGTCGGGCTGAAACTAGAAAAACTAGCGCCGGGTGTATGACAGGTCTCTCTCTCTCTCTCTCTCTCTCTCTCTCTCTCTCTCTCTCTCTCTCTCTCTCTCTCTCTCTCTCTCTCTCTCTAATAACTGCATTAAGTCTGCTATCAATGGCTCAAGCCTCTGTTACTAGCTCTAAAATGACATTTTGGAATTAGCAATGGAGGCTTATGATGAGATGCGTAAGAAATTAGTCCTCCACATAAGGGCGTTTTAAGGACTAAAACCTGACAAATGTCTTGAAATACAATATCTGAACAAAGTCTTGAAGTGTGATAACCATAGTATAAGTGAAATAATTGACTCCATTGAATTATTAGAAAATAATGTACACCCGCTTTCCCGCTTTTACCACCTCGGTGTGCATTATTTTCTAATAATTTAACGGACCGGAGTCAATTATTCATTATATTATATTATATTATATTTGCTTCTAATATTAGCCAGTATTTGC
Source organism: Ctenopharyngodon idella (assembly GCF_019924925.1). Classification (NCBI taxonomy): domain Eukaryota; kingdom Metazoa; phylum Chordata; class Actinopteri; order Cypriniformes; family Xenocyprididae; genus Ctenopharyngodon; species Ctenopharyngodon idella. The sequence continues at coordinate 3,859,802 of NC_067239.1, read as the reverse complement.
AGCTAAAAAGTAACACCTTTTTATGGTTTGGCATAATCAGGAACCGTGTTAGTAGGTTACCCTACAACAAACACCACTTCCCTTCTATTCTTAGCAATTGTGGTTTCTCAGTTTAAAATCACAAGGCATAGATTAGGTTTTCACACAGTTCCTGAGGCAACTTTTATTTGAAATTAGCAGCTACAACTGTAAATGATGACATATATGTGACAAGTCATTAGCTACAAGTATAGATCACGAGAGTTTTAACATGTACAATAAATATATGCAAATTAATTTTATGTGGGTTGTAATTAGCATATTTTCGTCCTCAGAACAGACTTCAAATATTCAGATAGGAATAGAGATTTTCCAGTCTTCTGACCATATACAATGGTCTTTATATTTTTAGTAAACACATTTATTTGATCAGAATGTTAAAATAGGCCGCAGCTCGACTTCCGTGGTCACTATTTCTGTCTCTTTCTGAGATCCTCACAGTGCAGGTGGTGGTTGCCTCCACCAAAGAACAGAATAAGTAATTTGTTCCTGTTGCCTCTCTTCTGCTTTCTGCCTCTCCCTCTCACATTGCTCAGCGCTTCTTATTTCTCCTGAACACAGAAGCTGTCAGGCTCTGTCAACAGAAACACACAGATCTTTAACAAATCAATCCGCTCTTCTACAGTCGTTTAATGTTTCTGTCACAGAGATTGTAATGAGATCTCATAACAACTGCTGTAAACTCGAAAACCTCAACGACCTTAATAACAGGCGGTTGTGGCACATTTCACTAATAGGGTGCAAAATAGGATGTGAATCGATAAAGTATTGTTTTTTTTTTTTTTTTTTTTTTTTTTTTTCAACAAATCAGTGAAAGGAAATGCTTAACTTTCAGAATATTTTAATAGTCAACCACCCCCCTCACCCCTCACCCCTTCCCCTTAATTATGCTTTAATTTTTTTTTCTTTAATGTTTAATTGCTTTATAAAAACCTTGATTTGTTCATGGTATGTATGATATTTGTAATTTTTTAGGAGTAAGTATCAAATGAACTTCAAAATTAAATTTAAAATACAAATATGAAAAATTAAAAAATATATATTATAATGGTTAAAAAAAAAAGAAGAAAAATGCACGCAAGATTTGCGATGCGTAGAACGTGAATTATGGCCATTCAAAATATTTAGAAATGTGTGGAGATAGTAGCTAATTAGTAACAACCTAAGATTGCTTTTATATGCTAGAAAATTAAATGTTCATTTAAATTACATGTGGGCTGCGATTTTGCATAGTATTTGCTCTAAATTGTTTGAAAATAAGACTGACTGATACATGGTCACTAAACAGGTATATGGAAGGAAAAAAGTCCAGTCATTTTAATAGCAATCTGCATGATTGCGAGTTTCGAATAAAGGAGAAAAAAGTTGCAGATATGCTTCATGCATCACTACACTATTGACAGTGGTCTTATTTTGCCTCCAAAATTTTGGTCATACCTTCAATTAAATTGTGTAAAATATATTCTCCTTTGTATTTGATATTTTTTTTCCTTCTCCATATAGTACCTTTATACAGCCATCTCTACCTTGTTTGTATGATATTACATACTAGGTAGTCACATTGTTTGACCTGGAAATGGAGTTATGTGAATGAAACTGTATTAGATTAAATTGGTATTTTATTGACACATGACTGGGCCTGTGGTAATTGTTGTTGGTGTAGTTTTGCTATGGATGAGAAAGAGTATGACTGAAATGTACAGTATACAATACACATTGACCAAATGTAACGGGTCTTACTCGACCCGCTCTAAGCGGAATTCAAACCGGGGTCTCTGGCATGGGAGGCGGGCGCTCTAACAAGGACCCTAAAGATCGCAGTCTCCAGCTTCAGTTGCTAATGCGCCTCTTGAGTCCAGGGGAGTGAGGTTTACTCGCACAGCTCTTACTAGCTGGCCTCCGTTACACTCACCCCCCTAAACCTCACTCCCATCCAGGTCACCGCACTAACAGGTCGTACTCCACCTGTTCCGACCCCTAACAAGGACGCTAAAGACCGCAGTCTCTAGCGTCTGTCGCTAGTGCACCAATTGAGATCAGGGGAGTGAGGTTTAATTGCACAGCTCTTGCTAGCTGGCCTCCATTACACTCACCCCCCTAAACCTCACTCCCATCTGGGTCACAGCACTAATGTAACAGGTCCTACTCCACCCGTTCCGATCCCTAACAAGGACGCTAAAGACCACAGTCTCTAGCGTCAGTCACTAGTGCACCAATTGAGGCCAGGGGAATGAGTTTTACCCACACAGCTCTTACTAGCTGGCCTCCATTACACTCACCCCCTAAACCTCACTCCCATCTGGGTCACAGCACTAATGTAACAGGTCCTACTCCACCCGTTCCGATCCCTAACAAGGACGCTAAAGACCACAGTCTCTAGCGTCAGTCACTAGTGCACCAATTGAGGCCAGGGGAATGAGTTTTACCCACACAGCTCTTACTAGCTGGCCTTCATTACACTCACCCCCTAAACCTCACTCCCATCTGGGTCACGGCACTAATGTAACAGGTCCTACTCCACCCGTTCCGATCCCTAACAAGGACGCTAAAGACCACAGTCTCTAGCGTCAGTCGCTAGTGCACCAATTGAGATCGGGGAGTGAGGTTTAATTGCACAGCTCTTGCTAGCTGACCTCCGTTGCACAAACAAGAATGCAGAAGAATACAAAATGTCATTATGATTTAAATGTAATGGTTCATTTAGCACAATACTGAGATTTTTGATGATTGAGAGACACATCACTTGTTAAACAGTCTAACCTGTTGTGAAGAGGCTGTTCTTGAAACATGAAATTGAAGACGATATGCAACATCTGCCTGTGGAAAACATGTGACATTTAAAGTTGACTTTGACCCAGAAACGTCATTGTGCTTGGTCAGATGGTTGAAGTTCCTGAGTGAATGTGCTTTGTCATCGTTCATAGTACACAATGAAGTCTAGTCAAAGCCTGAAGCTTCTCAGAATCAATAAAACCAGGGTCCCCATGGGTTCTTAAGTCGTAAATTTAGTTTCATCAAATTTAAGGCCATAAAAAGTCTTAAATATCTGAAAAGGTATAAGAAAAGTCTTTATCATTTCAAGAGGTCCTAAATTTGGGGACGGAAAACGAGGAATTGCAATATGGCTTAATGTGACAATTAAATGTGTTTTATTAAAATTCTACAGGCTCGCACTTTTAGAGCGGTTCGCAATCACAGAATAGCCCATATTTATGCCAAGTGATTGCTTTGATCTACTGTTGATGAATTATGCCAATGTTTACTCTGTGGTGTTCATATCATACATGCAAACTTGTCACCTTTTGAGGTGATTAATGCCTAATAGTGTTGATAAGCATAGTGCTGCTTTGTTTACAGAGGTAACAGGAGAAACCGCTATATTTCTTCTGTTCCATAAACGACATCTACTGTCAGAGTGAATGCAAAGATCAACCCATATTTTTACACATCGCAAAGAAGCTAATGTGCATTCACAGAAGTGTAGAATAATAAGGTATCTAGAATATTATATATAATAATATTTTAAATGTGTATATATATATATATATATATATATATATATATATATATAATGTCAATTATCATTTTTACTCTTAATTATCCCTTTTCTTAAAACATACAGTAGTTTAAAGGTTTATAAGTAAAATGTAAGGTTTATAATTTTATAAAAGTTGTTTTTGTCAAAACTTGTATTATTTGAACTGTAAAGTTGTTTAAATTGTGATTTTTACAGTCATTTTATGGTTTAGGATTTTAACATAAACCAGTGGCAAGGCCAGAAATTTTTAAGTGAGTAGACCTTGGTGAAATAGGGTGGACCTTAATGGGATAAAAATAATTTGATAATTAAGATTAGTTAAATGTGATTTATTGTCAGCTAATAGTTTCATAAAAACAACAAAATCCATTCATAAATACAATAACCAGTGAATATATTAAAATAATAACTAAAATAACTAAAATAATAACAATAAAGGAAGATCAATAATAATAGGCAGAGCGTGTGTAAGGCTGGGCAAGGCTTGCCTTCCCCTGGCCACGGACTTGAGACGAGCGTGGAATTTTCTCACTCAAATCACTGCCTGCTGCTGCTTCTGATTGCTTTTAGAGGGAAAAGCTGCTCTTAACTGCTGGTCTAGGATCAGTTTTTTCAGTAATAATAGCATATTGGCGATTTGGAAAATTATCCAGTGCGTTTCCATATTTATGCTCTAGAAAGCATCAAAGGTTTCTGTTTACAACGTGTTTTTCAGCGTTGAGCAGTGTAGCCAATCGTAAGCATGTCTGTTGATTTCTTGAACACAATGGACAATCAGAGATGTTAGAATCCCCTCCCCGCTCAAAGCTGGAGTTTTTGTACAGTGCTGAGTTCTGTACGCTCAGAAATCCTCTCATAATAACAAAGTGTGGACATTATGTAAATAAGAGATTCCCTTTGCAGTCAGCTTCATTGATTATAACAGAACTTTGACAGCTTTTTAGTGATTACAAGGGGACCGCTCTTTGCATGCTTTCTAGGCGACATAAAATCAATATATAATCCAGCGGCCAATATAATATTCATGTATTTGAGTGATTATTATTGTCATGTATGCATGACATTTGATTGGGTGGACTAGACATCAGTCTGAGTGGGCCAGTGCCACCCTCACCCTTTTGTAGCCTTGCCACTTCCATTAACATTAACCTACAACCACCCCCCACCCCCAAATATGGATTTAATTCTATTTCTGCAGGTCTTAATAAAGGTCTTAAAAGCCTTAAATTTGATTTTAAAAGCACTGCAGATGCCCTGTGATACATCTTTCACAGTTGCAGCTCTCAGCTTGAGCTCAGTGTTAAACCTGCTTTATAATGGCTCTTTAATAAGTAAATAGTAACAGCTGAAGTTCAGTCAGGTCAGAAGAAGCTTAATTTAACCCTTGAACTCAGGACCTGCCCACAGGGAGACATTCACTCCTAATCCCAGGTCTAAAACGGATCTCGGCTTTCCCTCTCAGAGTTAGAAAATCACTGATTTCCTGACCTTGGGAATGCCACAGATATCTGACGTTCCCCCGAGGAACCAAAAGAGAGAAGGTGACTTTCACTCTGTGTTGCTGCGCTCAGTCTTTCCAGACCTGATTGCACATTCACTTATTCCACTCACTCAAGGGCAAACATATGTCTTGTATACTAATATTCCACTGGCAGAGCTGTTTCCTGTTCGCAGAGTCCGCAGCCCATAAAGCAGTAATCTACTACAGCGCGTACGCTGATACTCACCAAACAACCATTGCAATATTTGGCCTTTAAAGTTGCGATATAATTGCAGTGAAAATTGAACATAAATAGCCTCAGAAATGAACTGCCAAGCTTATTTCATGTTGCATTCCACTCAACAACAACAAATCTGTGCTGCTAGTTTCTTGGGCAACCGCGTTCCAGATTGCAGCGTTAATTATAAATGTGAAACAGATGACGTAGATAATGAATTAAATTAATTTAAAATGAGATATGTGGAAGTCACACAAGCCATTGAAGGACATCTGTCAGTCTCACACATTCTTGAAATGAAAAGGAAAGAGACATATCAGATAAATTAGCCTGGCTAATGTCTGTTAGCCCTTTTTTAATAATTCTGAATTGATTTTGAGTAAGCATTGTCTAAAAATGTCAACAATTTTGGTTCGTTAGGTAGTGCACAGCACTTATTGGTATTGCAGGATTGGATCTCTCTCCCCAATAGTTTCTTGTTCTCGACGTGTCATGTTATGTAAAAGCATTAAAAGGCTATAAATAAATTAAATAAAGAATATATGAAAACAAAGAGTAATTGCAAGTGTTAATAAAGTGACACATCTCTCTCTTTCTCTCTTATAGAGGAGTAATGATGAGAACGGGAACTGTTCTGGGAACAGCATGGAGTTCCCCACCACTAATCTGTATGAGCTGGAGAGCAGAGTGTTCACTGATCACTGGTCCATACCGTACAAGAGAGAGGAATCACTCGGCAAATGCCTCATCGCCTCCACCTGCTTGGCCAGACTGGGTAAGTTCTTAAGGCTTTTTTTATGTACATGTCTGGATGTTTGCGTCTTCTAGAAAGAAATTACACATCTGAAATCTTGTTTTCTCTCTCAAGGCTTGGCTGATGCAGATGAGAACTGTAAGAGGTTCATTGACCGCTGCATGCCTGAGGCCTTCAAAAAGGTTTGTGTGTGTGTGTTTGGATAAGCAGGCACGTAATAAACTCTACCAGGTGTTTGTTGGAAATTGTTATAAACGACGAGATGAGATGAATAATTCAGATGTTCAATGGTGTTGTAGTTGCTGACGTCCAGTGCGGTGCACAAGTGGGGAACTGAGATTCACGAGGGCATCTATAACATGCTAATGCTGCTGGTGGATTTGGTCGCGGAGAGAGTCAAACAGGATCCCATACCCATCGGCCTCATGGGAGTTCTTACTATGGTAAACATACCCTTTTGATTTTACGTTCTAGTAACTGGTTAGCTTCTACTAGGATTACGACTGGATGATATAACTAAAATAATTATTTACTTTTGGTGATATTCTGTATGTATTTGCTCTTCAATATTAACGTTATTAATTTTTGCAAAATTAACATTTTAACCAAACAGTCATTGCAGCCATGTAGACTCAATAAAATATAGTAAGGAAACATAAGGTAAAAAAAATAAATAAAATCTATTTTTTTTTACTAAGTTAATAAAATACTTTTTTAAAATTTATATGAACCAATATAACAATTAATGTATTTATTTTGTATTATGTATAATACATATTATTAATATTTTATGCTTTAATATATATTTTATATACAAATGTATTTTAATTATTCATTTTAATGACAGTTCTTGTATATTTATATAATACGTTACATACATATACATACATGTATAAATATATATATTTATTGAATTTTTTTATTTTTACATACATATTACATACATATACATGCATATATAAATATATTTATTGTATTTGTTTGTTTAAATGAACCAATATAACAAGTAATGTATTTATTTTGTATTATGTATAATACATATTCATTTTTTATGCTTTAATATATATTTTATATACAGATTTATTTTAATATCAATTCATTGTAATAACAGTTCATACATATTAATATAATAAATGTGTGTGTGTGTGTGTATATATATATATATATATATATACACACACACACACATATATAAATATATATTTATTGCATTTATATATACAAATACAATAAATGTGATATGTATAATATGCAATATTTATGTACATATTTTTTTAAGAATTATAATGCATATTAAAATATTTTTATGTAATTAAAACAAAATGCCATGTTAAAAAATCTAATTTCATGTTGAGAATTATATGAACACTTATATGATGGCACAAACAAATCATTGAATCAGAGTTTTGAATTTTATTTCGTCAATTTGAGTCAATTGAAATAATTTAATGGAACTTACTGACTCAGTAGTCTCTGCCTCAGACGTCACACACACGGACCGTTGGCTGAACGTCTGATGCATAAGGCAAACAAAATGGGAAACACTTCGGGAGTTTTGAAGTCGTCATCTGATTGGTTGAATTATACAGGATTGTCGTAGGGACATCGACTTCACATTTTCATGCCCCTAAACATGACGTGGAACAAACTGAACTGTTATTAGTTGCTTTACATGTCAGTAAGACATCCTCTTGGGCTTTCCTTGGCGAATGAAAGCTGTGATGGAGTCCAGACCTTCAGCCGTCGGTCTGAAGGTTTGGCTACGCGAGACTACCTACTCAGGCACAATTTCAATACTGAATTTTAAAAATGGGTGACATTTAACACATTTCTGTCTGCACTATGTCTGACTATATTTATGAAACTACAGGATTTCTCTGTCGGAAAGATATTAAAACTAGTCTAATAGAAAAATGCTCAGTGTTTTGTAATTTCATATCACCAGTAAATTCACAGCAAATATATTGTGAATATAACCTATATATCTTTGGGTTAACATGTTTTCCCTGTGTTGTTTTATTGACAGGCTTTTAACCCTGATAACGAGTATCACTTTAAGAATCGGATGAAGGCCTGTCAGAGGAACTGGGCGGAAGTGTTTGGAGAGGACAGCATGTTTGCTGTTTCTCCCAGCTCCAGCTACCAGAAGGTACTGTAAATGTTCATGTGTGGGTGTGTACGTGTGCTTTTGGCTTGACGCTTGACTTGACAGTCCTAGTTAATGGACAGAAAAACTGGTTTTGTAGATTCCAACGTGTGTTGTCAGGAAAATAAAGGCACAGGTTTTTTTTTTTTGTTTTTTTTCCAGAAGTACCTTTGCACGTGTGTGTGCGTTTGATGGAAGGATAGTAAATGTAAAATCAGCAAGTTTATCATTAAGAAATTTTACTATTTTAAGCCAATGACTGCAAGTGAAAAGCCTGTTAACTGCAAAGCAATAAAGAGTGATGTAGACCATGAACCATGCGGTTCTAAATATATTCTCTAGGATAAAATGATATAATTTGCAAAGAAACAACTTGCATAAGTGAAGAAAATACTAAATTTTTGCATGAAATTTAACATATTGTGTCTTCTGATTGGAATAGGAGCCTCACGGCTGGCTGGTGGATTTAGTGAATCGGGTAAGAGCTTCAGTCACGAACACTGATGGATGGAATTATTATATTACCTCACATTAGACATCAGACAAATCTATGTGGTGTTCGATATCTCTGAATATGACTCTTTCTTATATCTGCAGTTTGGAGAGATGGGAGGCTTCACAGCAATTCAGTGCAAGCTCAACCAGGAAGAAATAGAGATTGGGGTAAGACTCTACACATTTCAAAATGTTCCTGATATAGAATAGAGTCTTTATATTTATTTACCGCAAATGCCCAAGGTCAGTATTAATGGGACAATTGTTGTTGTTATTATAATAATTATCCTTTGTGAACTGAATTTCTTAATTGCACATTGGTGATAGCTTGCTTGACACAAATGAAATTGCATTGACTGTCATAGCATTGTCATGACATTCTGTGGGTTTCTTGTGTTACATTGACGAGGATCAATCAGTAGAAATTAAATAGCTGAAACGTTTTTTCCCGTAATTGTGATTTCTGTGTAAACACGCATGCAGCTTCTTTCCTCAAAGCTCTTGTTTATTTTAGATGCAAATCTAATCTTTGCCGATGTTCTGTTATTTCCTCAACCAATTTCTTAACTCCAATTATGAAAAAGGAATATGCATGTAAATACATAAATGTGTAAAAAAAAATGGAAATAAACTGCAACTATTAAACCATTACCAAAATGGACTAAAACCTGGAATGGAAACCTGGAAACTGGAATGTAAAGAAACTTTAAAAATAGTATTAAAGTGCCACTATTATGCTATTTTAGATAAGAAGTTCCTTAATTTTGTTTTGGAGGTCTCCTACAATAGGTTTACATGAATTCAAGGTCAAAAACACTTTAATTTCTCATAATATCCATTGCAGCATCATCTCTTTTCTCACATTGTCTGAAATGGTTCGATAAAGGATTCAGTCTCTCTAAACCCCTTCTTTGCAAGAGCCTACTCTGCTCTGATTGGTCAGATGGCCCAGTCTGTTGTGATTGGTCAGCACGTGTCGGAAACAAAACGCCTATCACCATATCTGAATTTCAGCTCTAGAGGCTTCCTTAGCACTTGTGATATGAACAGTAAAAGATGGCTTTGGTTTTGGCGCTATCAATTTGAGCCTGAGTCCTCGTCCTTTGTAAGTTCATGCAAAGTGAAAATCACTGATGACTAGGGCTGGGTATCGAATTCGATACTTTTTAGGTACCGACCGAATTGCCTCGATACTATCGAGTATCGAAAAGTGTCTTGCCATTCGGTACCAAATTTCGATACCTCCAAACGGAGCAGGGGAGAGTGGGCGGAGAAATGCTGTCGCTGTCTCGTTGAGCAATGTAATAACGTTGCACTACATTATTTATATCTAAATATGTAAAACTATACGCGTGAGAGAGACCCTGAGTGCGAGAGAGCGAGTGAATCAATGGTTTCACTTTCAGTTTATCTCTGAAAGGAAGGGTGAGAGTACCGGCTGTTTATGCGAGCAGCCGGTTCGCTAAAGTCACTCCAGATACTGTGAACAGCAAAACAGAAGTGCCGCACTGACTGCACAAACAGCGGGACGCGCAATGTTTTTAGACTTGTTATAGGCAGGTACAACACACAACAACGTTACATCAGCGTTCGTTCCTCAAGTCTATGGAAACACGTGACCGGTTTGTGACGGCCTCTAGTTCATTTATATATGCAACAATGATGTAAGGAAACAGTGGCAAAATATAAGATTGAAGGGATTAAAGGCTGTGTTTAAAGTCTGTTAAGAAAAGGTAATTTAGCCAAATAAGAACTTTAATTTTAAATAAATGTTAATTTATAAGCAGACTTTTTTATTCCTTTGTGCAGTGGCTCATTAGATGAGTCTTTGAGTCTGTAAAAAAAAAATAAAAAAAATAAAGTCAAACTTAAAATATAAAACCAAAGATTTTTTTGAGGTAATGTAATCTTGTTAAAACAGATTTTATCAAATTGGTAACGAAAAAGGTATCGTTCAGGAATCGGTATCGGTATCGATATCGAAAATTTTTGAACGATACCCAGCCCTACTGATGACTCGTTTCAGGCAGTTCAGAATTGGTTATTTTTTTTGGTAAATTTACTTTGATCTTTGAAACTCTGCAGACCTTTTACATTCACAAACAGCGATATTACACACGGCATGAAAGATAATATCTGAATTAAAAGCATAATGGGGCACTTTGAAATTAAAACAAATTTGAAAATGAAAAATAATAACTTTGTACCACACCTTAAATTTAAAAGAGACATCAGTTGCACACTCGCACAGGCTACGAGGTTAGATATCCCACATATGAGCTGGACTGGTTATCTTCGGGTTGAAAATTCTGTTAGTATAATAATGGAATGTCAAAGAAATGAATGGACAATTCATGTATCATCAGAGCTAGAGAGTGAAGAATAATTGTCTGGATGAAGAGAGGCAGTATGAGTGAGATGCTGAGAGAGAGCGAGAGAGAGAGAGAGAGTTGAACGAGGACAGATTCTATTATAGCGTGTGTGCTAAAGAGCTCAGGATGTTTATCACCATCACGGAGAGCATCCTACACACAGCAGACAGTGAGAAAGAGACGAGAGCAGGGGGATGAGAGGGAAAATGAGATGCCAGAAAATGGGCAGAAAAAAGGGCATTCAGGCCAGTTATTAAAGGGGTCCTTGATTATGATTTTACTTTTTTAACTTTAGTTAGTGTGTAATGTTGCTGTTTGAGCATAAACAAAATCTGCTAAGTTACGATGTTCAAAGTTCCATGCAAAGGGAGATATTTTCTTTTACAGAAATTACTTTTTAAGGACTACAACAAGCTTCTTCCCAGGCTGGTGACATCACAAACCAAATTTACATAAACCCTGCTCCCGGGAACACGCAACAAAGGGGGTGAGACCATGTTGGGCTGCTTTAGAGTAGAGGAAGAGTTGTTGTAGAGTTCTGTCACCATGCCGTCATTTTACGACAGACTGCTTCACAAACGAGGGTCAATTCAACGTTGAATTTGCACAAAAGATTAGCATGATGCCACATGCTAGACGATGAGTTGAATCAACTCCACAGCAACTACATAAATGTATCCACTAACCATTCAGAAACGTCCAGTTTCATTCTAAAAGTTGTAACTTCTTCCTGAGTCTCTCCATCAGTGTCCGAACACCATTGGCTGAACACCATTACTGACAATCCTCATTTTGGCTGCGTGAGATTCTCCAGCTTTGTTGTTGTTGAGCAACCGAAGCGCAAGCTGTTAAAGTTCCGCCCTCTTCTGGAAAGGTTGCCGGGAGCAGCAGCTCAGTTGCATTTAAAGGGACACACATAAAAATGGCGTGTTTTTGCTCACACCTAAATAGGGGCAAATTTGACAAGCGATAATAAATGATCTGTGAGATATTTTGAGCTGAAACTTCACAGACACATTCTGGGGACACCAGAGGCTTATATTACATCTTGTAAAAGGGGCATAATAGGTCCTCTTTAAGTGACGCACTAACAGAATTGATTTTAAACACTATTTCTCATCAAGCCCTCTGAGGTAATGCAGTTGTCTGAAAAACATTAAAAAGTGATTTAGTGGGATAATGTCAAAGAATTCTACCACACAGCCCTCAAACACAAACTAACAATGTTTATATGGTCAAACATCTTTTTTTTTATTTATTTATTTTTTTCTTAAATAAAAAAAATTAAATAAATAACCCCTCAGAAAAGCATCTAATCTGGTCTGAGACAGACAAATAGATGCTCAGAATGTTTGACAGCTTCATTATTTTTAGCAGAAGAGGTGTCCGCCTCCCCCTTTCAGTGCAAGTGTGTAAATGCTCCCCCTTGTCTTGGAGCTGTGAAGCCGCCTTGTTTTTGGTTCCGCCCGCTTGTCTTTTGAAGGTGGGCATTAGCATGATCTGGGTGCCAGGGCTGAGAGATAGAGCTGGCGACAGGGAAAAGATGCTTTGATTTAGGATTTGCATATTAATGGCCTTAACACAGGAACAGGAAGTTTGAGGCAAGCGTAGGGAGGGAAATTCTTTTCAGGGGCACATATAACCTGCTGTGGCACGTAAAGGAAACTCCGCTGGTTGGTTGCCAGCTATGTTTGTATCTCAAGGGATGCCCTGCTACAGTAACCATTTAATCTGTAGTGAGGGTAAGAGTCAATTAAAGCCAGAAAACAAGAGAAGGATGCTGTCTTCTCTCCTCCACTGACTGGACTGATTCATTCACTCTCTCCATTGGATGAGAAGTCATTAGATGCTGAACAGAGGAGTGATTCATCTGTGCTGACTCTCTGTTGGCAAATAGCTCTAAAGAGATGTATGCCTGCAGAGACATGTTGTATAAATGTATAAAAATCCCTATTTTGTAGTTATGGCTTAGTATTTAATCAGGTGCCTCTGAGTGGCCATTAAATGGGTCCTATTATGCTTTTTCAACTTTAATTAGTGTGTAATGTTGCTGTTTGAGCATAAACAACATCTGCAAAGTTACAAAGCTCAAAGTTCAATGCAAAGGGAGATATTTTATTTAACAGAATCCACTTTCCAAGAACTACAACAAAATGACTCTTTTTCCAGGTTTTGTGAAGTCACATTGTTACTTATTTAAATAATCCCCACCAATTGACGGCATCATTAATATTTACATTTGAGTAGAGCTCTCGGTTGTGGTAAGGGCGTGACATTTCCCGAACGCGCGGTAAGTGGTGCCAATCACAACACACTGGGCCAGCTAACCAATCACAGCACATTTTGTGTTTCGGAAGGAGGGGCTTCATTGAAACAGGAACTATTCAGTGCGTTCGAGCCATACTTGGGAAAGAGGTGCTGTAATAATGTAAAATATGTGAAAAATAACAATTTTTAAATTTTTTTGATCAAGCATGAAAGCATATTCTAGAACAACTCCAAAAACTTCATAAAAGGGCATAATAGGACCCCTTTAAAGGGTTATTGGAAATCATTTGCTTACCCTTATGTCATCCTAAATGTGTCTGCTGAAATATGAAAGATGGCTCTTTTCCATACAACGAAAATTGCTCTGCAGAGATTTTGTTTTTATTCCACTGGCGAATGTGTCATACAGGTTTGGAACATGAAGGTGAACATGAAGGGTTTTTTTAATCAAGGACTCTGTCCGTTTACTCACTTATCCCTTTAGAGTTTACTCACCCCTTGTTGCCATGTCATGTCTCCAGCTTAGAGAAACATTTTTCTTTTAGCAGGCGAAAATTATGTATTTGATGTTTCATTACTGATTTGTTTTTGTGGTAACATTCAGAGTCAAATATACATGTGTATGTGTTTCCTCAGTGTGTATCAGCTCTGGTTCAGCCGCTCGGCGTGTGTGCAGAATACCTCAACTCCGGCCTGGTGCAGGTGAGTGTTTCCACAACTGATCCGTTCTCACTTTGTTACACGGATCCCTGGAATACTTGATTCTGATTAGTCTGAAGTTCCGTGGTCAAGTCAGTTAATAGTTTATTTGAGGTTTTGTTTTGTTTTTTAGTTACACTAATTATTTAATTTAGACAAGCTAGTTGTGCTAATTAAAAAATCTCTGTAGTTTTTAATAGTTACTTTGTAAAACATCTGTTTTTTTAAGAAGAATAAAAAAAAAAACGCCTTGTCAGAAGTGCATCTAATCTCGTCTGACAGACAAACAGATAGATAATATTATAATATGAAAATAATGTAATGGTAGCACTTTATTTTACAGTCCTGTTCCAGATGTACATACTATTTACTTGTTATAGTAATAACAATAACTGGGTAATAACTATGTAATAACCCTGAACCTACCTCTAAACCTAACCCATGTAGCTACCTTATATTACCAGTACTTTCTTGAGTAAGTGCACTGCAAGTACACATACTGTCAGGGCCGTCGCCAGAACATATAGAATGGGGGGCATTTCGTTTTCATAGTGGGGTACACATTTTTATGATCCAAGAAACAGACTTTTGCCAAAACAATAACATCCCGTGATAGTCATTTATAAATATAGCCTAATTATGTATCAAGTTCCATTTTGTGTAATAATGTGTTAACTCATTTTCTGAGCATAGGAGGAGGGTGAACCAACTCCAGGGAAAGTCTGAGGAGATGCGCTTCCTGTTTAAAAACGCATTTAAATAGATTTCCTTGAAATAGTTTTAAGGAAATTATGAATGGCCAAATCCACAGATATAAGGTTTTTGCTCTCAATCGTAAATTTGCTGAATGACCATATGATTAGGCCCCCCAATGACCCCCTTGGCGAGGGGCCTGCATACTGTAAAATAAAGTGTAACCAAACCAATGTAATATATCTTTCTAAGTTCAAATGGACATTTCATGTCTATTTATTCACTTTTTTGGTAAGTAGCGTGTTACCTGCGGAATGTTAAGCAGAAAGCTTCACATCAGACTCTTGATCACCCTGTCTGGGTTTATTTTTCTCTAATGTTCGGCTGACTGTACATTATTCCAACCAAGTATAGTTGAACCTTAGAGATATTCTTTATATAGTCAAATTTACCTGGTGTTAATGACATAGTTTTGAAAATAATATTGAATCATTCATGTTTTAGAACAATGGTAAATTTTGAGGACGTGGTCACCTTAATGTGGTTTGTTTTGTTGTATTTTGTAGCCCATGCTGGACCCAGTCATCCATAAGATGATAACATACGTGCAGAACCTGGAGGAGAAAGACCTGAAAGACAAGGTGAGGAACCTGCATCACTTTGGTGGGCAGCAGTGTAAGATTTTTACAGATTTTTACCCCCCCCCTTGCACTATCAAAATAGCTAGTAACATAGTAACATTGACCTGACCAATGGCGTGAGTTTGGTGCGGGACTATCTGCTTGACTGACCAATGACAGATGGGCAAGTGCTTGGGAAACCTGTTTGAAAACAATAGTGTTGTTTAATGTTGTCAAAAGTACCGACTTCGGTAACAAGTCAGTAGTGAAATTTAAAAAATGTGACGATACCAGCATTTCTTTTGAGTGCTGTTGAGCGGATTCTTAAACTCCTCTGATTGGCCATTGTGTTCACACGCTCAACAGATATGTCTGTGATTGGCTACAATGATGAATTTAAAAAAAACACCAAGCGCTTACACAGAAACACACGGGAGCGTTTGAAAGCAGGCGTCTATCAGCAGATCCCTAATATAGCTGCATATAGTGCTGTTTTCAAACGCTCTCATGTGTATCTGTGTAAGCGCTCGGTGAAGAGCTAGGGGAAAATGTTGGTGTCATCACATTTTTTAAAATTTCAGTACCGAAGTTGGGAAAAATAAATTGAAAATTTTAATGTTGCTTATTCACACTGGTTTTGCTGTATTCTTCTGGTTGTTTACAGTATAATGTTTTAAATTTAAAAATTTTAATGTTTTAAAATTAAATTTATCATCCTGTTTTAAATTTCTGTAATGGACGACTTTGACTCCCCCCTTGTTGTTTCTCTCGTTTTATGTTCGTCTCTTTCTCTCTAAAGCGTTTGGTGAGTATTCCAGAGCTCTTGTCGGCCATTAAGCTCCTCTGCATGCGTTTCCAGCGGGAGCTGGTGAACGTCGTGGATGACCTTCGGCTGGACATCCTCCTCCGAATGCTCAAGACGCCCCACTTCAGTGCCAAGATGAACTCCCTTAAAGAGGTTCAAATTCCTTTCTCCTTTCTAGTGCTTAAAGTTCACGCCTGAGTTCTCCCTCATGTTGATGGCCCTGTGCTCTTATAGGTCACGAAACTCATTGAGGAAAGCACAGTATCCAAGACTGTGAAGAACGCCATTGACACGGACCGACTCCTGGATTGGCTTGTAGAAAACTCAGTCCTGTCAATAGCTTTGGAAGGTAAGAATTTCCCTGTTCGAGTTTAACATATTAACATTTAGTCTCATATAAAACCCATACCGGGCCTGTTAATCTTCTCCAGTTTCATAATGGTTTACCACACGGGGGGAAAAATTAAGAAAACATATCAAAATCACTTATTTCATATGCAAGGTTAGCAATCACATGGAAGACATTAACATATTAATGTCTTAAGGGTATAGCCTGTTTAAAAAGTGTCAGAGAGAAGGTGGAAAATGCTCATCTAATATTGTAATTTTCACTGTTTTAAACTAACTTTATAAGTGAATGCTGCAGTATATAATGCTGCGAAAGCATAGAATACAGTCCCTTAAAGGATTAGTTCACTTCAGAATTCAAATTTCCTCTTAATTTACTCACCCCCAAGTTATCCAAGATGTTTATGTCTTTCTTTCATCAGTCAAAAAGAAATTAAGGTTTTTGAAGAAAACATTCCAGGATTTTTCTCCATATAGTGGACTTTAACAGGGTTCAACGAGTTGAAGGTCCAAATTACAGTTTCAGTGCAGCTTCAAAGAGCTCTACATGATCCCAGACGAGGAATAAGAGTCTTATCTAACAAAACGATCTGTCAGTTTCTAAAAAAATATATATTTATATATATACTTTTTAACCACAAATGCTCATCTTGCACTGCTCTGCGATGCGCCACGCATTATGTAATCACGTTGGTAAGGTCACATGTGACGTAGGCGGAAGTACCGAGCAAGTGTTTACAAAGCAAACGTGCAAAGACTAAGTCAAACAGCCTTTACAAAAAAGGTAAAACAACGATGTCGGATGATTTTGAAGTTGGAGGAGAAAATGAGATTACGTGATTACGTCATGCGTGGCGCATCGCAGAACATTGCTAGAAGAGCATTTGTGGTTAAAAAGTATATCATTTTTAATATTTTTTTTTTTTTTAGAAAATGACCGATTGTTTCACTAGATAAGACTCTTGTTCCTCGTCTGGGATCGTGTTCAACCCGTTGAACCCCAGTGAAGTCCACTATATGGAGATTAAATCCTGGAATGTTTTCCTCAAAAACCTTCATTTCTTTTCGACTGAAGAAAGAAAGACATGAACATCTTGGATGACATGGGGGTGAGTAAATTATCAGGAAATTTTAATTCTGAAATGAACTAATCCTTTAAATAAGGCTCTATGACGTGTCTTGTGTATGTGGACGCTCACATTTTTACACTGAGCGAATCATCTGTGTGTTAAGTGTTCAGAAGTCAGAGTCTCAAACTGTTGCTTTGTGCCTGAAGTCTTTTCACCTCACCCACTCATTTGTGTCATCATCTCTTTATTCAATTGTCTTTATTTAACACTGCCTCGTTGTCTTTTCTCTCTTTGTTCTGTTTGCATTTCTCAAGACACTTTCTTTTTTCTCCCCTCACTTTCTCTTTTGCTCATCTCTTTCACTTTAATTCCTTTGATTTGTTTAACTTTCTATTTGCATTCTTCCTTTCATTTTCTCTTTTTTTACTTTCATTTTTCTATGCCAACTTTCTCTTTCACTTGTGCCTTCTCCCTGACTGAAATCTCTTTGTCTTATCGGTCTAAAGTAAATATTATTTTTTTGTGGAAGGATGGAATTTGTGGATTTTCTCTCTATAAGGAATGTATGATGTTTTTCTGGATGTATTTATTTTTCATAAAGATTTTGTTTGTTCGCACTTCTCCTTTTCAAAGCTTTTCTGTGGTCCTTAGGTTGCTATTTAAAACCAATGCAACATGCAATTATTAAAGTACTGACTGTAAACTTGAGGGTAAAAGGGGGGGAAAATACAGTATGTTTCAAGTTTTTTTTTATTTACAGATGAATAGCTTTAAGAGGTTTTTACATCTGTCGGGAGCTAGTTTTTCTCATTTTTTGAGAGTGCAATGGAAAAAGTTTTTTTTTTTTTTTTTTTTTTTTATAAAGTTGTAAGAATGAATAAAATAAGCAAAATATTTCTCTTTGTGTGTGTGCTGTAGGAAACATTGACCAGGCCCAGTACTGTGACAGAATAAAGGGAATCATTGAGCTGTTGGGCAGTAAGCTCTCATTAGATGAACTCTCCAAAATATGGAAAATACAGGTAAGCTTTTTATAGATATTCATCAACTCCATGCTCCATCAAAGCTGCATGAACTTTTGACATTGATTCTCAGAAATATTTTGCACAGAAGGCTATAAATGTCTTTTTGAATAAGATCTAAATGAATAGAGAGCAGTTCACTTGGCGTCCATCTGCATTCCCATTGATTTTCAGGATGGAAATGAAGCTGTAAACAATCTTGAGATTAATTCATTACACAAGGACTGCATCATTTAGTTTAACTTTATGTACCAAGTGCAGTTACTAATAATATTATATGTTTATTTCTTGGAAATGCACGTGACAGTAAAGCACTGAGCTTGAGTTGAGATGCAGATAAAATGAACTTTTATTAACAACAGTAACTTGCAAAAACCTATATTTATAGGGAAAATTTTAAATATTCTACTCTTAATAAATGTACCATTGTTCCTCTATAGTATCATACTGAACTGACCGACAGCTTCAGTGATTATAAAAGGAACGCTTTGTCTCAGTTATTGTTTTTCATGACCCTATGTGACTTCCTACTTTAGTACAAAAAAACTGCCAAACTTTGAGAAAAACAGATTTTTTGTTGATTTGATATTTTATAATAGTGATTTTATAATGTCTAAATATAAATTAAAAAGTAAAAAAAAAAAAAAAAATAGGTAGTGGAAATGGTTAATAAGCCAATAAGTGCTCCTCTGTCGCCATCTATTGGTTATAGTGGTAATTTCGTATCTTTTTTTTTTTATATAAAAGTGTTTGTTTGCCACCAAGTGTTAGTTTTCCCACATCTTGAAACTTTTACAAATGGGGACAATCTTTGAGAGATGAACAAATAATGTTTTTGGTCATCACATTAAAAAAAAAAAAAAAAAAAAACAATTAAATTGGATCATTTTAAGAGCTTTGAAGTGCTGGAAAAAAATGTTTGATGCATTTAAAAGTCCTTAAAGTGCTTGAATTTCACTCTCAAAAGGTTGTACAAGCCCTGAAATGAATAATGTAAAAATATTCAACTATTTCTGCCACAATACCATGGTTACAGTTAGAGCTACTACATTAAATCCATGATTTGTGGACTGAAAAGCCTTCTATAGCTTGTTTGTTCATGGCACAATATTTCTCCTGGTTTTCACGTCAGCACTGTTTGTTCTGATATCTATGGTTTATAACAGAAAACTCTGTTTTGCTGCTTACCAGATCTCACAGCGATGTTATTAATACTGTGGAGAATTCAAACGCTTTCTCACTGTATCGAGATCGGCCCGCGGCTAAACCTGTTCTGAGCTCGTACTGCGTTGTCTATTATTGGTCTGAGCTGATAAGCGGTGTAAAATAGTAACACTGGTCTCAAGATCACATATTATTTTTTTCATGATTTTAACATATTAAAAGGTATTAAAACAAATCCACTTATCTTGAGTTATCACAAGAAAACAAGGCAAAAATAGTAATGCAGTAACTCGGTCATCCTTACATGGTTAGTCTGCCTAAATATATACAGTTTGTAAAATTGTTAAATTATATTATTACTATTTTAATATAGTATTATATTATATTGTATTTAATATTTTATATTGCTTTTTTATTATAAAATTGCTGTTAAAATTAATTTTATTTAGTTTGTTTATATATGAGCGAAATGCTGATGTTTTGTGTGCAGGCTGGTCAATCCTCCACTGTGATAGAGAACATCCACACCATCATCGCCGCTGCTGCCGTCAAGTTCAACTTTGACCAGCTCAGCCACCTCTTCGTCCTCATACAGAAGGTCTTGTCCATCTTCCTTTGGACTCTTTCATCTTTGTGAAGTGTGTTTTTGACTCTGCCTTGTGTGTTTTCAGAGCTGGGAGGTGGAGAGTGACCGCGTGAGACAGAAACTTCTGAGTCTGATTGGACGGATCGGCAGGGAGGCTCGCTCTGAGGCAACCACAGGAAAGGTGCGTGTCGTCAGAATTAAACTGCATGTGTATTTCTGTCCCTCACCTGAAAGTTGGGCTTTGATCCTGGCTAGCTGTTAATAAGCTACAGTGCTGAAACGCGAAAGGCAGTGATTGATGTAAAACTGTTGAAGCTAGTGAAAGTGGATTATTATTGCACTGCAGTGATTTACAGTTTAACATTAAGAAGTTATTTATTTACATTTAAATCATAAAATGTAGTAATATATAAAAAAAAAATGTACAGAAATCTTTAAACAAATACTCCACAGGGTAGGAATACATGAATATAATATTAAAATGCTACATATAATATTTAATTAAACCATTTTTTAAACCCAAATCACCTGTATATTATATTAGATAAATTATATGACTGATAAATATTGTATTATACAATCTTAATATATTTCTTCACTTTCACATGCCACTTGAAGGTGGTCAGGTTAAACCTGGTTAAAGTTATTTTCTGTATTTGACAATAGATTTTAATATGCTACCACCTACACTACCATTCAAAAGATGTGGGTCATTCAGATTTATTTTTTTTAAATGAATACTGTTACAAAAATTCAGTTTCATTCTTTTGAACTTTCTATTAATCAAAGAATTCTTAAAAAATGTATCACAGTTTCCAGAAAAATATTAAGCAGCACAATTGTTTTCAACATTGATAATAATCAGAAATGTTTCTTGAGCAGCAGATCATCATATTAGAATGATTTCTGAAGGATCATGTTACACTGACATGACACTCTAGTAATGATGCTGAAAATTCAACTTTGCATCACAGAAATAAATTACATTTTACAATATATTCAAATAGAAAACCGTTATTTTGAATTGTAATAATATTTCAAAATATTACAGGATTTTTTTTGATAAAATAATTGCCGACTTGGTGAACATAAGCGACTTTGGAGCATGACAAAAAATAAACAGTATCTGTGTGTGTTTTTTTTGTGGCTTGTGTGTCAGGTGTTAGAGGTATTGTGGGAGTTGGCACATCTCCCCACCTTACCAACCACTCTAGTGCAGCAGGCCCTGGAAGAACACCTGACCATCCTCAGCGACGCATACGCCGTCAAAGAAACTGTCAAGAGGAACTACATCATCAAATGCATCGAAGACATCAAGAAGGTGAGCTGATGCCATAATTCTCAAAATTCCAATAATGGCTCCAGAGTCTGCCGTACACTTCACCTTCAGTGTTTCAACTAATAGGAATCTGATGTTTTTTTTTATGATGTGACTGCTACATTATTATTATGTTTTTCTGTCATTATGGTAAGTCGCTGTCTGTCTTGCTTCTGGTGGTCTGAATTGGAGTGAGAGTCTCTCACACAAATCTCCTGTTCTCCTCCATCTGCTTTATGCTCCTTCCTCAAAATCCATATTCAGAAGTTTATAGACCGTAAACACACAGAAACGCAATGACACACATTTTTGAGCTTCCTGGCTTCTCTTTCAGGCTAGAATTTGTGCAGTGGGCTATTTTAAGAGCTGATCCTGGGAGTATAAAGGTGTTGTTCTGTCTCTAGTGCTAAATGTATATTTTTGGCACTCTCGTTTCAGCTTGCCTCATCTCACCCCAAACACGCACGCACACACAGGCATTCACTTTGCTCAATCTTTGCGCTTCAGCCTCTGGTGGGATTTGGGTGCAGCGTCTGCCGCATAAACTCTTTAGTGGCGCTCACTGAATACAAACTGAAGTTTATCTCTTTAGATGCAAATACAGGAGGATTCAAAGTCTCCCAGCGAGACACAGGTCTCTTTTCTTACTGGCACCTGGGGCAAGAAGAAACCGAGCTCATTGGCTAAAGTAAGAGAAGACCCACCCCTTAAGTTTAACACTGACCAATCATAACTCAACTGAATCTCACATGAACAGAATTTGATTTGCAAACTCATGATTGCCACTTGATTCACAGGGAAGTACTGTAAAGATGTGTGTGATTTACAAAGGGAACCTCTAGGGGTTTGATCTTCAAATCCAAATATTAACTAATGACTATTGGCTTCAATCATTCTGTTGTTGGACGATTTTAAAGGTTTGGTAATCAGAGACTCTAACCAAAGCCTGGGGTAATGGAGGGGTCAGTGACATGATGCTGATTTCTTTGTTCCTTTTATTAATTTAATAAAAAAAAAAAAAAAAAAAAAAAAAGTATTTCACATGTGTAATAACTTGAATATTTTTTGGGGGGAATAAAGTAAAACATTTCTGGGAGTTCTGATATCACAATGAAGAATAAAGCCTCATTAAAAGAAGACAAACATGTAGAAAAAACATAAAACAGGAAATGATATCATAAAAAGGACCCCTTCAAAACCACATGACTCCATGTCAATAAGTCTCTTAAAAAATCAGATGATTTGACCATTTTATGACAAAACAAAGTTAGTGTTCAGGTTGTTAAATGTCATGTGGTGCGACTCTTCATGATATTCATGAATTCATAATTCATGAAATTTGTAAAAAAAAAAAAAAAATGTTTTGAAAAATAGTTTATAGTCCTATCCCATGGAGGCTTGTCTCCACCATTAAATGAAAAATAAATAAGGTAATTGTGACTTTTTAATCTCACAATTCTGACTTTTTTCCTCACAATTGTGAGAAATAAAGTCAGAATTGCAAGATTAAAAAGTCACAACTACCTTTTTTTTTTTTTTTTTTTTTTTTTTTTTTTAGTGGCCGAAATAATCATCCCTTCATTTATGTCTGTTCTAGATTGTGTGTCTGTTGTAGATTTTGATTATTTTTTAATTTAAAAAAAATGTATTGTATTTCCCATTCATTTCCTATGATGGGTCAAATTGACCCGAGGAGAGGATCGAGTGCGAATTTTTTTAGATAATTTTTTTTCGAAAAATTAAAAAAAATTTTTTAAAACAACCACAGAAACTCCTAGAATCTAGTCAACTTTTTTTGTGCGCATTCCAATTTGTGGTAAAATTAAACAAGGTCTTGTACTGCTCAGATGAAAAAAAAAAAAAAAAAAAGCTTTATTTTATTACTTTTTACTTGATGGTGACACCACATGACATTTTAGAGTCATTAAATTGAAAATGATATGAAGTTTTACTAAACCATTTGAAAGTACATATTTCTACGTCATTGACCCAGATTGAGATTGCTGTATTCAGTGAATGCACCATGTGTGTTATGGTTGATGTCATTGTGTGTTTATATCTGTGTGTTTGTGCTTGTATTGTAGTCGTCTCAGCAGACTAACCCTCAGACAGTGTGGGTGGTTCCAGCCTTGCGGCAGCTTCACGAGATTACCCGGTCTTTTATCAAACAGACCTACCAGAAACAAGACAAGGTAGGTTCAGACAGCGTCCAGACGGACCATCTGGCCTGTTCATTTTTTTACACATCTGGTGCTACGTAATGGCTTTGCATTTATAGTTTGTGTCATCTTCTCTATTAGAGTATAATCCAAGACCTGAAGAAGAATTTTGAGATAGTGAAGCTGATCACAGGCTCTCTGGTGTCATGTCATCGCTTGGCCGTGTCCGTCGCGGGATCCAATGGTCTTTCTGGGTCCACACTGGTCGATGGACGGTACTCCTATCAGGAGGTACGCTGCCACATGTCAATTTTCTTTTAGTCATACTGAAAACTTGATGTTTATATCACAGCTCGATTGATGATTGCCAATAATGAGTACCACGGTTATTTGAATTTTTGGTACAGTCATTTTTTTAAAGAAATGAATACTTTGATTCAGCAAGGATGCATTAAATTGATCAAATGTATAGACTTTCTATTAGAAATGTTTGAGCACCAAATCAGCATATTAGAATGATTTCCCAAAACGGTAGTGTACGTACATAATAGATATAATAATAAAAAACTGATATGATATAAAAAAAATAATAATAATAATTAAAAAAATTCAATTTAAAAAGAAGAAAACCATAAAACTTGTGCTCCCAGTGGTTCTCAAAGAGGTAAATGAAATAAAATATGCACTTTTTTTAGTTATCTACAACACGAAAAATATTTCGAAATGTTTTTCTGATGCAAGACTTTTATTTTGAAAGACGTGCATAAAAGCTGTTGACTCCTCTACAAAGACTGCATTTTTCCATTCCAATATGCTACGTTTTCATTCTTTTTCTATGTAAACACTCTACACGGACATGTTTGGCATTTGCGTTCCCGTCTTTTGCAGTGTGCATGACACGGCGTTCCAAAACACTTAAGTTAAAAAGTTAAACTTTTAAAAAACATGCCTTGCAGAGTTTTTCCGTTACCAAAAAAGTACCAGTAAATTCCATAACTGGTACGTTGTGTGTTAGCTGGGAGGGATTTGCGTGCAGGTATGATGTTAATTCTATTTATCAGGATCAGTGTCCATATGTTTTATTAACCATTCATCTTAGTATAGTGTATTTAACCTTAACCCAAAATACCACCAGTTCTATATTTTTGATGATTGTGGTGGCTTATACCAGCTCACTAACTAGTCTGTGACTGCTATTTAATAGCCTTACTGTATAATACTGTTTATTCATTAGTGTTAGTGAAACTCTTACAATGTATGTGCATGTTAAGTGGGTTGAGAACTATTGATCTACAGCATATTACATAGTTTTTGATGTTACAAAAGACGATCGACTTCTAGCTTCTAGTTAATTATTACAGAGTAAAGAGTCTAGTAATTTCCTCTGGGGCACAGATGAGTCATATTGTTATTTGACTGAAGAATTAGCACAGGACAAAAATATATTTGTTGACTACAGAGGTGACTCATGTTATGCCTCACATTTAAAAAGAATTCAGAAGAGAAGTGTGGTTTTGACTACCTGATGTTATCATTTATTTTTTCCACATTTTTCCAGTATTTGGAGGGTCACTTGAAGTTCCTTGCATTCTTCCTGCAAGAGGCCAGTCTGTACCTGGTCTGGAATAGAGCCAAAGAGATCTGGGAATGCTTAGTGTCCGGCATGGATGTGTGCGAGCTGGATCGAGAGGTGTGGTGGTGTTGTTTTTGTTTGTTTTAAGTAACTTATTTATGCGAACTTGTTAAATAAAGTATGTTTAATGGCTTTTCAGTTCTGTAGTATAGAAATTAGGGATGTACCAATATCACTTTTTTCAGAACGCGTCCGATATTTTTAGTACTTGCCGATACCGAGTACCGATACCTGTATTTTAATTGCATTTTTGATTTTAAAAATATTGGGCAGACAAACCAAAAGAATATGAATCAGTTTAGTTGGCTTAGCAAATAGATATTTCCTTCAGTTATTTTCATGCCTAATTATGCCTGTTAAAATGAATTGTAGAAGCTACTGTTACTGTCACTGTTCATATTATTGCGGTATCGTATTTTATCTTTAATTTAATAGCACATTGAATATTTAGAGCTGCTCCAGCAGGGCTCAACCAGTCAAGAGCAGTGACTGATTTTCTCTTTGTCTTTTTTTGTTAGATTAACATTGAGGACAAAGACAGCAGTAGGTTTATTAGGCTGCTGTCACTTTAAGAGCTGCACTTATCCAACATACTGTTACACACGCCTTTTTTCTCAACTGTTTACAATCACTTAAAACATAACTGGCTATGTTTCACAAGGATACTCGCCTATACGGCATTTTGACATAATTTTGTAGGAATTTGTCCATTGAAGTGCAAGAAGACATGAAACGTGATTTAATAGGATATATATTATATTCGCGTTTCTATGTTTCTGTCACAAGCACTGTACTGTACACGCTGCATGGTATCGGTTGTTGGTATCAGAGCATTTTAATAAGTACAAGTACACGAGCGCAGTTTCGGGCCCGGAACCAATACTGGTATCGGTATTGGTGTATCCCTATTAGAAATCGTTGCATTTTACCAAACTATGTAGTAGTTTTGTTAATGTTTGTCTCCCTGCTGTAGATGTGTTTCGAATGGTTCACTAAAGGACAGCATGATCTAGAGAGTGACGTTCAACAGCAGCTCTTTAAAGAGAAGATCCTCAAACTGGAGCCTTATGAGATCACTATGAATGGTAAGATTTCAGCCACAAATATCACTCACCACTTCCACTTAAAACCGCAGTAATTCCACATTAAGTAAGTATTGTACCTTGAGGTATTGCATCCTGTACATCTGCAGGAAACCACTGTGGGTACTGTGCTAATTTTACCCTCGCAGAAAAATGCCCTCATTAGCACCATGCGGTGGAGTTGCATGAAGTGGTATTTTGAGTATGTGAGTTTTCTCTGGGTTTCATCATGTCTTACAGGGTTTAACCTCTTCAAGACCTTCTTTGAGAATGTAAACCTCAGTGACCACCGTCTCAAACGGCAGGGAACACAGTTGGTATGAGATTCCTTGCTTGTTCTCAGTAAAATTGATAGGGAAAATCCAGCATTAATGTCTAGACTGGCAAATATATATATATATAATTGATTCTCTCAGTGTGTGGAGCGATTGGATCTGGCTGGGATGGACTTCATCTGGAGAATTGCGATGGAATCTCCAGACGAGGACATCGCAAATGAAGCCATACAGCTCATCATTACCTACAGCTACATAAATCTCAACCCCAAAATGAAGAAGGTCAGAAACCCTGATTTTTTTTTGTTATCAGTGCACATAGTTTCTCCATAATTCTCTGTTAATAAACCTTTTATTGTGTGTGTATTTTTACAGGACTCAGTATCTCTACATAAGAAATTCATTGCTGACTGCTACAAGAGATTGGAGGTGTGTGTTACAGTGTGAAATGACACTCTCTCCCTCTTCCCTTGTGATGATAATTGTGATAAAACTCATCCTTATATCACACACAGGCTGCTAGCTCTGCGCTGGGCGGCCCGACCCTCACACATGCTGTTACCCGGGCAACCAAGATGCTGACAGCCACTGCTATGCCAACGGTCGCCACATCAGTGCAATCTCCATCTAGGTATGAGGACTAGTTTTTATTTGAGGAGCTTATTATATTAATTTACTACTTATATTATTTTTAATATACTTATATTAAGCTACTATTAATTTTTCAAGGGGACCTATTATGCAAAATGTACTTTTATAAGGTGTTTAAACACAGATGACAAACGTGTGTGTAAACAATCAGCCTATAATGGCAAAAGTCCACCCACTCCTTTTTTATAATCCCCATAAATCATAAACTGTCTCTCCAAGTGAGCGGTTCCAGATTTAATACTCTTACATAAGAGTAGGGGGAAGCCTTATTAAAGCTACTGAAGTTATTCAGTCAAGAGCAGTGAGTGATTTTCTGTTTTTCTTTTGTTGTTCGGATCATATTAACAGCAGATACAGCAGTAGGTACTGTATATTACGCAGCTGTCGCTTTAATACACAGATCTGATATACACATGCGATTTCTTTCCCTGCTGTTTACGTTCACAGACATAACTGACTATGTTTGTGAACTGTGTTTTTGACAGTGTAAGTGCAATAAGACATGATAGAGAACTCAGTTTAATACTCACAGGACGTGCCGTCTGACAGTCAGCTTTCTGTGCGCGTTTCAGTTGTGTGCGCTCAGAAAACTATATATCAGAAGTTTAAACTGTTATGGCCTTAAAACGCATGAAAATAATTAAAATATTAACATATTAACATCATTAATATGATGACGAAGAACTGCAGTGTCACGAGAGCATGACAGCGATAGAGATGATAATCAAAACCAAACAGATGTTTTGTTAGTTTTTGGCAGAGTATCCGAGGCATGAGCTGTTAAAGCTCCGTCCTCTTCTTGACATGGGGGCGGGGAGCGGCAACCCATTTGCATTTAAAGATACATGCATGGAAACAGATGGCCATTTACAAATGGCCATTTACAACATGGTATAATAAATGATTTGTGGGGTAAACTTCACAGACACTTTCTAGGGACACCAGAGACTTATATTACATCTTGTAAAAAGGGGCATAATAGGTCCCCTTTAAAAGTCCAGAGCAACTTATAAAAAAAATTAGGAAAAACACATCAGAATTGTACCAAAACTGGAGCAGACGGTTTTAACTGTACAATAATTAACTAATAGCAGTATTGTAGTAATTATTAATATAAGAATTATAGTAATAAACAAAATATTTAAAGACACATTATTGTAGCATAATTGTTACAAAAAAAAAAAAAAAAAAAAAGGGAAAGTTTGAGTCAGTTCAGTTGAAAAAAAAAGTTTTTGTTCATCACTAATAGCAGAAAGTCTGTTAGAATAACACAAACCTTTGCAGAATCACAAAGACTGGTTTGTTGTATTTGATTTTATTGTGGTTTTGTTTTGTTTTGTTTTGTTTGGGGTTTTTTTGTTTGGTGTGTTGTTTTGAACAATTCATATCTCACATTCACCTTGTCATTAAGTCACATCAGACTTGGTGCAACATTAAAGTTTATCTGTCTTAACTGATCTGAAGGTGAATTTGATATCAAGATTGACATTAAAATTTAACCCATCTGTCCTTAGGTCCAGTAAACTAGTGATCATTGAGAGACTTCTGTTATTGGCAGAGCGTTACGTCATCACAATAGAGGTGAGAATTGATACACACACACACACACAACACAAATGAGTATACACACATCCTGTATTGAACCTCCTATAGTGTTGCTTTAATCTTAAATAATTTAGAGTTTATCTCTGTTTGAAAGCGCCAGTCGTTCTCTGCAAAGAAACCAGCAAGCTGTAAAAGTCAGACGTAACAACGTCATTGAATGACAGACTTGGCTAATTAATTCTCTTAACATGTTAGATAGTTGTCAGACTTGCAGCTGTAGAATGATGGTTGACTGCAATATTCAACATCTCCCCGTTTCTCCAGCTGTTCAGTTCTGTACTGAAATCTGGCATAGAGTCTGTCGCAGCATTTAGCGCATTCAGGAATAATCATCCCAGGACACAGTGAAAGTGATCCGATACGGTGTTGATTCCTGTGTGGCAGACGTTTTGACACCCGTTCAGTCTAACAGATACTAATTGGTTATTGACAGACATTTGGTGCAGGAAGTTCTTTTGGACTGTAGCACTTTTGTCAAATGTGTGAATTTGAGTAAATCATGTAAAATTAAGCTCAGTAGCTCATTTCTAGCATTCATTACCCCATTCATTGAAATGGAAAATTGATTTGAAATTGCAAGTTTATTGCTGTAAGATATGAAAGAGCATCTAATGTTAAGTTTACCTCATGAAAGTGGTCCAATAGCTTTTGTTTTATTCATAATAATATATTTTATATATTATAATAATATATGCATTATATTTTATTTGTTATGTATGTCTTAATTATTTATTATACACTACCGTTCAAATCTTTGGGGTCGATAGTTATTTATTTATTTTTATATTTTTAAATATTTTTTGAAAGAAGTTTCTTACGCTCACTTATTTGATAAAATAAAAAACCGGTAATATTGTGAAATATTATTACAATTTAAAATAACTGTTTTCTATTTTAATATTTTTTAAAATGTCATTTATTCCTGTGATCAAAGCTGAATTTTCAGCATCATTACTCCAGTCTTCAGTGTCACATGATCCTTCAGAAATCATTCTAATATGCTGATTTGATGTTCAAGAAAAATTGTTTTGAATCTGTAAAGTTTTTATGCCAATCAACATTTAAATTATTATACATTCACACTGGTTTGAATTGGAAAATGTGTTTCTTGGTCAAAGCGACTCACACTGAACTGCTGGATCTGTTTCAGGACCTGTATTCTGTTCCTCGAACTATTCTACCTCATGGAGCGTCTTTCCACGGCCATCCTGTTACACTTCACATCACTTATGAATCTACCAAAGACACATTCACCTTGGAGGTAACACCACACACACACTTTCTGGAGACAAAACTCCCTTTCCGTCTGGCACTCGCAACACAGACGCACACACTTATGACAGATTGTAAGCAGGGTTGATATAAATGCTAGACAAACATTCTCCTTATTTGGAGAATAGAGGAACATTGATTTATGGCAGGTGGACGTTCGGCATGAGACACCGAATGTGATATTTAAAAACACAAAGGACTGTTGTGTGATCATTCACTCTGTAGACTCAACTGACTGGCATTTGCTTTGACCATTTTGATTCATCCTTTCAAATAAGGCCTTATGTGTTTGTGTACATGTGAATGTGTGCAGGCCCACAGCAACGAGACTATAGGCAGCATCAGATGGAAGATAGCTGAGCAGCTCAGCTGTCCGGTGGACAATGTGCAGATATTTGCCAATGACAGCATGGTGAGTCAAAACTAACTGTGATCTGTCACAGTCATACCCGAGCGGTGCACAGGTGCCAAAAACTCCTACAGCACAGGCCAGCACTGTTTGAGACTGCGGCAGCTATTATGATCGCATGTGGAGACTTTAGAGAGTTAACAATAAACATTGTATATTCATATGGATTATTGTTACTATTAGTGTTATTTTAGTAGTATTTATATACTATTATTGTGTTTATTAAAGTGTCCCTATTGTGCTATTTTAAAGGTTCTTAAAGGGTTTGTTCACCCAAAAATTTAAATTCTGTCATTAATTACTCACCCTCATGTCTTTCCAAACCTGTAAGACTTTCGTTCATCTTCAGAACACAAATTAAGATATTTTTGATGAAGTCTGAGAGCTTTCTGTCCCTCCATAGACAGCTACGCGACTACCACTTCAAAATGTTCATAAAAAGATCGTAAAACTAATCCATATGAATTGAGCGGTTAAGTCAAAATTTTCTGAAGAGACTTGATCGCTTTATATGATGCACAGATTTAATTTAGTCTTTTATTCACATATAAACATTGATCAGTGAACATAAACAGAAGCTCAACCAAACTGGCTTGATGCGCGAGAACAAACCTCTTGCTGAAGCTCAATCGTGCTGCGTAACACGAGAATGAACCTCATTGGTTCTTGCTGAAGCTCAAACGTGCTGCGTAACACGAGAATGAACCTCATTGGTTCTTGCTGAAGCTCAAACGTGCTGCGTAAGCCATAAGGATACTAAGTAGGAAGGAAGTAGAAGAACAAAGTAAGAGGAAGTAAGACTGGAATTACTAGACTCGTTTCAGGCAGTTCAGAATCGGTTCTTTCTTTTGTGAAATTAATCATGCACTTTAATCTTGCAGACCTTTTACATTCACAAACAGCGATATTACACACTTCATGAAAGGTAATAACCGAAGAAAGCATAATAGGGGCACTTTAATATTTTTAAATAGCTTTTATTTTCATATTTTCAGTTTTCATTTTAATTTTAGTTTAATATTTTTGTCGTGCTTTGTTTTTTAAAAATATTTCTAAATAGTTTTAATTTATTTTTGTTTCAGTTTTTAGTAATTTAAGTAAACTTTTTTTCAGTTAGTTACCAAGGCAACATTTCTAATTTTCATTTAGTTTTTCTTCTAATATTTATATTTCAATGAACAGAAATGTTTTTAATAGTTTAAGTTTTAGTTTTAATTAAGAATAACGCTATTGGCCAAGGAAATGTCATTTTGAAATGATCAACATCATCCAGTAACTGCCTGCAAGGGCCAGTTTACACCTGGTCACTTCATGTGTTTTTACTGATCAGATAGCTGATCTGATTTGTTAAAATGGTTCCATTTACACTTGGCCACAAAAATGTGTCTCCGTAAAACTAATATAAATTCTTACTTCAATTTTAAACGGAGTTCACTTCAACAAAAACAACAGATATGAGCTGCATTTTATTTATCATCAGCTAATTTCAAGATCAAAGACAGCAATAGGAGAGAGAGTGGCATCAGCACTGGTAAGATCATTTAGTCTCACTACTTTTAATAAAAATGATTGTGTTTTGAGCATCTCCGTTTACGTTTGCAGCAGTTTGCGTTGGCTTGCTGAAGAGATACTCGGCTACTCCTCTGCAGCAATGACTGTTGCAGTAGCGCCATCATATCTGGCTATAACATGTCAAATAGCCTATAACACACTCTCACACGTTTATTTTTTTTAACATTTTGGGAGGAGTAAAATTTACAAATGTGGTTTCAACAACCAGATGCATTTACACTTGTCCAGTTTCGTCTGGAATTCATCTCAGACCACCTCCTGAAGTGGTTTGAGTGATCGGATTTAAAGCGTTTCGGAGGGCACTTACACCTGGTCTTTTCACGATCGGATAGATATCTAATCAGAGAAAATACATGAAGTGACCAGGTGTAAACAGACCCTCAAACTTCAGAGTGCTCATTTTTTTATGTCAAATACTTAATTAACTGTTAAATGTGCATTCCAGCTGACGATGAATCGTGACCAGAAGCTGTTGAATCAGCTGGGTTTCTCTGATGAGCAGAGTCTGACAGTGAAGAGCTCAGGAACAGGCACACCGTCAGGCAGTTCAGCGGACAGCTCTGCCTCGGCCAGCTCCAGCAGCAGCGGGGTCTTCAACTCAGCATACGCTCTGGAGCAGGTACATACACACGCTGATCTGACAACTCACACTTTGCTGGTACTTATTGGATCAAGTACACTCTAATGGTACCAGTACACACTTGTTTACATCATATGCAAAATTTGGGGGGTGGTAAGATTTATAATGTTTTGGAAAGAAGTAGGACTATCACCGACTAAAGATTTCTCTAGCCAACTATTAGTCATTCATTTAAGCCATTAGTCAACTAAATGCACATTTATATTAATTTAATTGTAATTAATTTAATTATATATTAAATATATACTGAGGAGAATATTAAACTATAATGAGCATTTAAAATACATATAGGCATACAGCCTATTTTGGGTTAAAGCGCACGCTTAAAGCTTGCCACAAAGCATCGGCAAAAGTAATGATTATGAATGTGGTGGGAAAAAAATAGCAAGCAGACATTTTAATAATTTATTAATAAACTAGTGTTTTCTGAGTCTGTGTCCGTTGCAAAGATAAAGTTGATGATGCTGACTCTCATCTCTGCAGTATAGTAAATATACACCTATAGAGAAATGCACCTTTCATATGAATTACATAAGCAGAGAGCATTTATTTTTGACATTTCAAGCTTTCTATAGATACATTTCTCATGTCTGTACGGCAAGTATACGTTGAGTTTTGGCTCATTTTTGTGACACGCTCCAGTTCAGGGAGATGGAGACAGCAGGAAGGGCATCCTGTTTGTTTTCTTTATTTTAAAAAGGCACAATGTTTTCTTGTTGTTGTGAGTTTACACAAATAAAAGTAGACCCTTTCCAGTTTCGAATGATGTCTTACTCTTATCTGTATGACCAAAAATAACTGAGTATTTTAAATGGTTTCCGCTGTTATCAGGAAAAAAATGATCGCGCCGGCGCCTCCATGTCTTGCAGTAAAGCGCGCTTTACTTCAGCTTTCACACTCCGCACAAACACTTGGATATGTGCCTAATAATAGCGCACATTTATCTAGGATAACGTTAGAGCGAGCAGCCATGTAAAGATGCTACTACTAGTCGACTATTAGGGGACATCCCTAATTTCTTCAGTGTCACATGATCCTTCAGAAAGTATACTAATATGCTGATTTGCTGCTCAAGAAACATTTCTCATTATTACCAATGTTGAAAACAGTTGTACTGCTTAATATATTTGTGGAAACCGTGATACATTTTTTTTCCTGGATTCTTTGATGAATAGAAAGTTCAAAAGAGCAACATTTATTTTAAATAGAAATCTTTTTTAACATTATAAATCGCTGTAGTTTCATGTTTGATCAATTTAAAATGTTCTTGTCTAATAAAAGTATTAATTTCTTTCTTTAAAACTTGCAAAAAAACAGTTGTGTATTTATCAAACTCATGTGTGATTGCAGGAGAAATCTCTTCCTGGTGTGGTCATGGCTTTGGTGTGTAATGTCTTTGAGATGCTTTATCAGCTTGCTAACTTGGAGGAACCCAGGTAAACAACCCACAACAACTGCTAGTTATCCTATTATTTATTTGAAGGGATAGTTCACCCAATAATTATATTCTGTCATTATTTGCTCAGCATCATGTTGTTTCAAACCGGTATGCTGTTTTTTCTTTATTCTTGTATTGTTGATTTCGCTTCACAAATGAACCCTTTCGCTTTGCTGGCATATATTGTATTTTGTGATTTCAGTTGACTTGTAATGATTGTGTGGCCATCTTGTTAATATCCAGAATAACTTTGCGTGTGAGGAAGTTGTTGCTGCTTATCCCGACTGACCCAGAGGTGCAGGACGCCCTTGATAACTTTGTGCCAAAAGAGTCTAGCGTCTGGAGTCACCAGGTAACGCCTATCCATGACTTTGGATAACATTGGATAAAATTTCTACAATGTTTCTCATGTTCTTAAAAATGTATTGATCCAATGACTCATCCTTAAATGATTTATTTTATATATATATATATATATTTTAGACAAATATACACTACCATTAAAAAGTTTGGAGTGATATGAATTTTTTTTTTTTTTTTTGAAAGAAGTCTCTTTTGCTCGCCAAGGCAGCATTTATTTGATCAAACATACAGCAAATACAGTAATATTGTGAAATATTATTAGAATTTAAAATATCTGTTTTCTATTAGTTTTTTTTATGTAATTTATTCCTGTGATGCAAAACTGTATTTTCAGCATCATTACTCCAGTCTTCAGTCACGTTCCTTCAGAAATCATTCTAGTATGATGATTTACTGCTCAAGAAACATTTCTTATGCTTCTTAATATTTTTGTTGAAACAGTGATACATTTTTTTCCAGAATACTTTGATGAACAGAAAGTTCAAAAGAACAGCATTTAATTAAAATAGAAATCTTTTGTAACATTATAAATGTTTTTACTGTCACTGTTGATCAATTTACCCTGTGCCCTTGCTGATATTTTTCTTAAAAAATTGTATTGACCTCAAACTTTGATTTGTTTAACATTTTGTGCTCGATACATAACATGATTAAAATGATGGAAATTATTTAATAGTTTTGAGGAGTTTATTATTCTCAGATGTGTAACATTGTAATAGTAAAGAATGAGTAGGTGTGACTGGTAGTTTAGGTGAAATAGATCACTGGCTGGATGACTCAGCATTTTGAGAGCTGTGACAGTGTTTTTTGTTTTTAGCAGGATGCACATAGAAGACAGTGCTTTCTAGCAGACAGTAAATAACTTCTCTCTCTGTCTCATCAGAAAACTCTGTTTACACTGGGGTCTGGTTCTCAGGCCTCGAAGTCTCCGTCTCTGTCCAGTAAACAGCAGCACCAGCAGAGTGCAGCATCTATCCTGGAGTCTCTGTTTCGTTCATCTGCCCCGGGCATGTCTACATTCAGAGTGCTCTATAACCTGGAGGTTTGTCATGCATTTCTCATGTTTAAAGGATTAGTTCACTTCAGAATTAAAATTTCCTGATAATTTACTCACCCCCATGTCATCCAAGATGTTTATGTCTTTCTTTCTTCAGTCGAAAAGAAATTAAGGTTTTTGAGGAAAACATTCCAGGATTTTTGTCCATATAGTGGACTTCACTGGGGTTCAACGGGTTGAAGGTCCAAATTGCAGTTTCAGTGCAGCTTTAAAGGGCTCTAATGATGTCGGATGGTACTTCCGCCTACGTCACCTGTGGCCTTTCCAACATGATTATGTAATGCGTGGCACATCAGTTTACTAGATAAG
This sequence comes from Ctenopharyngodon idella, assembly GCF_019924925.1. Taxonomy (NCBI): domain Eukaryota; kingdom Metazoa; phylum Chordata; class Actinopteri; order Cypriniformes; family Xenocyprididae; genus Ctenopharyngodon; species Ctenopharyngodon idella. The sequence goes on along the minus strand of NC_067239.1, from coordinate 3,823,682 downwards.
ACTCTTATTCCTCGTCTGGGATCATGTAGAGCCCTTTGAAGCTGCACTGAAACTGACATTTGGACCTTCAACCCGTTGAACCCCAGTGAAGTCCACTATATGGGGAAAAATCCTGGAATGTTTTTCTCAAAAACCTTAATTTCTTTTCGACTGCAGAAAGAAAGACATGAACATCTTGGATGACATGGGGGTGAGTAAATTATCAGGAAATCATTCAACCCTGTTACTAAAGTTATTATTCGTAGAAATTATCGAACAAAAATGTTTGCGTTTATCAAATATTAAAAAACAACGTTTTTAAGACCCTACTGATTAACAGCTTAAATTTTAGCCCTGTTGCAAATCATAATATTACAATGATTTCTGAAGGACCATGTGACACTGAAGACTGGAAAAACTCACTTATACACTCACCTCCATCCGTTCTCTTAGGTGTTGAGCTCCAAGCTGATGCCCACATCTGATGATGAAATGGCGAAGACCAGTGTCAAATCTTTCTGTGAGAACTTCCTAAAAGCGGGAGGTCTCAGGTAGCCGTCTACTTTTTACCCACTTTTCCTCTGCATGTTGATAATTATGCAGTCTTAATGTGTCTGTATATTTTAATCATTAATTATCTCAGCGGCACATTGTCTCTCTCTCTGTCTCAGTTTGGTGGTTAACGTCATGCAGAGAGACTCCATCCCCTCTGAGGTGGACTACGAGACCAGACAGGGAGTCTATTCCATCTGCCTGCAGCTGGCCAGGTGCAGTCTCATTTATCAGTCTGGCTGTCTTCTCGTTCCTATTTTTCTATTTTGTGTCGTACTTTTCTCTTTTTTTCTCTAGCCCTGGGTATACTCCGTTTTTTTACGCACACGCTAATGTACGCGCACAGTCGAACGCAGGCGTTCAACGCAGTTTTAAGCGATCTCTCACCACGAGTTACAACCCTTGTAAATATATTTGTATTCTTTCATGCTAGAGTTGTACAAATGAGGGTACTTACTAACCCCTTCGCACAATCACTCGTCTATATAGGCCTCTATTGTGGCTGTAGCTTTCGTGCGTTCTGGTCTGTTGTTGTGTTTATGCAGTTTTTCTTCGACTACCTTGTGAATCGCCCCCAAGTACGCTGACCTTTTGTACACGTAAAAAGTGTTGCTTTAAAAACGCTTGTGTTCTTTTCAGGTCATTTTTGTCATGGAAGAAAAATAAAAACTGTTTGAGAGAACATCCCATAGATTTCTCTTTTTTATTTTTTTTTATGCGTTTTGGCCATTCATTTACACGACAACACCGTTTTGGGGGCCTGAAAACGCAAACTTTTGAAAACTGTTTTCAAAGTGCAAGTTCTTGAAAATGATACTGTTATCGTCTCTGTGTAAACTACAAAAATACGAATTTGTGAAAATGGTGACGCCATCCTCATGCGTATAATGTGTTCAGTCTATAGGTGCGTAGTGTTTCTTTACAAAGTGACATCGCCATCTACTGGCCTGGCGGCAGAATACAGTGTTTTTAGTTGTTTTCGCAGATCCGTGTGAACGGGGATCGTTTTGACAACGTTGTCGTCTTTATGCAAAAAGCACAAAGTATATTTTAATATATCTTTGTTGTTGTTTAAATGTACTCTAAGACATCTAGATGAAAACATGACTGAAATGGGTCATTTTTGAGCCAAACATAATGGGTGTAATTTTATAAATAGTCAGCAGGTGTTAAAGCATACCTCATTCAGAAGACATGGCTTAATTTGAAAGGCGAAAGAAACCGATAAGACAGAACAACAACAAACTTGACAAGCCCTTGTGTGAGGGGGTAAAGAGATTCCTGAAACTCTAATTTAGAGACATTTTTATCACTTATGGAGAGAAATAGCACAAACCCTTGACAAGGATGAAATTTTCTAGTGCGCATGTGTCAGATACCGGTGTTCACGCACGCTATATCGGCTGTATGCATACACTGTTCACGTCAAAGCTGAAGTATACATTTGGCTTTAGCGTTCATTTAAGTACTTGCTCTTTGTCTCCCCCTGTAGGTTCCTGCTGGTAGGGCAGGCTATGCCTAGTATACTCGACGAAGAGTTGAGCAAGGACGGTCTAGACACTCTGTCCTCTCGGCCGTTCCGTAACGCCGGGCGGCAGAGCGGCCGGCAGCTCTCCGTCTGTGGAACTCCGGAAAAATCCTCCTACAGGCAGGTGTCCATGTCTGACAGATCCTCCATCAGAGTAGAAGAAATCATCCCGGCCGCCCGTGTCGCCATACAGGTGCGTGAGAGCATCCAGTGCTCTCTTAGTTTTCTAAATTATTTTTTCCTTGCCATGTATGATTTGTCTGGTTTGTTGTTTCAGACAATGGAGGTGGGAGACTTCACATCCACAGTGGCGTGTTTCATGAGACTCACCTGGGCGGCAGCCGCAGGCCGATTGGACCTAGTTGGCAACAGCCAGCCGATCAGAGAGACCACCAACTCGCTTCTCCCACTGGGCGTACGCAGCAGGGTCAGCAGCACAGGTGAGGCTCTGATTGGTACTACACTACCGGTCCAAAGTTTGGAATAATCAAGATTTTTAAAATGTTTTAAATTACATTACATAAATTACATTTTAAAATATAATAACATTGAAAAATTTTTGTATGAATTGTAATAATATTTCAAAATATGACTGTATTTTTGATCAAATAAATGCAGCCTTGGTGAGCATAAGTGACTCATTTCAAAAATGTAATAATTCCAAACTTTTAACCTGTAGTGTATACATCTGTCTTTCAATCTTTGCATCTCTCTCATTGTTCTTGCGTGTGTGTGTGTGTTGCAGGAAGTAACTGCAGCTCCGGCAGTGAGGGAGAGATCACCACATTACAAGCTGGGATATGCGTCAAACAGCTGTGTGTGTCCATCAAGGACACTATTATCGCACGAGAAGCGCTCTCGTTACTTGTCACATGCCTTCAGCTACGCTCCCAACAGCTATGTAAGAAAAAAAGCACACTCATATGCTAAAGAAAAGTCAGCAAAAATGAAAATGCTTATGGAATCACTTTGTTTCTTGTTCTTTTTTAAGCTTCATTTTACAATCTGCCTTCTGTGAATGATTTCATCATTGATATTCTGCTGGGCTCGTCCAGTGGAGAGGTCAGTGCCTGCGTTATAGTTCTGACAAAATCAAACTGGTCTTATTAAGTATGACTTCTGAGTCCAAATGTCCTTTCACAGATCCGACGTGTGGCGTGTGATCAGCTGTACACTCTCAGTCAGTCAGACACATCTGCGTACCCTGATCTCCAGAAGCCCAACCTCTTCCTGCTGAAGGTGGTTCTGACAGCTCAACTTCCTCTCTGGTCTCCTACCAGCATCATGAGGGGCATTAACCAAAGGTCCGACACATAAAACATGCATGATTTCTTCTCTTTTAAGAGAACAGTTTAACCATTTGTGACAAATGAGACCTAAACAAAATTGCTGAAATTCAAGCACAGATTGTTACTGTAACAGGCCTACAAAATAAAGATATTGTGTAAACTTCATAAATCTGTGAAATGATGAATATCTACATGAGCTAAAATGATGATCATATTTTTAGGTTGCTTTCACAATGCACAGAGTATTTTGACCTGCGGTGCCAACTACTGGATGACCTGACCAGTAAGTTTCTGCCTTATTTTCAATAGAAATATATAATATATAACTTTCCACAAATTAGATGTATTTTCTAATTATTCACATAATTTTTGTTATAATACATAGTTAACTGTAGTAAAATCTATTTGTAATTTTTAACTAATTACCAAAAACATTTAGCTTCCTCCCACACTTTTACTTGCAACCCTGTTACCACATGATTTTCCCCTCTGTTACAAAAAAATTTAACATTCTTTAAAATTGTGACACATGAAGTAACATCATGTGTACAGCATTAGAAGAAAACAATCAAAGAAACGGATTCCATTTTCTATTGTAGTGTTGACTGCATTTATCAGTCTCACTCTTCAATCCTGTTACCCAAGTTATTGGGTTATTAGAAAATGTAGACAAATATGTATTTACTGTTTAATCTATAGGAAATGTAATTTTATCAAGAGCTTAATTAACATTTGGCTAGTCACTACTGAATGATCGCTTGATTTAGGCTAAATTTGCAACCCTGTTACCCCTTCTCCCTTATAAAATACAATTCATGTTTTTGAAAGAAGTCTCTTCTGCTCACCAAGGCTGCATTTATTTGATCAAAAATACAGTAAAAACTGTAATATTGTGAAATATTATTACAATTTAAAATGTCATTTATTCCTGTGATCAAAGCTGAATTTTCAGCATCATTACTCCGGTCTTCAGTGTCACATGATCCTTTAGAAATCATTCTAATTGGCTGATTTGATGCTCAAGAAACATATTATTATCAGTGTTGAAAACAGTCTTGCTGCTTCATTTTTTTGTGGAAACCATGATACATTTCTTTCAGGATTCTTTGATGAATAGAAAGTTCAATGAGCAGCATTGATTTGGAATAGAAATCGTTTGAAACAAAGTTTTTACTGTCAGTTTTGATCAATTTAATGCATCTCTCTCACACAAATATAATTTTTAATCTGTATTAATAAGGTTACATAGGGCTGGGTACTGACACAAATTTTACGATTCCGTTCAATTTCGTTTCACAAGGTTGCGATTTGATTTCAATTCGATATTATTTTGGATATATATCAAGTACAGCACATCAAATTTTCTCAAGGAAAAATTAAATCATTCAACTAATGCTGTAAACTATACATGGGAGTTAGTTGGTACTACATTAATGTAATATTGAAGGTCAAAATTAAAGGTGCAATATGTAAGAATTTTGCAGTAAAATATCCAAAAACCACTAGGCCAGTGTTATATATTTCGTTCACTTGAGTACTTACAATATCCCAAATGTTTCCAACTATTTGTAAATCATGAGAAAATTGCAATTTTAACCAAGGCTCCGGGATGTGTGAGGAGTCTCCTATCATTTGCGTCATACCCGCGTTACCCTCGGTTTCCGGTTTTATTTTGTAGAAACCATGGAAACACCAAAGACGCTTTAATATTTACGTTTTAATAGGCAAGGGAACAACTGTTTTGATATATTTATAGACAGAAAACGAATTATTGTTATATAGCTCAACACGTTTAGTCTTATTGTTTAAATCTAATTTTCTTGATTTTCCGAGAGTACCATTCTTTACCATGCCTCAGAGAAAAACACTATTTTGTGAAGTAGCTATCATAGCATAATCAGATGCAGCTTTATTTTTAGTAACAGTAATACAGCATTTTCTCCATCATACATTTTAAAATTAATTGCATGCCATTTATCAACACAAGCCATCCAGCATTTATTATTATGATATTCTAAAATCGATCTATCTTACTGCAGTGTGTCTCAAACAAGTGTCTCACAGCAGCCGCCAAGCAAATGCACAGAGTAACATTACAGCATTTTCAACACACTCAAATGTATCTAATATGATAAACAGAGCTGTGTTTCCTCATACTCATGACCAGAAAAGCGGAAGCGGCGCCGGGAACTGCGGCGTAATAAAAGTTCCGCTGCTCGCGGCATGTGTTGTGCAATCGCTCCAGCGGCCTCGTTCACCTCGGTCCTGCTCTGCTTCATACTACAGTAACGTTAATAATCGCATCCATGAACATGATTTCTTCCCGAGTCCTATCCCAATTCTTTTCCACCGGCCGTTGAGGTGAAGGCCACATGTCCCAAGATTCCGCGCTCAAACTTGGCATCGTCAAGCTATGCCTTTTTTTTTTAATAGGCCTCTAGCGAACAGAAAATATTACATATTGCACCTTTAACTTATTTTTATACAAACACTTATATTACACTCAAGGAATTTTTTCATAATAATAATAAAGGTATAATGCTAATTTACAATTACATAATTATATTTGTATTTCAATTAGTTTTTTGAAATATAAACATTTAAATGGTGACTGTCATAACTTGACAGATTTATTTAAACATGCAATAAGTATTGAAGAACTTTAAAAGTTATAATGAGTATGTAATATGGTGCATATATTTAGCAAAATGCTCCTCTCTAGAGTTAATTTTTCTAGCTGACTAACAAGTTTATGGTCACTTAATATGGTTTTCAGAGGTAAATGTGACGTTACGTGACATTGTTTACCAGCTGTTCTATTGATTTATTCATTTACTGTATGTGGAAAGCTCCAAATGTAACTTTTGGGGGGTGTCCTTTGCTTTAGTTCTGCTTAATTTAAGAATATTTTTTTGAATCCTTTGGAAAAGCTCAGCCCTACGTGTTTCATGTTCTCAGCATCAGAAATGGAGCAGCTTCAGATCAGCCCGGCGGCCATGCTGGAGGATGAGATCAGCTGGCTTGATAATTTCGAGCCCACTTGGACCAACGAGCTGGAGACCAGCGAGGCCGACAACATCCTGCTGGCCGGACACCTGCGCCTCATTAAAACCCTGCTGTCCCTCTGCGGCAGTGAGAAAGAGCAGTTTGGTCAGCCACTTTTCCGATTAATATGACAGCATGATATGATGCATATGGAGATTTGGATGTGGAGTAAAATGTTTTTTCTTGTTAATGTGCTGCAGGTCCTTCTCTGATACAGCAGCTGTTGGACGACTTCCTGTTCAGAGCGTCTCGAATCATCCTGAACAGTGACAGCTCATCTAGCACTACGGCGTCTATCCACGACTTTCACCCAAAGTAAGATGAAAGGCATACATTCATCCACATTAACATGTAAGTTGCTCAAATTGCCTTTAGCATTTGTGCGCGTGTGTCTCAGGTGCAGTACGGTCAGCAGTCGTCTGGCGGCGTACGAGGTGCTGGTCATGTTGGCTGACAGCTCTCTAACTAACCTGCAACTCATCACTAAAGAACTGCTGTCCATGCACCATCAGTCTGACCCATCCCTCACCAAAGAGTTCGACGTGAGTCCCCTCATCAGCCTCGCTGTCCTTCTGGCTTTTGATGAATTTTGCAACATCGACACTGTTATTGAACTGAATTGAATTAACATTGTATGGAAGCTTGTTTCCACCATGGGATAAAAAAATAAAACAGGGAATTTTATCTCACCATTTACTTTCTTTATCACAATTGCAAGTTTATATCTCACAATTATGAGAAAAAATTGCGAGTTTAAAACCTGCAATTCTAAGTTTATATCTAAAATGTCAGAATTATGAGATATAAACTTGAAATTGCAAGAAAAAAGTCAGAAATGCGATCTCACAATTTTATATCTCGTACTTCTGACTTTATATCTCACAATTCTGAAATTATATCTCTTTGACTATCCCTAGAAGGAAAACTACTTATGGTCATTCTGCTTTTGAATTTACTGCCCCAAATGATTGGAATGTGTTACAGAAGCTATTGAAATTCGAGACATATGTTTCAGTCCGTGCATTTAAAAAATTATTAACGAGTGCTTTTATTACAACCTGTAAATGTTTTAACTGATTTTTTTTATTTTATTTTATTTATTTTTTTAATGTGTATTGTAATGTATGGTTGTATGTTTTTCAGGAGACCTTTACTCTCCTGCCAGGCTGTTATTGAAAATAAGAACTTGTTCTTAATGACTTGCCTGGTTAAATAAAGGTTAAATAAAATAAATAAATAATAAAACATCTAAACTTACAATTGCGGGGGGAAAAAGTCAGAATTGTGAGATAAAAATTTGTAATTATCTTTTTTTATTTTTTATTCCATTGCAGAAACAAGCTTCCATAACATTGAACTGACTCGAGCTGAATAACGACACTTTTGCCTTCTGTAGAAGTCAGAATAATGTCAGAATTGTGAGATATAAACTTGCAATTGCAAGAAAAAGTAAGAATTGCGATCTCACAATTTTTATATCTCGTAGTTCTGACTTTATATCTCCCAATTCTGACTTTATTTCTCCCAATTCTGACTTTATACTCAATTCTGACTTTATATCACGCAATTCTGACTTTATACTCAATTCTGACTTTATATCACGCAATTCTGACTTTATATCTCCCAATTCTGACTTTATACTCAATTCTGACTTTATTTCTCCCAATTCTGACTTTATACTCAATTCTGACTTTATATCTCCCAATTCTGACTTTATACTCAATTCTGACTTTATATCACACAATTCTGACTTTATATCTCCCAATTCTGACTTTATACTCAATTCTGACTTTATATCACACAATTCTGACTTTATATCTCCCAATTCTGACTTTATACTCAATTCTGACTTTATATCTCGCAATTCTGTCTTTATTTCTCCCAATTCTTACTTTATATCTCCCAATTCTGACTTTATATCTCCCAATTCTGACTTTAAATCTCGTAATTCTAACTTTATCTCTCCCAATTCTGACTTTACATCTAAACCTACAAGTGCAGGGGAGAAGGTCAGAATTGTGAGATAAAAAGTCATAATTATGTCTTTTATTTTTTATTTCATGGCAGAAACAAGCTTCCATAACATTGAACTGACTCAAGCTGAATAATGACACTTTTGCCTTCTGTAGAGCTGCTTATAGCTGAATTGAACTCATTTCATAATTGATGAACTTTACACAATTATTGAACTGAATTGACTTGAGCTGAATAATGACACTATTGTCTTTTTAGAGCTGCTTCACAGCAGAATTTGAATTTGTCTCGTGTTTGATGAAGTTTGCATTGATTGTTATTTTCCTTTTCCTCTCCTTTCCTGCTTTGTAAAAAGTGCTATTCTGAAAAAAAAAGGACTTGACTTGAGCTTTGGAGAAAATAGGAATTCATTTTAATTGCCCCAAACTACTATAAGAAGTCTTACAACAGATGTACTTGCATTAATTTCTGTCATTGTGTGTGTTGTCAGTATCTTCCTCCCGTAGACAGTCGCTCTGTGTCTGGGTTTGTGGGGCTGAAGAATGGAGGTGCGACCTGCTATATGAATGCAGTGTTCCAGCAGCTCTACATGCAGCCTGGTCTGCCTGAGGTAAACTCTATTATCACTAGTGTACGGTTAGCACAATCTCTCTCCACTAGGTGACGCCCTAACCTAATAGTAGTAGGAGTGAACTGGAGGAAGTGTTTATTGCTGTCTAACTCCATATTGCGGTTAAACAATGGATGATTTTTTGGATGTGTCATTATAGTTCGTTATATTGTTTCATTTCTCTGTATTTTCTTGACAAATGCTTCTTTATGGTATACTTTTTGCTTGTTTTTTTTTTTTTTTTAGTTTTAGTATAGTTCTTTGACATTAGTGCCTCGAGTTGTTCCATTAGCTTATGATAAGACATACACTAAGCTGCATCATACTCAAAAAAAAAAATAATAATAATAATAATTCAGCAACACTACATACTGCAGGGAATGCTTCAATATTGATCAATAGTCAGACTTGACAGATGAATTAAATCAGACCAGTATTGACTAGAAATATTTAAACAAGTTATTTTTGATGCAATTCCATTTAGTTTACTTTCTTATTGTTTCACACATTTATAGTTTTTAGTTTAGTTTTCATTCTTTAATTCTTTTACAATCTCCCAACATTCTATTCATCAAAGAGTCAAAAAAAAGTATCACGGGTCCCACAAAAATATTAAGCAGCAACATTAATAATAATGAGAAATATTTCTTAAGCAGCAAATCGTCATATTAGAATGATTTCTGAAGGATCATGTGACACTGAAGACTGGAGTAATGATGCTGAAAATTCAGCTTTACCATCAGATGAATAAATGACATTTTAACATGTATTAAAATAGAAAACAGTTAATTTTTTGTCTTCATAATAAGTTTTGGTAAGAATATTAACTTTTGTGTGTGTGTGTTGTAGGCTGTCTTGTCAATTGAAGATGACACTGAAAACCCAGAGGAGAGCGTGTTCTGTCAGGTTCAGTCTCTGTTTGGTCACCTGATGGAGAGCAAACTGCAGTACTATGTACCTGAGAACTTCTGGAAGGTGAGAACCACCTGTATGATCCACATGCACACAGTGACTGTGAACTGAATTTGGAATAGATGCTGCCAAACGTCTGAAATACTAAAAAGAATTTTTTTTTAATGTTGGATAATAAACTACTTTTATTTGATCTGTAGTTTATTAGATACTATACACAGTCTGATGACAGTCATCAGAATTAAGAGCAAGTATTTGATCATTCTCATCACATGGTTATCGTCTTGATGCAGATCTTTAAGATGTGGAATAAAGAATTATATGTGCGAGAGCAGCAGGATGCCTACGAGTTCTTCACCAGTCTGGTGGATCAGCTTGATGAACATCTGAAGGTACAGCTCACATGATGTCCCCTGCATACTCAAGAGTACATCCACAGTCTTGAAGTGTTGTTGTAATTCTCATAATGTCTCCCTTATAGAAAATTGGTCGAGAGCAGATCTTCAAGAACACCTTTCAGGGCATTTTCTCTGATCAGAAGATATGCAAAGACTGCCCTCACAGGTGAGCCTTAAAGAAGCAGCTCACCCATCATTTCTGTCATTGTTTGCTCACCCACACCCATATTCTGTTGGGGTTTTTTTTCCAAGTAGTCTTCTTAATAACAGTGGCTTGAGTTCGTGTTTGGTTATGGTTTGTAGGTATGAGCGTGAGGAGACGTTCATGGCTCTGAACTTGGGGGTGACGTCCTGTCAGAGTCTGGAGATCTCTCTTGATCAGTTCGTCAGAGGAGAGGTCCTGGATGGCAGCAATGCTTATTATTGCGAGAAATGTAAAGAGAAGGTACGGTTGGATTTGTTCTTGTTGATAAAGAACCGCAGTGAAATATCTGTATACATATGTGCTCACACATTTCGTGTTGCAGCGAACCACTGTGAAGCGCACCTGTATAAAGTCTCTGCCCAGCGTGCTGGTCATCCACCTCATGCGATTCGGCTTCGACTGGGAAAGCGGCCGGTCCATCAAATACGACGAGCAGATCAGAGTAAGATTATACGCATCAGCAGCTCTGCTCCAGTTCACATGTCCACATAATAAATAATTTAAAATGTCAATTAATCTGTTGATTATTTCTTTATACACTACTGTTCAAAAGTTTGCCTCTGGTGCTCTTCGGTCATTTTTGATTGAAAAATGTTATGTTCTGTTTTTTTCGAATTTTTTACTTCAATGGAATGGTATGAAACTTAGTAAAGGTTTTGGCACTTGCTATGTGAACACAAAAAAAAAAAAAAAAAAATCATGGACATGATTCAAAAAGGTTAAAAAAGTCACACTTGTGCTCCTCGCGGTCAAAATGACCGCATTGGAAATTAATGGGAGATGAATTTCATCTAGTTAAAACTTTTGGTACTACGGCCAAAAAAAAACCTTACTGAAAGCTCATTTTTTGAGATATCAAACTCAAATTTGGAACACAACTTGTTTAGATTTATGGCTTTGATTTTCTTGCAGTTTGAGAGTAAAACATGGTTTTGAAAATATATATTTCATATAAAAATTGAAAAAAGTATTTTTGTGCATTTTTCATAACAATAAATGTAAAGTTTTGTAACTTTTTTGTAAGTTAACTTTTTTAAACTTTTTTTTTTTTTCATATTAGCTATAATTTGCCAAGTGTCGTCTTTGAAAAGAGATCAAAATTAAGTCTGTGCTGTAAAGCCCTCAAAATTTATGACAGTTTAAGTTGTACATTTAATTTTTAGGTCTATGCCCAAAAAGTGAATAAATGAATTATAACTACAGCGTAAATATAATTTAGTACCATAAAATCCCCCAAAAATACAAAATATTAAATAAAAAACATTATCGAACTAAATTATAGTACATTCATTTCATTGAAAAAAAAAAAATATATATATATATATATATATATATTTAAAAAACTTATATTAAATTTTAAACTTAAAAAACAGCAATGTTATGAAATATTATCACAATTTAATATATCTAATTTTGTTTAAAATTTTAATTAATATGAATTTTCAGCATCATTACTCCAGTCTTCAGTGTCACATGATCCTTCAGAAATCATTCTAATATGATGATTTGCTACTCAAGAAACATTTCTGATTATTATCAATGTTGAAAACTTTTCTATAGCTTAATATTTTAGTAGAAACCATGACACAATTTTTCAGGACTCTTGATGAATAGAAAGTTCAAAAGCATTTATTTGAAATAGAAATCTTTTGTAACATTATAAATGTCTTTACTTTTACTTTTGATCAATTAAATATTTCCTTGCTGAATAAAAGTAAACAAATCTTACTGACTTCAATCTTTTGAATGCTAGTGTATATTCATCCATTTCAATAATTTGTGTTCACTCTATGTGCTCTTAGTTCCCTTGGGTGCTGAACATGGAGCCGTACACGGTGTCAGGAATGGCCCGTCAGGATTCAAGCGCAGATCACGGAGAGAACGGGAGAGGGGGCGAAGCCGGATCCGGGGGGTCGCCTCGGAAAAAGGTCACCATCTCTGAGAACTACGAACTGGTGGGAGTGGTGGTTCACAGCGGACAGGCCCACGCAGGACACTATTACTCGTTCATCAAAGACCGCCGGTGAGGGACAGCGAGAGAGATCATTCATCAGACAAAAATCATAAGTCTGATTTCTAGTCACAGAATTTCCTGGTTCACCTGGGTATTTGTGAGTTGATGAAAAGACAACTAATTAAATACAAAAATGTTACTTAAAATAAATAAATTTCCATCAAAATAAAATACTAAAAAAAGATGAAATATTTTATGTTTACCTCCATATCATGTGACCATTAACCAACATAAGATAACCATGAACATGTGAATGTTCCCAGATAGCTTGTGTTTGAACAATACGTTTATGAAGTTCTGCAGAGTCTATTTTCATAAAATAGTCTATATACATATATGTATATAGGACATACTTCAGCAACTGTAATATCTGAAACATGGGCTTGATTTTCCTGGGAGGTCTTTTGCCCCTCTCTGTGTGTATGTGTGTGTATTTATGGGTCTCTGGGGGGGCCATGCTTCTGTTTTTGGCAAGTGTTTTTATGAGCGCCTTAAACAGTCCCAGATGCTTGGCAGAATGATGGCGCTTTTAACCAGCGCATTTTTTGAGGGATTGAAGGAATGTTTGAGTGATCACGATGAACTGAGCAAGATCTGTAACGTGTTTTTCCAACCCTCTCTTCCCTTTTAGGGGTAGTGCACGAGGACGCTGGTATAAGTTTAACGACAATGTCGTGGAAGAGTTTGACATGAACGATGAGACTCTGGAGTATGAGTGTTTTGGGGGAGAATACAGACCCAAAGTTTACGACCAGTGTAAGTTAATGTTTCTTTAAATCCATATAAATTAATGATGCCAAAAGTACCAGTACGTCAGTACCAAGTCAGTAAAATGAACATTTCTGGTAGTAAAATAAACAGTTCTGGTAGCACCTCCTCTGAACATGAACACAAAATTAGGCCTAAAAATAACTGAACAGCTATAAAATAAATATATAATAATATAAGAATATATAATAATTAAATAAAATTGTACAGCTTATTAATATAAACTTCAAGCACTGTTTACTTAGAGGACCTATTATGCCCTTTTTCAAAGTCTTGATTTTGTTTTTGGGGTCTACTAGAGTAGGTTTTCATGCTTGGAATGTTCAAAAAACACATTATTTTTCACATATTTTACATTGTTGTAAATTATTATGTTCACATGCTATAGCGAACCCCTACCCGGATGTGCGGCGGCGCTACTGGAATGCCTACATGCTGTTCTACCAGCGCATCAGTGACCAGAACTCCCCCGTCCTGCCCAAAAAGAGTCGAGTCAGCATCATGAGGCAGGAGGCAGAGGATCTCTCCCTGTGAGTTGGCGTCTTACTTCCTCCTGCATCATTGTTTGAATACAGACACACTCATTAATGTTCATAATCCTTCATCTCAGGTCAGCCCCGTCCTCTCCGGAGATCTCACCCCAATCCTCCCCAAGGCCTCCCAGAGCCAACAACGACCGCCTCAGCCTGCTCACACGCTTGGTCAAGAAAGGAGAGAAGAAGGGTCTGTTTGTGGAGAAGATGCCCGCCAGGATCTTTCAGGTAGAGATTTTAAGGCCTTTTCACATCTGAAGTGACTAAAAGAAAGGTTCTGGGTTCAGTCAATGTTAAAGGGTTAGTTCACCCAAAAATGAAAATTATCCCATGATTTACTGACCCTCAAGCCATTCTAGGAGTATATGACTATCTTCTTTCAGACGAACACAGTCAGAGATATATTTAAAAATATCCTGGCTCTTCCACTCCCTTTATAATGGGAGTGAATGGTACCCGAGATTTTGAAACCCAAAAAAGCACATCTATCCATCATAAAAGTAATCCACACGACTCCAGGGGGTTAATAAAGGCCGTCTGAAGTGAATTGGTGGGTTTTCGTAAGCAAAATATCCATATTTAAAACTTTATAAACCATAATAACTATAATCCTGAATTTAAAAATTCTCATTTTACACTTTTAATTAATGACAGGTGTTTTGTTTTGCTCTGTCCTCTGAGCTTCCGCGCTCATCAGTGCGTCATATTTCGGGTCAGAGGTTATGCTTCCGCCGTAAGTTGACTTGCGTACGGATTTTTGCCGGAAGCTGGTTATTACAGTTGTAAATATGGATATTTTTCTTACGAAAACCCATCGCTTCACTTCAGAAGGCCTTTATTAACCCCCTGTGGATTACTTTTATGATGGATGGATGCATTTTTTGGGGCTTCAGAATTGTGAGCACCATTCACTACCATTATAAAGCTTGGAAGAGCCAGGATATTTTTTAATATAACTCCGATTGTGTTAGTCTAAATAAAGTCATATACACCTAAGATGTCTTGAGGGTGAGTAAATTATGGGATAATTTTTATTTTTGGGAGAACTTGAACCTGTAACTTACCTTAACAGCACAAAAGAGTAGATGTAAATAATTATACAAATCTTTTAGTATTTCATGCCGAATTTTTGTAATTTTCTAAAAAAGTATTCCAAATGCTTCCTATTTAAAAATTGACTTTATTTATTTATTTATTTTGATGCTTTGATGAAAGTATATGAATTTGGATTATATTTTGGTGCAAAGGTGTTCATAGAGATTTTCTGTTTTCCACTGAGTAAATATTGGTACTATCTGGAAGACTCGTCTTTTAGGAATAAAATAAATAAACGGTTGAGAGAACCACCATGTGTCCTCCTGATAATATTGTTTTGAGGTATTACAATGTTTTGACAAGTTTGACACACACTCGGATTTTTGGATCTGTAGATGGTGAGAGATGAAAATCTGAAGTTTATGAAGAACAGAGATGTTTACAACGGCGATTACTTCAGCTTCACACTGTCTCTGGCCTCTGTCAATGCGGTAAACTGAGAATTCATTTGATTATTGCCTCTTCTATAAGCTCTGTATATTCCCTGCTCTTATATTTGAGCTTTACCTTTTTACAGACAAAGTTAAAACATCCGTCTTATCAGGCCATGGCAAAAACTAGCCTGCAGCTGGCTGTTCAGTTCCTCTTCCACACATACCTGCGCACCAAAAAGAAACTCAGGTGAGACGCTACTTTCGTTTACAATGCTCAAACTCAAGGCTAGTTCCAGTTGTTATTATCGTTAAACTATTAAAAAGACAAGAACAAGTGGTGAAAAATACATATTTCATTATGTATTATATATAATTCTAACAATTTATACGTCTTCTCTCTCAGGGTGGACACAGAGGAGTGGATTGCTACCGTGGAGGTTTTGTTGTCCAAGAGTAGCGAGGCATGTCAGTGGATGGTCCAGTACCTAGTGGCACCTGAAGGACGGGAGATCATCAAGTGAGCATCATATCCATCATCCTCTGCACACATATTGGCAATAGAATCGCCATTGGCTATTAAACATTTTAGTCACTCAATCACTGGTGAGTGAAATCTAAAAAAAATTATTTATTTTAAGCCACACTTAAAGGTACACTATGTAATTTTTTTGGTTCAAAATTTAAATTAGTCAGTACATCATCAATCCTTCTTCCCAAAACATGTTGTTCTCTTACCCTTCACTATGCTAAGCCTATTATAAGTATTAATATTGATTGATAATATTGATAAATGGTTTTTGCGGAGAATTGCGTACATATGTCACTCGCCTGTGCATGTCTCGTCAGTCTGTAAATAGAGAAAAGTTGCTCAGGCTACTTTGATGCGTGTACAGAGTGGTAGTGGAATAGATTAGTTGTCACAATGAGCACAAATGGTTGACATGGAGCATGATAAATATCCAATCTCTGGGGATTCACCCTTTTAAACAAACAGAGAAGAGTCTGCTGGCAAAAAGAGAACTCAACAGAGCTCGTAATAAAACAAGAATCAACATTGGCTTGGCTTTTCACAGATGCAAGAACTGAGGGATTTGAAATGTTGTAAGCGACGCGAAGATGGTGTTTTTGTACATTAACGTCTTCAGTTAGTCAGCTTGAGATCCTTTCCATCTAAACTGGTTATGTTTTATGAGCAATAAGATAACCATATTCAATAATCAAAATTAAACTGCACGCAATTTGGCAAAGGCTGCGAATTTTTTTTTTTTTTTATGTGCAACTTCTCAGTGAAGCACGGCTCTGTGATCAGTAGTAAATGCTGCTCCATCTGAAAGCCAGAGGGCGCTCTCACGCAGAAACTCCAAATATGCCCCGCAGGAATACGATAACGCACGTCATTCCAGAAAATCCCTATGGGCATCATACTATTGCTGTAGCTGAATAAACAGAAGATTGATTAATCATGACTAATAAACACACGACTATGACAATATATGGTTTATCTGAGTTCTTCAAGCCTTCTCAGGTATTTTCATGATAATAAAGTATATTTATAATGCAATGCTAATCGACATAGCCTTTATCACTGTATAGAATACTATGAAATAATGTTGTGTGCCTTATTCTGTGTAAGAAGCCACATCATCTCACAAAAGGATGTTTTCAAACACTCAGCTGATGTTATGAAGTGAGGTTTGGAGTAAAACATGTTATTAAATGTTGTCTTTTGTTGGACAAAATGTTCATAATTGATTCTCATGTTTAGAAAGATGTTTGACGCGTGTTGCTTTTTCAAATGCCCGTTATAAGCGATTCAAACTCGCAGTGCTTTCAGATGGAGCAGCATTTACTACTGATCAGAGCTGTGCTTCACTGACAAGCTGTGCATAAAAAATAATCGCAGCCTTCGTGATTTCATAATCGCACCAAGCCAAATCGATTTAAGCGTGATTTCATGTTAATTGAGATTTATCATGCAGCCCTACGCACTTTTAAACTAATTGTCCAAATACGATTTAAGGCCACTGTACATTTAACTTCTGTTAAATGATCTGTTGTACAACTGGTTTCTACCACAAGAAGTAAAAAGAAATGCATGGAAAGCCATAAATTGTCCCATGAGGGATATTCCCTTACTTTTGTTTTAGCTAATGCCCAGTTCACCCAAAACCAAAAACACCTGTGTTTGTGTAAGTGTGTGGTCGTAGTTGTTTTGCTGAAAATCAATAGCACATGTGGGTTAAGGCCGCAGCTGCTTTCTGTCATCCTGGAAGGTGGGCCCGACAGGGGATGTTAATGTGTAGAGCATGTAAGCGAGATCTGGAGATTCGCAGCCCTGTTACACGATTGGCTGGTTCGTATCGGATGGTAGGGCTGCCCCGATTATCACTCCATACCGCAGCCGACGCCAGGGAATGTTCCATATTGTTTTATGATCGAGTTCTGACACACATCCAACAAAACAAGCAACCGTTTCCCTTATCAATGGAGACCTGGAGCCATAATTTTGCAAACACTTTTCCCCCTGGAAAGAACGATAGAGCTGGCTCTGCAGGAAGAGTTTCCACAGAACCTCCCAACCAGCTCAGATATGCCAGCATCTCCTACCACACATTCATGCAAAATGTAGAAAACACTGGTCGGATTCACAAAACATTCACAAGTTAATGGGTGAATCTGATGAAGGACATGTCTTTCTCTCTCTCTGTAGGATCTGTCTGTTGGAATGCAGTGTTCGGGAGGTCCGTGTCGTGGTGGCCACCATCCTGGAGAAGACCCTGGAGAGTGCTTTGCACTTCCATGACATTGGGCTGGACTGTCTTTTAGACATGCTGCTTTCTCTGTTGGATAAGGACGTCCCGGACAACTGCAAGAACTGTTCTCAGTACTTCAGCCTCTTCAGTAACTTTGCTCAGAGGGTGAGAACAATGATGTCACTGTAATGGGCACCAGACAGTGTATTTGAAGAACATTCATGCTGTCCTTTTCCATAACGAAAATATATAGCAAGCTCAAAAAAGAACCATAAAAGAGGCCCCCACACAACTTGTACACTAATATTCTAAAGGTGCGGTCACATTAGCAAAATTACACGTCCACAAAAAAACAGCGTCCATTGTCAGTAGCGTAGAGATGTATGAAGCACTGCTCACAAATAAGTCACTTTTAAACCAAGCAGCTTTCAGTTGGTCAGCACAGGGAGTTCACGTGACCAACTTGAACACGAGCAAAATCAGCATGGGAAACCTTACGAGAAATTTCGCCGGGCGAACTGTAAATTTGTCTGCACCTGCAAGTCCCTCTGCGGTCAATAATTTTATCCCTTAAAACTCATCTTTGATCACCAAAATGGCATATTTAAACCTTTTTTCCTGTGTAAATAATTTCTTCATGCCTTAAAATAGCTTGAATGTAACTCTACACCCTTGCTTCATTTAGTATACGCGGATCTATGAATATGCAAATTAGCCCCGCCTCCACTTGCTCGCGCCAGCTCAGAGATCCACTTGCTCAACTTTACTGTAGTAAACGCTACACAATGGCAGGTGGTTTAATTCAGACATATGTTTGAACCAGAAACTGATTCAGAAGAAGAAGTGGAAGAATGAATTATACAGACTCGTATACAAAGCCGATGTGTCGTAGCCAATGTTTGTGTCGTAGAGAACAAGGGCGTTTTTGAGACTGTCTTTGGTTCACTGCAGTTTTAAAGAGAAAATACTCAGCAATGCTGTTGACTTATGAATTTGCACATGGTTTGTCTTAAAGCATGTTAAAACACCACATAGACATATAAACAACATTAAAAACTTTAAGTCTTCTGAAGCCACACAGATTGAGCGGATTTAAGTTATTCACTGATGATCTGTTTCAGGGCTGTGGGCCGTGTCAGCTGCTGCTAAAACATTCAGCTTATCGTCGGATGCTTGTCTTCCTCCTGGGAGCCAACCGGCAAAACAACCAGGTATTGCAGACGCCATCTTTTAACTCTTGATTAAAGGGATAGTTCACCCAAAAATTTTAATTTTGTCATCATTTACCCACCCTCATGTTGTTCTAAACCTGTATGAGTTCTTCTGTTGAACACAAAAGAAAATATTTTGAAGAATGAGATTTGACTGTAGTCATTGACTTCCATAGTAGAAAAAAAAAATGCTATGGAAGTCAATGGGTGCCGTCAGCTGTCTGGTTACCACCATTCTTTAAAATATCTTCTTGTGTGTTCAACAGCAGAAACAAACTCGTAAACTTTGAGGGGGAGTAAATGATGACAGATTTTTTTATTTTTTTTGGGTGAACTATCCCTTTAAGTGTTCTGTGTGAATATTGGGGTTTGCTTAAGCGCTCATGTTAACCTCAGGTGTTTAATGTCTGTGTTAATGACATTCTGCTCGTTGTGTGTTTTAGCACCGACGCTGGAGTTCAGCACAGGCTCGAGAGTTCCTGCATCTCCACAACACTCTGGCCTTGATAGTGCTGCACACAGACCTCACGTCTCTGAGATTGGAGGGTAAGAACACAATGATTTTTTGACCCACACCAAAATTATAATGAAAATGTAAAAAAGACCAAAAAAATATTTTGAAATAAAATAAAACATTTGCAAAATACAAGTACAACTAAATTATGAGAAAACACTTTTTTTATATATTTTATAAATAAATAAAAAACATTCAAATACATAAGATTTTAATAAATTAATGCTTTTATTCAGCAAGTACACAATAAGTTGATCAAAAGTGATAGTAAAAAACTTTGTTCATCAAAGAATCCTGAAAAAAAATGTACAAAAATGTGTGTTCAGCTCAAGGAGTGTTCAAGCACGCTTCCTCAGGACTGGTGGCTCCATCTTCGCCCCTCCTGCCTCTACATCCAGACATCATCGCGCTGCTCTTTAAAGCGGAAGGACAGGTGTATCTCATGGAGGTAAGACTATCTCTTTTTCACTCTCTCCTGTCTCTCTCTCTGTATTTCACACTACTGACTGAGGCACATGTCTTTCAGGTGATGTTTGCCATGCGTGAGTTGTCCGGCCCGTTGTCGTTTCTCATAGAGATGATCACATATTGCTCATTCTGTAATGAACCTTTCTCATTGGGAGTCCTGCATTTACTCAAGGTTGGTAACCTGACTAGTTTAAACCTTTAAAAAATAGTTTATTTTTAATACTTAAATATTTATCATTAATAATGTATTATTATTATTATTATTATTATTATTATACAAATTATTTAGGGAAAAAATGTTGTATGTATATTGTTTAAAGTAAAAATATCATATACAAATCTGAAGTAATCTAAGCAGAAAAAAAAAATGTTAAGCCGATCCCTGCCTTTATTTTTATACAATAAAAATATCCCTGACAATATGTTTATGTTCTAGAATCATCTGGAAACGGCTCCTCCTCATGAACTGAAGAACGTTTTTCAGATGCTGCTAGAGATCCTGGTGAGTGATGGCCGTGTGCTGCTATAAATACTGGTTTCATGTAGGGTGTAATGATGTAACACCGCTCTTCCTGTCTCCTCTCAGATGGTAGAGGACCCTCTGCAGTCCCAGAGGCTCAAATATGCATTTGAATCTGATAAGGGCCTTCTGGGTAAGAACCATATCACTTGGATCTATCAGCATGAGTATTTGTAAGGTTAAACTGATGTGTACTAACATGTGATTCTCAATCATTCACAGCTTTGATGCATCAGAGCAACAATGTGGACAGCAGTCGCTGCTATCAGTGTGTGAAGTTCCTGGTCACGCTGGCACAGAAGTGAGTGTTAAATTAAGGATGCACAACATAGATATTTACATAGCTGTGTTGTAGAGATATATGATATAACCACCTCTCCTCACTCACTTGTTTAATTTGCTCTGGATGAATATTGTTGGTGTTACAGGGCTTGAATTTCAGTGTGGGATTGCACGTATAGCGCATAATTTTACTCATTCCCACAGATTATGTGCTCACACCCAAAGTGCGCGCACATAAAGTCGCCTCTCAGTACTAAATTGAGTTCTTTTTCGCTGCTTAAACAGTCAAATACACAAAATAATTTCAAAATGGCGGTCTTTGTGAGTATTCATGTAAATAATCAGTTATGTTTTAAGTGAACATAATCAGTTGAGAAAGAAAACGCATGTGTAACAGTATAATGGATCTGTGCGTCAGGTCTTAAAGTGACAGCAGCCTAATATACCTGCTGCCAAATTAGGAGATAATATTAAAAATATCTATATGGCAGTTTTTCCCCATGGTATTGATGTCAAATTTGTGGCCAGTGAAAATGCTGAGTGGCTAGTAACTAACAAGATTCCTTGTTGCATCTTTTCTTGTGTTTTAATGTGTTATACTTTCTAAAGGCATAACATAAGTATTATAACTGTGGTTAAAATTATTTATGTGACTGGCAGCAGTGATGTTTAATGCCTCTGTGTTTCTGTTAGATGTTCTCCAGCTAAGGACTATTTTAAAGAGCTCTCAGGACATTGGAGTTGGGCAGTGCAGTGGCTTCAGAAGAAGGCAAGAGACCACAGATACTCACTTACACACTAGTACTTCTTTATTGTGCATTTTTTGAATTCCCCCTCTCTCCTCCTCCAGATGTCAGAGCACTACTGGACGCCTCAGAGTAACGTATCGAATGAGACGTCCACGGCTAAAACCTTCCAGCGCACCATCTCAGCACAGGTACTGCATTTCAATTGCCGAAAACTATTTTAAATGGTTTTAGTTTTAAGTTAACAATAACAACACTTTAAGGGAAATTTGTCATTTTAAAATCAAAATATGATTTGTAGAGATCTTAGGAGTAAAAAGTCCCATTTCCCACTCTCTTTCCCTCATTTTTGTACATCCTTAATATTTTGCTTTTCTTTGAGTTGAAAACACCCCCAGAACAACACAAATATGCTAAGTTAAGCTAATTTCCTAATATTTTTTTGTACAACAGGAAATTGTATTTTAAAAGCATTTACAGTAGACTTATTTTTAATTTTGTATCTATTTTTTATATTTTGTATTTTATGTTAAAGGGTTAGTTAGTAAATCAAAAAAATTCTGTCATTAATTACTCACCCTCATGTTGTTCCACACCTGTAAGACTTTCGTTCTTCTTCGGAACACAAATGAAGATCTTTTTGAGGAAATCTGAGAACTTTCTGTCCCTCCATAGACAGATACGCAACTACCACTTTGACGCTTCTAAAAGTTCATAAAGAGATCGTAAAACTAATCCATATGAATTAAGTCCAAATTTTCTGAAGAGACTCGATCACTTTATATGATGAACAGACTGAATTTAGGCTTTTATTCACATATAAACATTCATCAACTCACACATCAGTTGTTGAAAACGAAAGCTCAAGAATGTTTGCTTGATGTGCAAGAACCAATGAGGTTCATTCTTGTGTTACGCAGCACATTTGATCTTCCACAGCAACCAATGAGGTTCATTCTTGTGTTTTGAAGCATGTTTGAGCTTCAACAAGAACCAATGAGGTTCATTCTTGTTACGCAGCACGTTTGAGCTTCCGCAAGAACCAATGAGGTTCATTCTCGTGTTACACAGAACATTTGATCTTCCACAGCAACCAATGAGGTTCATTCTCGTGTTACACAGAACATTTGATCTTCCACAGCAACCAATGAGGTTCATTCTTGTGTTTTGCAGCATGTTTGAGCTTCAGCAAGAACCAATGAGGTTCATTCTCATGTTACGCAGCACGTTTGAGCTTCAGCAACAACCAATTGGGTTCATTCTCGTGTTACACGGCACGTTTGAGCTTCAACAAGAACCAATTAGGTTCACTCTCGTGTTACGCAGCATGTTTGATCTTCCACAGCAACCAATGAGGTTCATTCTTGTGTTTTGCAGCACGTTTGAGCTTCAACAAGAACCAATGAGGTTCATTCTCGTATTACGCAGCACATTTGATCTTCCACAGCAACCAATGAGGTTCATTCTTGTTACGCAACACGTTTGAGCTTGCAGAAGAGCCAATGAGGTTCATTCTCTTCAATAAGATTGAATGATGAATAACAGTCTTGAATAAATGATCAATGAAATTCTTTACGAGTTTGGAACGACATGAGTGTGAGAAAATGATAACAGAATTTTCATTTTGAGGTCAACTAACCCTTTAAAACGTACCCCAAAAACAAAATATGGTTTACTTACAGCTAAGAGTTAGCTAGCCATTATGAGAGAATCACTGCATTTGGCCTGCTGAATGGAGCTCAATGAATGTTTTGTGTTTAGGACACTCTGGCTTATGCCACAGCTTTACTGAATGAGAAGGAGCAGTCCGGCAGCAGCAATGGATCAGACGGCAGCCCGGCCAATGAGAACTCAGACCGAAGCCTCAGACAGGTCTCATTAATTCAACAGTCTTTTATCAATTATATCAAAACAGTGTCAGCAGTATATTATGATAAATCATCCAAATTATATTTACTGTGTCACCATTTCTCCCTCTCTTTCTCTCAGGGATCTGAATCCCCAATGATGTTGGGTGATTCTCGGAGTGATCTAGAAGATGTGGACCCCTAACGTTTCTCATTGTTTGTGCGCAACAAAACAACACAAAAAAAATCCCCTCTGACGGAAAGATGTTGGGGCTCTAAACACACAATCAGAAAACTGCATTTGATTTTCTAGGGACTGGAAATGGAACGACCAGAAGGAGCCAAAGGGCCCGTCGGAGCGCTCACTCTTCAAGCTGCCTCGCCGGAGACGTGAACAGACGCAAATATCCATTTTTTTTTTTTTTTTTCTTCTGGTGGTTAAAGACTGGCTGGATGAAATTAGAGTTCATGTCTTGCAAGTTATTGAGATGTTTCATCTGACTTGATGTGTTCTGTCAGACGAATGGGACTTAAAAACGGAGGCTTTCATTTCCTTGACGTTTTTACACAGAACTACTACTATGGTGCCAGACGGGGTGTTTTAAAAGAAATCAGTCAGCGTATATTTGCCAATGTAATTAAGTAGATACTGTTCATGAGAAATGTAAAGATGTGTTCCATAAGTGTAATTTCAAATGTAAAATAATATTTTTAAGAATCCTTTACTGATTTTCTTTATTTTTTTCTGGATCTGTTTGAGAGGTGCCTCAAATCTATTCAAGAAAAAGAGGAACTTGCCAAGTCTCTGAGAGTCAAATAATCACACCATTTTTCCCTTCTCATTCTTGCTGGTATTTTTAAAATGCACTTTATATTTGAATTCAGTTTGTGACCGATTCATCACGTGGAGACAATTGGACATACATGCCCCTCGCTGCTCTCTGTCCATCCTTGACTTTCTGGATAGGAACCGCTGGATAGGAACAGCGTGCAGCAGAAGACACGAGATGTTTACGCACGTAAACAGAGAAATATGACGGTGGACATGGGGGACAGACTTTACAGCGGAAGACGCATCGCATCAGAAGATACACATATGCAACACACAGAGATGCTACTGTCCAATGAAGGTTTCTTCCTCCTGAAAGACAATGAGTGCTACAATCAGCAGTGTCATCTCACTATTTCTGTTCATCTGTTTTGATGTTGTCTTGTGCTGCTCTGGTATGAAGGTCTAGGATGTGAAGACACTTTTCAGGGTTAATTTTGCCAAATTTGTCCCTTTTTTTTGTTCATTTGCCTGCATCATTTCCATTCAGTCTGCCTTATGCGATAGAATGACGGGACGAGGATCGGGCAGAAAGGGGATGAAGGGGGAGGGGAAAGAGTAAGACAGAGGTTGTTTAAGGGATGGGAAGTTGTCAAAGACCAGTAAAGTGCCTTTACTCGACTCGTCCCCTACGCTGCTCGCGTCCTCGTCTTGAGACAAACCAGTAGACAAATCGTGCTACACAAATGCCTGAACTCGCTCGACATTTCGATAACAACGCACACACATACGCTCGGCCGCGCTCATCTCAGAGCGCCATATGAGGACACAGGCGGCATCTCGTGCGTCACGGTCGCTTGTTTGAGCCGGGCCTGTGATGTCTCTCTTTCAGGGAGTCCGCAGGGTGATTCATCTGCCGTTTGCTGCTCATTTTGTATTTAGACTAGAACACTTAGTGACATTGCTTCAATGTTTACAGTGGAAAGACCTCAACACCACCTCACACAAACGTTTGCTGAAAGAGTGCTGCTTTTTTCTTCACAGTCACCTGCTCTTTGCTTGGTTTTTCGAAAACTTTCATGTTGATGCTTTTTTGGCGTGCTTCTTCGCATGTTTGCATGTGTGAGAGACTCTCTTGGTGGAAAAGAATTGAGTAAACCGGCCAAAGCTGAAACACACTAGTCCTCCACCTGTTGAGAAAAAAAACAAAAACTTAAACCAGCCTAAGCGGGTATGCTGGTCTTGGCTGGTTTCTTCTGGTTTCCCTGCCTGGCTTAGTTGGTGTTCAGCTGGTTTAGTGGCCAAATACCAACTTGAAGACTGCTTGAAGATGTTTTTTTTTTCCCCCTGCTTACCCAGCATACCATCTTAAACTAGTTTAACATGTTTTTTTCTTCAACAGGCCAGACTAGTTTGCTGGTTTTAGAGTGACTTTGGGCACTTTGACTGAAGATTGGTCAGGCTGGGAGACCAGGTAAAACCAGAAAACCACTTAAGGCTGGTTTAAGATGTTTTTTTTCTCAGCAGGGAAAGCCTGCTTATCTGGTTTTGGGAGGTTTTCGTGCACTTACAACTCTTGATTTGTCTGGCTGGGTGATTAGGTAAAACCAGAAAGTCACTTAAGGCCAGTTTAAGATGTTTTTTTCTCAGCAGGGAAAGCCTGCTTATCTGGTTTTGGGGGGTTTTCGTGCACTTAAACTCTTGATTGGTCTGGCTGGGTGATCAGGTAAAACCAGCATACCATCTTAAACTAGTTTAACATGTTTTTTCAAACAGGGCCATCCTTGTATGCTGGTTTTAGAGTGATTTTGGGCTCTGTAACTCTTGATTGGTCAGGCTGGGAGACCAGGTAAAACCAGCAAAACACTTAAGGCTGGTTTAAGATGTTTTTCTCAGCAGGGAAAGCCTGCTTAGCTGGTTTTAGGGGGTTTTCGAGCACTTAAACTCTTGATTGGTCTGGCTGGGTGATCAGGTAAAACCAGCACACAATCTTAAACTGGTTTAACATGTTTTTTTTTCAATAGGACTGGAGTAGTTTGCTGGTTTTAGAGTGGTTTTGGGCACTTTAACTCAAGATTGGTCGGACTGGGTGACCAATTAAAACCAGCAAACCTGTTAAGGCTGGTTTAAACAGTTCTTTTCAGAAGGGTATTTGACTTTTTGACTCTTTAACCTCTTGGTGTCAGCCTCTTATAGTCAGCGAAACACTGCAGTACTCACAACTGCCTTTATACTTTGAATCAGTAAATGATTCATTGCTAATTCACAGCCGCAGATGTGGTTAGCGTTTGGGATGATTAGCTAAACAGTTTTTAGGATCTCGGGCTGAAGGCACAGGGTTCAGTGACGATTGACAATTCATCAGATCAGTGCCTGAACACAAGGCATCTTTCTTATTTTGCTGGAATATGCGCATTCGCAATGATATCACACTAATTTCAGCTCAGCTGCCTAGATCGGTTTTCACTAAATGAGCCCATAAGAAACGGTGCTGTAGAGTCTTCTTTGAAGTACGGTGTACTTGAGTGAACAGAGTGTGATAAAACTATCATCAAGTCTGATCCTCCTCCCTCCAATCAATCTTTTTTTAACCTTTCCTACACCTGTAGATGCTGTACCAACCACTCGGCAGATCTGTGACGAGGCTTGAATTTTTAAGCTGGGTGTCAGGACAGGGTTGAAGATTCTTGAAGAGTTTTTAATAACTGGGGATTCTGAGATTCATTTCTGCTGCGAGTGTGTATGATGTGTAAAGGAATCTGTTAATGCATGTTAAAACCACATTTTAATTTGTACATCAGAGTTTGACAATGAAAACATTTGATATAAAAAAGGAAAAACTGGAATGCACAACTTTCACAGATTGTGTCACTTTGTGCGTGTCAAGTCTGAAGTTGATTTTAGACTATCACTCACATAAAGTTTGTATAATACTTGTAATGTAAAAATATACATTTATAAAAAGAATTAAACTCTTATAAACAGTGCACATGCATAATAGTAGATAATGCTCTTTCCAAAATATAGTAAAAATAGATCTTCAGAATGTGTAAATATCAAAATGAAAAGTGCTGACTCAATACAGTGTTATCAATATTATCAGTTACCAGTATTGGAGGTTTGTTCATTTATCAGTATTGGTCCATATTTTAAATATATCGGCCAATTTTGCATGTCATTGTATATGCGTGATTCCTCTTTTTAAATTTAGATTACCTTTGCCATCATCTAAGTCAATCTTTAAAAACGTATAATTTAATAACGCCGTTAAATGTAATCTTTAGCAAATCTCAAAATGAATGCCAATTCTTCAGTGAAGCCTAAATTCACTTGTAGCATTTCAAATGATTTTATTAGTGTTTTATTTTTAGTTTATTTAAACAAAATAGTAAATAATTTTATATGGGCCATAACATGATAATTATTGGTATAGGTCAGAATTGGTCAATGCATCCCTATTTAAAATGTGTTTTGCAGTCTAAAGGCCTAATTTAAAGTGTTTTAGCGTGTCTAGATTGTTTATGGTTATATCCAGAACCAGTTACAATGTTCTTCTCCATCATGTAATATTCCCTAGTGGCAGAATTGAGCTCACTTGTGTCACGCCTCCTACTATTCTATGCGTTATAGCAATAATGTCCTTGGTTACGTGTTCAGAGAAGGGAGGAAAGAGGAACACACATCCCTTAGGCATCAAGGAGGTCTTCAGTGGTCACGCGGCTGGTCGGGTGGGCGGACGGGCGGTGCCTGCAGCAGGTGGCGATGGCGGCAGCTCCTTTATCTCTTCCAGATGTACGAACTACACAGGTGTTTCCCAAAGCAAATGCCCCATGAGTGACAGAACCACGTGAAAGAGCCTGACAGCCTGTCAGTGTCCAGGAGTCCTCACATGAAACTTCCACCTAAAAAAGATAATGCAGGTTAGTGCTGCTCAGATACACTAAAGGTTCTGTCATATTAGCGAAAAGTCAATAGCGATGTATGAAGCCCTGCTCTCACAGAAGTCACTTTCAAATCTAACAGCTTTCTGTTGGTCAAAAGGGCGAATTCAAATGACCAACTGAACCTGATGCAAAATTTATGTCAATCTTTCGCCCTCCCGCGAAACCAGCACATACATTCCTATTAAGATGACAAGATTTTGCCAAAAAAAATATTAGATGACCAGCAGTAAATTAGTTCACCAAAAAATCTAAATTTTGACACCCTCATATCATTTAAAACCCATAAGAATTTGGTTCATCTTTGGAACACAAGGATATTTTTATTGAAACATTAAGCGGTGAATGCACATAGAGTATTAAAATATGGTAACGGAAGCTCCAGCATTTATTTTACATTCTCTTTATGAACGTTTTGAACTATCAGAGTTTTGAGTGAAAAGACTTTTCAATGGAAGAAAAGTCTCTCAGATTTCATTAAAAATATATATTAATTTGTGTTTTGAAGATGAACGAAAGTCTTATGCGTTTGAAATGACATGAGAGTGAGTAATTGAGGACAGAATTTTCAATTTTGGGTGAACTATCCCTTTAAAGGGTTAGTTCACGCAAAAATTAAAACTATCCCATGATTTACTCACCCTCAAGCCATCTTAAGTGTATATGACTTTCTTCTTCCTGCCTAACACAATCGCAGTTATATTAAAAAGTATCCTGGCTCTTCCAAGCTTTATAATGGGAGTGAATGGTACCTGAGATTTTGAAGTCCAAAAAAGCGCATCCATCCATTATAAAAGTAATCCATCGACTCCAGGGGGTTAATAAAGGCCTTCTGAAGTGAAGTGATTTTGTAAGTAAAATATCCATATAATATCCAAGTCTAAAACAAGAATTTTTAAATAGAAATGTCAGAGGATTTTGATATAAGAGTAGAGAAGCTTGAGTTTGTTGCCCAGCCCTATTTGTTTGAACCGCGAGAGACGTCCAAGCTTACGCTACTCCTACATCCTACGTCATGCGTCAGCTCAGAGTTTACTCTTCCGCCAGAACTAAACTCGCGTACGGCCGTTACCGGAAGCCAGTGATTTTAGTTTATAAAGTTATAAATATGGATTTTTTCTTACAAAAACCCATCGCTTCGCTTCAGAAGGCCTTTATTAACCCCCTGGAGCCGTGTGGATTACTTTTATGATGGACGGATGTGCTTTTTTGGACTTCTAAATCTCAGGTACCATTCACTCCTATTATAAAGATATTTTTTAATATAACTGCGATTGTGTTAGTCTGATAGAAGATAGTCATATACACCTAGGATGGCTTGAAGGTGAGTAAATCATGGGTTAATTTTCATTTTTGGGTGAACTAACCCTTTAAGTCCTGTTTCGATGAATCCACAGTTGTACAAGAAGAGATTCAGGAGTTAAACTGCTACCTGTATAAATGTTAGAAGCAGTGCATTTGTTTTTGTGTTCACTGAGTCAATGGAAACTTTTTGTGAGAGTGAGTCACCTGCTCGCTAAGATCCGTGGGGTCATGTTCTTTCAGATGACACTCCAGAGAGGACATGTGGCAGCAGGAGGCATATGACGTTACACCCCTTTTAGCAGGACATGCCCTGCGGCTGCCATATAGAGGTCGATCAGAGTCTGATACGTCTCCAGATGAAGAGGAAGAACTACAGCCTGCAGGGAAAGATGACAGTTGTCACATTCTAGAAACGTGACTAGAAATGTACACAAAGACAATCAAGTTGTCATACGGGTCATAAAATGAATTTTCGGCAGCAGTGACAGCAGAAACTGAAAACAAAATCATTTCAAAACAAATGCGCAAGATTAAAATGTCTATTTAAAAGACTTTTTTATTAATATTATTAATAATTATTATTTTTAGCAGTATTTTAATGAAATAACCTTTTATATAGGACTTTTTCAGAGTGAAATTATTGTCTGTGAACTTCCACTGAACCCAGAACGTTCCATTAATTAATCATAATTTCATGAATTTATGAAAAATGCTGCAGTGCGAAACCATCTGTCACCTGTCAGCTGGTGGTCTGGGGGACATTCTGCATCCGCGCCTCTCTCGGGACTCTCTATCATCTGGCACTGAGCTTTATGGCCCGTACAACAGCGTGCTACAGCAAACACGCCTTGCCCTCCATTCCCATTGACAGCAACACACTCTTTCTGCCCATCTCTCACCTGTCAAAAAGAAAATTATTAAACATTACTCTGCTTCACTCACTCTCTGGTGTAGAGTATTGACTTGCATCAGGTTGACAGTTTAAACTGTATTTTTTGAGGATACTGAACAAAATTTCTCCGACAATGACCTCCACTCTTTCTCCAGCTCTCGCGCCGTTATGTGAGAAACTGGAGCAGCTCAGCATCTCTTCACCTTGGCGACAGCGGGCCACAGCTGTGGCGAAACCTGAAGCGCCTGACCTCTCAGACCAAACCGATCTACAGAACAGATCCTCTCCTGTGAGAAAACACACATGTAGTGGCAACCTCATTAAAAAAATACACCTTAATGGTTACAGATATGTTTTGGCCACTTCTATAGTGTTTAAACTAGTCACCCATCATGGCAACACTAGTCTTAAACTGCAAAAAAAATCCACATAAACCAGCCTGGGCCAGTAATAGACTACCAAAAACTGTTTAATACTATTTTGTAAGTTAAACTGTTCCAAAATGTTTTTCAGGGAAGACAATAATGCAATAAATTATTGTATGTACAGTATGTTACATGATGAAAGTCACTATTAATACACAATTAGCATGTAAATAAACCAGTAAAACAAAACAAAAAATATGGTTAATAATAAACATTAATAAGGTTTTAAATTATATTATATTATATTATGTTAATTCAGTGCAGTCTGCTAAATATAATATTAAAATGTTACATGATGAAAGTCACTATTAATACACAATTAGCATGTAAATAAACCAGTAAAACAAAACAATAAATATGGTTAATATTAATAAGGTTTTATATTATATTATATTATATTATATTATGTTAATTCAGTGCAGTCTGCTAAATATAATATTAAAATGTTACGTGATGAAAGTCACTACTAAATACACAATTAGCATGTAAATAAACCAGTAAAACAAAACAATAAATATGGTTAATATTAATAATAAATATTAATAAGGTTATATTATATTATATTATATTATATTATATTATATTATATATTAATTCAGTGCAGTCTGCTAAATATAATATTAAAATGTTACGTGATGAAAGTCACTATTAATACACAATTAGCATGTAAATAGACCAGTAAAACAAAACAATAAATATGGTTAATATTAATAATAAATATTAATAAGGTTATATTATATTATATTATATTATATTATATTATATTAATTCAGTGCAGTCTGCTAAATATAATATTAAAATGTTATGTGATGAAAGTCACTACTAAATACACAATTAGCATGTAAATAAACCAGTAAAACAAAACAATAAATATGGTTAATATTAATAATAAATATTAATAAGGTTTTATATTATATTATATTATATTATATTATATTATATTATATTATATTATATTATATTATATTACTGTATATTCACTGCACTCTAAATATAGTATTAAATTAATTAGGCGTTAATTTTAATATTAAATACGATAATTATTTTATTATATAAATTCATTGCAGTCTGCTAATTATAGTATTTAATTATTAAAGGTTAATATGAAATATTAAAAAGGTTGTTATATTACATTATATTAAAAACTTACTGCAATCTGCTAATTATAGTATTAAAATCATCATACATCAGACTGTAATATCAGTCTATATTATTACTGTTGTTGCTCAGCAAGCCACATTGTTGAAGCTTTACTCGTGAACTCTGACCTGTGAGTGTGGAGGTCGGGTCGGGCAGGGCGACCACCATGTTGGGTGTAGTGAGACGGTGGTCCTGTGGCAGAGACTCTGGGTTAATGACCTGTTTGACTGAATGATAGAGGAGCTGTTGCAGAAGCTCAGCAGAGCTGGAGTTTGGACTCAGATTCAGGAGCACCGCCGCTATACCTGAAAACACACACGGACCAGAGCTGGTTATCTGGACAGACTGATACTCTCATCCATCTAATAATATGCACTAATAATAGTATGAATTAGCATGTGTGTGTGCTAACCAGCAACATGTGCCGCTGCCTGTGATGTTCCGCTCTTGGTAGTGAAGCAGGTAGAGCAATCGCTGGATGCGCTGATGATGTCATCACCGGGTGCGAACACGTCCACGCAGCGGCCCACGTTGGTGCCTGTCCTCCCAGTGCTCAACGGCTGGTCAGCAAAATTAACAGCCCCTACTGTTATCACCTGCAACAAATGATGTCAGAATCGATTATATTGACAAGCAAATGCTTTTCTGAAGGATTCAACACATTGTAATCTCAGGCCGGTACCTCGGGCTCTGAGGCTGGTGAGTACAGACACGCATCATCGTTGTAGTTACCAGCTGCAGCAATGAGCACCGCGCCAGATTCAACCATTGTCCTGCAGGCAGCGTTGAGGGTACGACTGAATCCCCCTACAAATGGCAGCAGTAGGATCACGGGTCTGATAGGCTGAGACATCAGAGATGACTGGATGTACTCCAGACCTGTAACAGAGTTGTGTAAAATAATAATATAATATAATATACAGTTTGTTTACCTGCCAAAGCTCCTGACACTGTTTATTATTTAATAATAGATATTTTCTTGTTTATTATTTTTCCTTTTTTATATATATATATATATATATATATATACAGTCAAACCAAAAAAAATTCAGGCACCTTGAACATTTCATTCATTAATACAGTTCACTATATTCACTATAGTTTAAAAAAATGGTACTAAAATATGAAAAGATTTCAAAGTTAAACTGTCAGAAAAAAATAATCTTAATTATGTCAGATAACACTTAAGCAAAACATGGTCAGGTCAAAGTGTCTGAATAATTTTTGGTTCCAAATTTTTATCAATTTTACTAGTAGTCCACTGTATGAAGAATTTTTGAGTATAATATATAAAATACATAAATTAACTATAGTGTCCTGTACCCACTAGTAAAAATATATAAAAAATGACAGAATAATTTTTGTTTTGACTGTATTTATGTATATATATATAATTTTTTATTATTTATGTATTGGTTTACCTGCTAAAGCTCCTGACGGTATGTTTCTATTTTTTATTATTTACTTCTTATTTAATAAATAATGTTAATATTAATAAAAAATATTAATAATGTTTTATTATATTATATTATATTATATTAATTAACTGCATATATTAAATTAATTAGGGGCTAATACTAATATTAAATATGATAATTATTTTATTATATAAATTCATTGCATGATATATAATATATATATATAATAAAATATATA
Source organism: Ctenopharyngodon idella (assembly GCF_019924925.1). Lineage (NCBI taxonomy): Eukaryota > Metazoa > Chordata > Actinopteri > Cypriniformes > Xenocyprididae > Ctenopharyngodon > Ctenopharyngodon idella. The sequence continues at coordinate 3,789,937 of NC_067239.1, read as the reverse complement.
TAATTTATTTATTGGTTTACCTGCCAAATCTCCTGACAGTTTATATATATATGTAATATATAATATACTGTATAGAATTTTTTATAACATATAATATTTATTTTTTATTAATGTTATGTTTTTTATTTATTTAATTTTATTTATTCATTATTTATTCATGTTTTGGTTTACCTGCCAAAGCTCCTGACACGGTACCCTTGCCTTGGCAGTTCAACACTCGGACACTGTTCACGCTGGCACCTCGAGCTACACCCGAGTCCCGTCCACTGACCACTCCTGCTATGTGCGTCCCATGATTGTCACACTGACTAGCCTGTGGGCAGAACACCGTAGGAAGTGATGGACATTCGCTTCTTGTTAGCACTTACACTAAAAATTGCCATAAATTGTCAAACATTTAATTACATTCACCAACCTGTCTGTGAACTCTGACCCCATCCTCCTCTGGCACACTGTTGAAGTCCGTCACCATAACCCTGTCCTCAAGCTCACGATGAGTCACCTGAACGCTTGTGTCTAAGAGATACACTCCCACCTTTGCGCCATCATCTGCATAAACACAAGTATGGCGGCTCAACAGACCATAAATGGCAAAACACATGAAGAACAGGGATTGAAGATTGAAGATTAAACATTTTATTACCCATTTACAAAGCATTAAAAGAGAGAGAGGAGATTTTAGCTCACTGGGTGGTGAGTATTTTCCAGGCTCATGTTTGTTTTGAAGGATGCGCTGCAGGTTCCATGGGATGCTCTGGGCAAAGATGGAGGAATCCTCTTCAATGTATTCCACATGGGGCAGCTTTACTGCCTGCCAAAAACACATGCAATGAAATGAAAAAGACAATAACTGAAGAATTATTTTAATTCCAGTTTTTTTTTTTTTTTCAGTCCATAATACAGCTCAAACATTCTAAAATATACGTTATGAAAATTATGAAACAGAGCATTATTGTGCAATAGTGTCTGTAAATTACCATGTGAAGAACATCGCTGCTCATTTTCACCAGAAACCCGTAGAAGGCTCCAGAATAAGTCTGCAGTATTTCGATCAGGTATCCGCGTTTTGCGGCTTTTGCACGGAGTCTGCGCACGGTGCGCTCCACCTGGTTCACGTGCGTCCCGTTCCGCATCACCACTATATACTGACCCGGCATGCGCCACGCGTCCTGTGCATAAAACACGCAGAGTATTTGATTCACATTTGATAGCCGCATCATTCCAAACGTTTCACATGTACAGTACATTTATTGTAGATTTCGGTGGCTTATGGCAACAGTGATTTTGTCAGGACAACTTGTGTTTCTACACAACTAAAAAAACATTTAATGTTTACTAAGGTCCTTCTATTATCTATTGAATCCCACAATAATATTTAAAATATCAGTAAGCCTAATATATACAAAATCATCATTTACTTTCAACTGGGTACTTTCAATTGGGAGGTGGCTGTCCCAAACCCTAACCCCTAAATTTCAACTTGTGAAAACGATATTGAAATAATTTTTGCAATTTTTTCCATTGTTGTTTTTAAAAATATATATATATTTTTTTTTTTTAAGAAGTGAAGTTAAAAAATATATATATATTTATTTTATTTTTTATTTTTAAATCATAAAACTTTGTTAAAAAAAAAAAAGTGTCCCACATTTTCATGTCACTACCGAAACAGTGTATGTTTTAGTCCATTGGCTGAGACTGATTTTAACCACACTCCTACATTTATGATCAGGAAATATTCCTGTGTCCCTCCCTCTCATAGCCTCTCTTTCAAAGTAAAGAGGTACCATCATTTTGAGTTAAATGTGTTCAAAAGTCTAAAAATCTGTGTGTAACACCTTTTTTCTGCAATTAAGCAAACTTTTTTTGGGTGTTATTCCAAAAAATTTAGCTTTTGTGTGTTTACAACTGTTCTGTGCTGGCTAACCATGTGCTGATTATCATCTTTGAGCTAGGCTCAAAAGTATCTAAAATTGTCACTACCGAAACCGTCACAACCGAAACATTTGGTAAAGTTTTGGTTGTGACATTGTTTTTTGGGTGTTATTTGATCAAATTTAGTGTTTGTGTGTGTACAGCCGTGCTAGGTAACCATGTGCTGACTATCATCTTTAAGCTAGGCTCAAAAGTATCTAAAATTGTCACTACCAAAACAGTCACAACCGAAACATGTCATCATTGTTTTTGTAGTGACAAAAGGGAACACAATCATTTATTTGGGTGAAACAAAATAAATTTTAGTACAGTAATTAAAATCATTAGTGTTTTGATGTTTTAGTAGCGTTTTAACATGAGTTAAAATTCTGTAATGTGATGTGGTTGCTACTAAAACATTACTGTCACTACTGAAAATGTGCAGTCACGACCGAAACATGGGATGTTTTGTCAAAAATAAAGTAGAGTGAATTATCAACAAAGATGTTATGATAGTGTTTGGTTCACTGTATATTCAAACTAATGAATCCTTCACTTTCAAATCAGTATGATAAACTTTATGACTTTTACAAAGAAAGATTGGATTCAAAATACAACAAATCTCATAAATTACACTTGAAATATTGTTAAAATTGTAATCGTTATTGATTTACCTGTGAGAACTTTTTTTTTTTTTTTTTTAAATAGCAAAAAATATATTTACAAGGTAGATGTAAACAAAATTGTATTAGGTCAATGTAACCCTTCTTATTAAATTATTTATTATTGTGTTTCAGTAGTGACAAATTTGGGGAGAGGAAAAATATTCCAAAACTTAAATACAATATGAGAATTAACTGTACAATTACTAGAAATGTGTACCTTGGATATTATACATATATTATATATATATGATGTCCATGGATTTTTGGTCATCTAAAGTGTCCTTTTTTCACATTAATATATTGGGGCTAACAATGTGCCTGCTACTTTAGAAGAAATATATATGTAAAAGTGCATCTTGTTCATTAGTTTTACTTTATTATTTTATTTGCTTTATTTTATACAACTATTAATAAAAATCTCCATCCTGTAGACATAGCAAAAGCACTTGATATAAAAGAAAACAAACTTCATATATCAGAATAATTTCTTTTACATTTATAAAAAGAACAATTTCATGTGATTAAGTCCAAATGCCCACTATCCTATAGTACACAGAAAACTGAATTATTGAATTTTGCTATGTGATATGCAGCATTTTTCTTTCCCTAAGCATAAATTTGAAAAACAAAAAATGTTCAGTTAGGAAAAATACCGTTTTTAAAGCTAACATCAGGTAATAAGCCCATACAGTGATTAGTACCTTAGTGCACCTGTAAAACTGGGCGGATGGCCTGCTCTCTGCTTCAGGCTGAGTGTCATCCTGCAGAATTAGAGACAGGATCATCTCTTCATCCTCAGTGTAGTCTTCATCACTCTCAACCACAGCCACAAGACCCAGCAGAAAACTCAGACAGCACACCGTCACGACGCCTCTCATTCTGTGGACACTTTTTGTGCCTTTAGGTCAAACTGAAGAAGAAAAAATAACCAGTTCAAGTGATATTGCTCAAAATTCCCTTTTTTGGATTGCTGTTCGTCATATGGCAAGGCAGAAGTATGAAGCAGAGAGATTTAGAGCTGAAGTGTATCCTCATGTCATTTAACATGTCATTTGAATAACTCTGACGGACTGAACGCAGTGAGGTGGGGCGTGCTGACGTTTCTCTGTCCTTATATCGAACGATGTCTCGTTAATAAATACAGCAGAAGAGGAGTCAGATTACAGTCCACCCACACACATATTATACGCTTATTATTCCTGCACAGGCTTGTAACATTTGCTGAAATGAAACCTGTAAAATGAGTGTCAGTGAGGCTACAAATAGACTAACAAATAAAGTGAGCAGCCTTAAGCAATAAATTGAATTGAAATGGAATTGTAGTGAAATTTTATTTGTTTATTCAGAAACAAGGCAAAAGGAAGATGCATGTCTTACTGTTTTACACAGAACATAAGCTCGCACACATGTCACCTGCGCGCGTCCTTGAGAGTCAAATAGTTGCACGTGTCGGATGCTGCTATAAACTTTGACCAAATACAGATTCACGTCGTCCTCTGTTGGTCAGATAGTGGTATTGTTGAAGGGCTAAAAGAGTCGTAATCAAATGAAACCAGTAAAACACGTATTGTAAAAGCAGATTTTTTTTATCAGTGTTTTATGACAGTGTTGACTCATGTTGAGTGAAGGAAAAAACAGTTTGTGAGAAAACGGAAGAAACAGGAGATGAACCTAAAACACCGCTGACATGCTGATCCAAAATAATAGCCTAGGGCTGGCTACATACTTTTCCACTTGTTTTTTTTTTTTTTTTTTTGCCTGTTTGTTGCAGTACTCAAGAATTATTATGAAACTAGTATGAAAATAAAATGCAAGAATAACAGGCTGTTAAAAGTAGGCTTTTTTTTTTTTTTTTTACTATTCAAAGATGACATTAATGAAATCCAACTTTTTTAAGTACCTAAAGAAAGGCGGGAACAGAACAAAAAAAGAAAAGAGTATTTAAAAACAAAACAAAAAAACAAGTATTACATTTTTTCTCAATTCCTTAAACACATTTCTTGAAACTATGCCTCATATTCTCAAAACAGTAAACACAAATCCATAACGCCTTATCCCCAAACATCCTATTTTCAGGTCAAAATGAAGCTCTACACTCAAAACCATTCACTCTTGCTGAAAAACCAAACTTTGCCCTCAGACATCACACACAAGCCCTCAAAAACACACACTACAACACTGGCAAGATAAATTCAAAACAATACTGCAAAAAACAAAAACCAGTAATAAGTTGTGTTGCTTGTGGTTCTCCCCCTTACTTTTCACATGATGAACACACGTGTATACATTTGCACATTTTCTATTCCTTAACGTACTGTACAGTACAATACACCAAACAACAACAAAAAATATTCTGCCCCAGCATCACGTCTTTGGTCTGGGACAGGCCAGAGAATCTCGTCAACTTCACAGTCTGTACTGGCCCTATCCAGGCAGCGGGGGGAAAATCCTCTTGCATGCCTGATCCACCCCTGGCACACATCAACTGAAATATCTAGTCAGGCTTCTTCCATTCCATCGTCTCTGAGTCCTACAAAAACAGAAGTACTGATTACTGTAACTGTAACACATCCTTTTTACAAAATGGAAGCAGACAGAAACTCTATCTGTATGTAAGGCAATTTGATGCATGTGTTGTAACAGAGCACAGCACTCAAAATTTAGTACACTGAGCCTTCCTCATACCATGAACAAGGACATGGTCAACTAGTGGCACGAATTTCATCTGAGACTCCTTTTCTCCTTGCCCCTCATCCTCCTCCTCTTCCTTCACCTCTTTCTCCACTCCTTACTGCTGTTGCTCATCCTCTTCCTCCTCCTCCTCCTCTCTGGTGTCCTCGACTCTCTGGATCCATTGTTCCAAATCTGAATGAACTGACTCGGGCTCTTTTATCTCTCTATTGAAGGTTCTGATTGGTGTGTGATAAATTTGGACTCTTAGTGTTTCCACGTGGGTAACTGTGTGCTAACTGAGCTCAAGCTATGCTGACTTGAGTGAACAGTATTGAATGCTAGTGCTTTCTAAATGACCATATGGTGTAGGCAATGAGAAATGAAGGGATTTGTGTGTAGAGTTTTGCAGCGACAGTTCAACAAATCTGACACATGCGTCAAAACTGGGGAATAGTGTTTATAGTTTAGGGAAATGGGTGTGCTTTTTGATAAATGGCGTTATGGTTTTGAAATTTTAGTTCAAAAGCCTGGTTATAATGTTTAAGCAATCAAGAAAAACTGTAATCACGGTACTCTTCAAAAAAGAAATACATTTTTTGTTATTAATTACTCTTAGTGAATTGATTAAATGTTCTACTTCACATAAGAAATCTATAAAAGTAGGTATTTTCTTAAGAAACCTTTGTTTGTGAAAATAGAATTTTGCCACAAGGATAAGAAAGTTAACGGTAGATACTAAAGATTTGTTTTGGTTTTCAAAAAAGCAAACAACATCCTTAATGTGTAAATTACAGTTCATATTAACTTTAGAAAAACAATAGGAACTCAAATCTTTCCAGAAAAGTGATGAAACATTACATGAGAAAAATAAATGACAAATATCTTCACTTTCTTTTTTACAGAAAGTGCATCAGCTACATCACAAGATTTTGACACAAAAACATTACAAGGGTATATATTATGCAAAATTTTAAAATGCACTTTCACTTTATTGGGTATACAGTATTTATATAGAAATATGTTTTCCTCCATTGAATCTATTTTAGAACCCCAAAAAATTTGGAGAAATTGAGTTTCGAGATTGAGAAAGTTGACGAATAAATTTATTATTACATTCTTTACTTAAAAGCGAAACACCTCCCAAACATAACTGTGAAAGTTGTTTTGAGCATGACTCGTGGGTAAGGGAAGCTTTCATCAGACATATTAATCCATCAGGAATCGCCTTTATAACAGAGTTAAATTCTTTAAATGGAACGGGACATTGATGGATATTCGTAAAACATTCATAAGATAACAAATCACCATTAGAGTTGAATAGATCAGCAGCAAAAATTATGTTTTTATTAAACCATTTAACAAAAAAGAATGATCTATTTCTAATTTTAATATCCAAATTATTCCATAAGATGGTTTTGTGGGTCTGGTAATTTACCAGTGGAGTAATTGCATTTCATCAAAAAAGAAAGGCCATCTACCCTATTAAATATATTATTAGGAATAAAATATCACATAGAATCTGACCCAAGCAAACATCTTTTTAACCAATTAATTTTAAATGTATTATTAGTATCATCGAAATTCAGGACTTCAAGACCCCCATCACTGCTTTTGTTTGCTAAAACATTGTTAAAAGTAGGCTACAAGAGAACTATAGCGACGGTGATGATGCAATCCGATATACAGGAGTGTCATATGTTTGTAAACGATCTGATTATGCAAATCACATGCCAGAGGCCTGGGCAGTATGAATGATTAATAATCTAATTGCTTTAACAGAGGCTGAACGCTTAAGAAATGGATGTCAAGTTTTGCATAGGCCTGGCCATTTTTGGAAAACGTTCCACAACATTACGAATTCTACAGATATCCAGGTAAATAAACAGAACATTGTTCAATAATACGTTTTCTGAAACGTTTATATGCTTTTATGTTTCTGTTCCATAAGCTTTAATGAATGTGTAGTTCTTAAGGTACTTTTTCAATTTACAACAAAACATCAAAGATACTTTTCAAATAAGTAACGTAAGTTACTTTTTTTTCACATTAATTGACTGACAGTACTCCTACGGAGCCCCGGGCATGACATGCAAGAAAAAAAATGAAATCGTGCACACGATTTACTATTTCGTTCCCTCGATTTATAAATCATGCGCACGTTTTAGTAAATTGAGGGAATGAATTAGTAAATTGTGCGCACGATTTAGCCTACTATTTTTTTCCTGCATGTCATGTCCAGGGCTCCGTAGTTCTCCTGTCCACATGTTGAGAGAAATAAAGTGCAGAGGTGTTGTTGTGTGCGTAAACATGATGGTTATTGTACACCGTGTGCTTAGAAGAGACTGTATCCTTGCGCCGGGCGGGAATTCCTTCAGTTCGAATATTTAAACTCTTCATTGTTGAAATGTCCGCGTATTTCAACAAAGAATGTATGATTATATTATATTACGAGATGATATTATGAGAAGAAATTTGTTACGAAACGAAACATCGAAAGCAGCAGAACTACTTTGACAAGTGGAACAGTCAGAGTAGTGATTAAGAACGGAAACGGAAATTTTATGTTATTTCACAGTTACATGTTTTTCACATTATTTTACAGCGGATATGTAAATTTACATTATATTTCTGTAATTTTACAGAATATTCAAAATACAGGAAAAATCTGTAAAATAAAACAGTAAAATTCTGTAAAATTACAGTAGTTCTAGACTAAATGTGAAAATATATTTACTCATCTCACGTGCACAAAAACATTCAGTATTCCTCAAAATGAATAAAAAAATGTATGCAAACCTGTAATAATTAACTATCTTAAATTACACAAATATACTTTATGTATAATCTAGCTTTATTAACCAATGTCTTTGCTGCTGACCGTCAGTGATCTAATTCAACCATTCTAATAAGCAAAAATGACTTTAGATTAGATTTAGAAATAAGAGTGTTTAACTTCCATCTCCTGTATCCTATTCTCCTTCAATCCTGAATGGCAGCACAGCTGAAAGGTTTGTTAGAGCTGCGCCCTCTACTGTACAGACGTAAATATGTTTTTCCTTCAGCATGAGGATTATTCATTTTACTTTTGGTCAAGTCAAGTCACCTTTATTTATATAGCGCTTTTTACAATGTAGGTTGTGTCAAAGCAGCTTTACATTGATAACTGGTACATTATTTGGCTGCACAGCAGCTCTTAAAAGAATAGTGTCAATGCAGGCAGATCAAAGCACTGTTGAATATCAAATGTCAAGTCAAATGTCAAGTGTCCCCAACTAAGCAAGCCAAAGGCGACAGCGACAAGGAACCCAAACTCCATCAGGTGACATCAGGTGGCAGACAAGTGGCAAATAGGTGTTTAAATGGAGAAAAAAGCCTTGGGAGAAACCAGGCTTTTGGGAGAAACCAGGCTTCTTTTGGTGTGAAAGAGCCTTAACATTAGTCAAAAATAGAAGTTTTTTGTTGTTATTAAAAAACAAACAAGCAAGCCCAGCCCATGAGAAAAAGTAACGCAAAAGTAATGTAACGCATTACTTTTCATAAAAAGTAACTAACGCAATTAGTTACTTTTTTAGGGAGTAACACAATATTGTAATGCATTACTTTTAAAAGTAACTTTCCCCAACACTGCTCATGAAGCATAAAACTGAGCTGAATGGACAGGGAGGACAACATAGAAGACGGCACGAATAGCTGACACCAATGTGCCGCACAAGTCCTGAAAACTAAAGCCAAAACGTTTCGATTGCTGGATGCAGTAGGTCATAAACACCGCCCTCTCCATGTAATCTAATGAGACAAACTAAACAATTAAATCATACTTCAAATACATTTTTTTTATCATTTTATGTAGTTTTTATCACGCTGATGTAAGTTCAAGTGTTCGTTTTTTTAATAAGTTTGGTTTTAGTTAGTTATTTGATGCTATAAAAACGGGGGTGTGACGTCATGATTGACAGCTGAGATTGACAGCTTCTCTGAGTGAAGTAGTCACTGAGGCACCAACAGACTTTTTTTCTGGATTTTTGGGAGAGGATTGGAGCTTTAACTTTAAATTCTACATTTCCATAACTGTTTATTTCACACTGACATAATGAGTTGTTCTGTAGTAAACTGTACTAACCGATTCTGTGGGTGGGGCCTTGATACCTCCAAGATGTCAGCACCATATTAAGACACTGGCTTCACTTTTCTACAACAGAAGAGAGTGAAGGTGCATCGTCCATCTTTTTTTACAGTCTATGCCTGCCACAAATAAAACAGCAATAACAGTAGACAAATGAAGTCAGTGTTTTTTTTTTTTAGCACAAACGGAATGACATCATTTCCTGAAATCCTTTATAAACGACAGAACTAGGCCACATAAAGGACATTCACACCAATAGACCTACTAATTTATCTAAACAAGTAAATTACTGTAGACATGAACAAATGTGTAGTACAACGCTTTATCTTAATACATAGGCAATGACTGTAATCAAGGACAGATGTAGAAGTACAAAGCAGTCGACTTCTTTTTGGCACAAATAGAACCTCATAAATGGAAAGTCCCCACCATGACAGGAAAACAAACATGCGTGTTGCACATATCTTGTGGCTCAAATGATTCACAGTTCAGTAGGCTTCTGCAACTGTATTTTTACACATATCTATAACTGGCTCGACAATTATCCCTAACACATTTAAAGAATTTTACTACCACACTACATTTAAATAATCAGATATGGTTATTTTATCCTGCTGTCTCATGTATGTGAAGGAGCACCACAGACAGATATAAAAACAACACATTCCAGGCAGTTCCTCTTTCAGTGTCCTCTGGTGTCGGTGGTATGAGTCAAGGTCACAAGTATTTCATCACCTAATGTTTAAACTTTTTCCAGCCTTATTTCCCTGAGAGTTGAACGATCCTATTATCATATGCTTGTGACAAAGTCATGGCCAGACCTTTTGAAATAATGTAAAATGTGACGGCATAATTTACACACTTAAAATAGTATTAAGTATGACAACATAGTGGCAAATCTTTATGTCAGATGTAGATGATGATTTGGACATTAATCAACAGGCACTATTCACTCTCCAGCTCAGATGTGAAGTAACACGAGTCCTCCATTTTCCCATAGTACATCTCTCGGTTCGGGTCTGCTCCTGTGGTTCTTCTGTCCGTCACTGGAGTGCTAGAACATGCCAGCACACTGGGAGAACTTCGACATGTGTGGAGGACGATGACACGCTCACTGTGTTTGTGCTCAGCGTGGAGTTTTGGATCTGCCGATATTTCTACTTTTTCATCCTCACAGAAGCCAGCCAAGGGAGCTCTTATTGGTTTCTGTGGACTGTAACAAGAAAATACAGGTGAGTTTTATGCAGTTTAAAGGTGCATATTGTAGTTTGGGCTAATTTTAAAAAAGTTTTACACATTAAAGGTCCAGTGTGTAATATTTAGGAGGATCTATTGACAGAAATGCAATATACTATACATAACTATGTTTTCAGTGGTGTATAAAGACCTTACATAATGAACCGTTATGTTTTTATTACCTTAGAATAAGCCATTTCTACATACACCGCAGGTCCCCTTACGTTAAGTCGCCATTTTGTGCGACATGTTTCTACAGTAGCCCTAAATGGACAAACAGCTCTACAGAGCGCATTTGCTTGACTGGCTACTCTCTGCTGTCTCAGACGACGACCTCTTTGTCCTGTGTCAGCCACCGTAGCTTCTCTATATTGCAATTCACAACCTAACGCAAGATGGTGATAAAATTTACACACTGCACAATTCTTTTCTCAGAAATGCAAGATTTAAACTCGCAATTGCGAGTTATGAAGTCAGAATTGTGTGATATAAAGACAGAATTGTGAGATATAGTCGCAATTTTGACTTTTTCTCGCAACTGCGAGGTTTTATCACGCAATACTGATTTTTTTCAGAGAATTTTGAGATATAAAGTCAGAATTGCGTGATATAAAGTCAGAATTACGAGATATAAAGTCAGAATTGCGAGTTATAAAATCAGAATTGCATGATATAAAGTCAGAATTGTGAGTTATAAAGTCAGAATTACGAGTTATAAAGTCAGAATTGCGTGATATAAAGTCAGAAGTACGAGATATAAAGTCAGAATTACGAGTTATAAAGTCAGAATTATGAGATATAAAGTCGGAATTGCGTGATATAAAGTCAGAATTATGAGATATAAAGTCACAGTTCAGACTTTATAACTTGCAATTGTGAGTTTATATCTCACAATTTTGAAAAAAAGCTTCCATAGAATGGTGTACACTTGAATCAGATGAAGACTATATTAGTTTTCTATAAAAAGTGGTTTATTTATGCATGGTGCAGGTCACTCCCTCAATGTATTTCGCCATGTTGAAATGACGTGACCCGTAGAGAATCCTCACGCTCACTGGCTGCCTCCTCTGTAGTTACGCTAGTAGCGTAATGTTGTTTGATGATGCAAAGAATGAAAATTAGACAAAATAAACTCACTTATCGTGTTTACCAGCGGAGACAACGGGAAAATCAGTATGTGTACAGCAGAAAAAGTCTGAAGGCAGTAGACAGAAAGACCAACAAAAACAAAAAACGAGCGTCATTCACAAGGTGGAAAGTTTTGAAGGAGAAAATCCTGACAAGTGATGCCCAAGTTGCATATTTTTTGTCAGACAGGTAAGGAAATTAATTGTTGTGTTGACCGCTCTCTTAAACTTACTAGTATCAGTGTAATTTACATAAAACTGATGATCATTCTGAAACACATTGATAGATGGCAGCGGATGGTCTAACACCATTGTGGTATTGGTACTAGCTATATACTGTAGATAGCCTATATTCTAGAAGGCTATTGGGTTGTAAAGTTGTCTCTTCAAGATTTTTACAAAAATAATCTTATCACATATAATAACGTTCTCTGAAAGAGGTAAGATTCTCTAAGATTCAATTACCCAACCGCTTAACCCAGTTACAGAGTGAGTGAATTTAGACTTAAACGAATCTTGATGGGCCTTCAGAAAGCACAAACACAGACCCCAGTGTAATGACAGGAAGAGAAGGAAGACACTGAGTTAGACTGGATGAATGACTGGACGGTTGTGGTGAGATCATTTACATTAAATGTAGGGTAGGCAATTTTTTCATAAACACTTTTTGTTATTCTGGTTGAAACTCTCTTCACATCCTGATAGCAATCAATAATAAAAGTCTAAATATGAAAAAAAAAAAAAAAAAAAAAAATGCACATATATTGTCTCTGGAAGTCTCATGAGGTAATTTAACACTATCTCTTATGACTCTTATGCTGCATCTGCTCTGGCTGTGCATGACCTCATGTGTTTTAAAGGAGGCTTTGGAGACGCTCTGAAGGGAGGGTAAGATCACATGCTCTAACTGCTCCGAAATTGCCTACCCTACCTTTAACCTTGCACTCTTAAATGCATGAAATCTAAATTGACAATTCTTTTTTTACAGAATGTTACAGTGTTTATTATAAATGATTTATCCGTGCACATCATTATTTTTAAAAAATTCATATGTCCTCATAATCTATAATCAAAAAATTTACCCTCCCCCTCCCCTCGAGACGACATTTGTTCAGCAGACTAAATATATTCCACAAATGACTGCAAATTGGCATTCATATCTGCATCCATTTAGTTAACAATGCCCAACTTCCTACGATCCAATTAATTTTTCGAGGACAAAATCAAGTCCCAGCCTACATTTTCTCATTCCTAATGAGTTTGTAGAGGCTTATATATATATATATATATATATATATATATATATATATATATAGTGCTGCCAAATCGATTAATCGTGATTAATCACATCTAACATAAAAGTTTGTAAATATATACACTCGAACCAAAAATTATTCAGACATTTTTCATATTTTTTATATATTTTTACTAGTGGGTAAACTAACAGTATTGGTGATTGCCAATTAATTTTTTATGTTTCTGTAATGGTTAATCCAATTTTCGAATTTACTGTTTTAAATTCAAATTTGGGTATAAAAACAGGAATTCAATTTTACATTCCTCACTCCAGTTCAAAATGGTGAAACGTCGAGAAGAACTCTCTGAAAAGGTAAGAGTCTGCATTAAAATAAAATATTTCTGTTTTCTGACAGGTGGTCTAATAAATATTTGTGTTTTCTGTTTTCTGACAGGTGGTCTAATAAATTTGTTAAGCACTGTATATATATATATATATATATATATATATATATATATATCTTACTCTAACCTTTGTTCATCCAAGCTTTCAGCACTTAAGTCCTGTTTTTCAGCCCCACAGAGCTCTTCCTTCTCTGCCAGCATAACAGTCACCTGTTGGACAGGGGAAACACTCTAATGTAACACACTCTGTCAAATTATACGCACATTATAATCAAAGTCAATTGCTTGAACATAAACATAAAATCCATCTATTACCGAACAGTGGGAACAGCCCACTTTCCTTACCCTGGGGTAACACTGACACACTGACCAGACAGTCCCCATGCCCACCATTATCACTCCCACAGCGCAGAACGTGGCGAACACCTGTGGTTCCTCTACGGAAATCATGAACAGACCTAACGCCACAAACGCCATCCCAAGAATGATGAGCCCGTAGCGGTACGGCTTGTTCTCTGCCATGGAAGAAACTTGGAGGTCCAGCAGTGGTTAACAGAGGAAAGTACCGGTGAGAGTGTGGAGCTTTATGACTGTGTCCCTATAGAGGTGAAGGGCAGACTGAGAGGGCAGGAGTGACTGACAGGACGCAGAGCCAGTGGAGAACCAAGATCCAGATCATTAAACCTGTAATGGGCCTTAGTCAGGTGACCTTCCCCCAGGGAAAATTGCATTGGCTTAAAAAGTCTTACTACGTTCCTTTCCAGAATACTGGCATATTAACAATATAGTAGAAGATAAGTAAAGTACAAGTACATACAAAAACATCTGGTTTCAGACAAGGCTTAAGCCTAGTTACAGACTAAAATGCATGTTTGAGCTGTTTTAAACTGGATTTATGCCTCTTTTCACAAGATATAAGTCTCTGGTGTCCCCAGAATGCGTCTGTGAAGTTTTAGCTCAAAATACCCCACAGATCATTTATTATAGCTTGTCAAATTTGTCCCTGTTTAGGTGTGAGCAAAAACATGCCGTTTTTGTGTGTGTCCCTTTAAATGCAAATGAGCTGCTCCCTGCCAGGGTGGAGCTTTAACAGCTCACGCTTCGGTTGCTCAACAACAACAAACCTGGAGAATCTCACGCAGTGAAAATGAGGATTGTCAGTAACGGTGTTCAGCCTTACATTGTTCAAACCAGAGTCGACAGTGATGGAGAGACTCAGGAAGAAGTTACAACTTTTAGAATGAAACTGGACGTTTCTGAATGGATAGTGGATAAATGTATGTAGTTGCTGTAGCATGTATGTTAATCTTTTGTACAAAATCCGTACGGACGCCAACTATACATAGCGTACATGTTTACCAAACAGAGCCATACATTCCAGGCTAAAGTTTGTGATCAAAAGCTGTGAATGGTCTAATATTTTTTTTCCAAAATATCGCTCGGACAGAAACACTCGTTTTTTAGCAATCGAGCTTGCCAGGGTTAACTTGCAGGCTATCCAAGCTAACGAGACTCAAAATAGCCAACAACAGAACAGTTAGCATGTTTTGCTCGAACTTTTGCCATGACGTTATAACTTTGCCACTGTTGTCGCTTGCAAAAACAAAATGGCGGTGACGTGCGTAGAAAGGGGCGGTAATATTATAATAAGATCCCCTTCCTACGTCACTAGGGAAGCGAAATCTGAGCGGGTCATTTTTTCACATGCTTACAGAGAAAGGCTTACTAAAACAAAGTTACTGGGTTGTCCTTTTTCACGTTGTCTGGGTTGGTAGATGCACCGGGGACCCGATTATAGCACTTAAACACAGAAGTCATTTTTCATGATATGTCCCCTTTAACTGAAAGCAACTTGCACTCATATATCTTAAAATATGTCAGAGCCATTGTTTTGTCTCAAGATGCACACCAGTAATGTTTTTTTGTTTTTTTTCTAAGGCATGTTCATAAAAGCTACTAAATGCACTAACTGAACTAAGGCCTAATCCTGGCTTAATCTAAGCCCTGTCTGTGAAACTAGGCCTTAGTTTGATAATATTATTGGTTACCAAATACAAATCAACAAGAGTTTTTGTATCATATGGTGTATTGGTATTTAAATGCACAGGTAATAGCCAGGCAATACAAAAAGAAAAATATGTGTAACTGACAAAACATCACAGAAAATAGACTTATGCAGCATTATGTGATATAGTAATAATAAAACACACACAAAACAAAATATTAGCTTCTGGTAGGCCTGTTACAGTGACAGTGAATGTGACAATCAGGAGTGAAAGAGGCACATTTCCTCAATCCTATATTTTACAACACAAAGTAAGCCCACCATTAATATAGAAAAATAAGATTATTTACATTAGGAAATTTCTAAATCTTTCTGAAAAAAAAAAAAAAAAATGTTCTGGTCATTATGAAAAATCAAGGCACAATTCAATATTTGGTTCAGCTTATTGATAAAGAGGTACTCAAAACCATTAAAGTCCCCCTGTAGTCAACAATTTTATCCCTTAAAATTCATCTTTGATCACCAAAATGACATATTTAAACGTTTTTTCCTGTGAAAAAAAAAAAAAAAAAAAAATCTTACTGCCTTAAAACAGCTTGACTGTAATTCTACACCCTTGCCTCATTATATATACACATATCTATGAATATGATAATTAGCTTCGCCTCCACTCACTCCACTCGGTCAACTTACTGAGGTAAATGCTGCACAATGGTATCGCTTTTTACAACGGACACAAAACAGTAATTAATATAATTAGCGTTTTGCTTGACTATGTTATCAAACCGCTAATAATGTGTTGCTAATGTTACACAAACCATGTTCACATTCACAAGTCAGACAGCTGCCTTCTAACGATCAGTATCCTTAGAAATGCTTTGAACTCAGAACGTCAGTGGAAAAAGACATATAGTTCATCATAACATCATAATATGCATCATACACCCGCCATATGGCTAAATCTACCCGATTTTTCATATCAACAGAAAAAAATACTGGGATAACATTCTAAAGCCCGCCAGCACGTTGACGTGATTGGTTACAAGGTAGTTTGTGATGTCAGAAACACCAGAGATTTCAAACCGTGAGTTTGAGACTGTCTTTGGTTTACTGCAGTTTTAAAGAGAAAATACTCAGCAATGGTGTTGACTTATGAATTTGCACATGGTTTGTCTTAAAGCATGTTAAAAACACCAGATAGACATATGAACAACATTAAAAACTTGATTTTCACCACAGGGGGACTTTAAATGTATAACCTAGCATCTTAACCTTCATGTTCTGTTCAGACTGACTTTATATTTTAGGTCCAAAAGTCCCCAATAATATACACTACCATTCAAAAGTTTGGTTTTTTTTTTTAAGAAAGTAACTCTTTTATTTAGCAAGGATGCATTAAATTGATCAATAGTAAAGACATTTACATTTACTTTATTCATCAAAGAATCTTGAAAAAAAAAAATGTATCGCAATTTGCACAATAATAAGCAGTTACTTTCATAGCACATTTGCAGCTGTGTTCAACATTGATAATAAAAATGTTTTTGAGCAGCAAATTAGCATATTATTATGATTTCCGAATTTTAAAATGTATTCAAATAGAAAATGGTTATTTTAAATTGTAATAATATTTCACAATATTACTGTTTTACTGTATTTTTGATCAAATAAATGCAGCATTAGTAAGCATTAGAGACTTCTTTCAAAAACATTTAAAAATCTTACAGACCCAAAACTGAAATGGTAGTGTATGTGTAATAATATAAAATAATAGTAGTAAATTTGTCTCTTATTTCCCCTTCAAATTATTTTGAGTTCATTCCCTTTAAGTTCATCTGACCCTATTCAAAACCCAGTAGACAGATATTATTGACAATTTTCCCCATTTTTTTTAAACCATAAAGTAGGAATGAACATTTCATTACTGTGACTGGTATCTATATTATAGTAACACTGTTTCTGTTTTTGACCAGAGTAAAAACATATTGTAGAGAAATACAATAAAACAAATGTAAGTAAACAAATCAGAAAATCATCAACCTTCAATGGCAAGTAGTTAGTAGGAACTACTTAGTAGGTTAGTAAGTGGTAAGAACTTTTATAATGGCCTGGGGTGTCTCAGACCCCACACAGAACACGAGGATTAGATAAACTGTCTTTATAACCCTACTATAACTGTCTTTATAAATATTTTCAATTTTATTATCCACATACAAAGCTATGAAAATTTAAAAAAGAAATAATAGGGATGCACAAATCATTATTACCAGTTATCAGCCAATTGACTTTTTTTTTTTTATGTACATATCAATTCAACAAGTAAAATAGCCTGCTATACATTTTTACCAAATGATGGGACTTCACATTATTTTTTGTTGGCCTACCTATTTTTAAACATATAAAAGTTGTACATGTGTCATTTCTTTATTCCAATGGTTTATAAAAATTAGCCTACAAATCTTTTGTGACGGCAAGATAAGAAAGATTTTTTTCCTCCCCATTTTAAAAGCAGTTTTCCACTGTTTATGACATTTGGAGTCATTTGAAGCACATAGCAATGCAAACTTTGGTTATTGGTTTCAAAATATAAAAACAATATTGGTTATCACATACTGTAGGCCAAAATATCAGTGCATCCCTAAGAAATAGAAAACTGGCATGTTCAGTCAAGCTGCATACAACAAATAGCACTAATATTAGCTAGTTGAGTTTTAGGTTGGACAGATAAGTCAATAGTATTTGTAGAAAATTATGAAACTGAAGCTTCTTGTCACTCAAGGCACTTCATCATTTTCAGAACAGATTAGAGATAGAAATAGAGCTGCACGATATATCGGTTATCGGTAGATATTACAGGGTTTTTTTTTTTTTTTTTTCGTTTTTTTTTTTTTTTCATTTATTAGTCAATATTGTGTATTCGCTTGTGAACTTGCTTCCCTTTTAGATTTAGATTACTTTTGCTGTCTGTATCTAACAAAAACTTAAAGGGATAGAGGTATAAAAAGAAATATCCCTTTAAGTCAATCACCTGTTGTCGAGTGCAGGCAGAGCTGTGTGCGTTCATGCATAAAAACAAGTTACATTACTTTTTGTCATTCTTTAGCAGATCTAAAAATGAAAACTTATCCTTCTTCCATGCTGTTATGATGCTTACATTCAGTTGTAGAATTTAAAAGTGTTTATGGATTTTGATATCTGACATTTTATCAGTTATCAGCCATAACATGAAAATAATTACTGGCTTATCTTTATCAGATAGATTTTTAATACAGTACCAGTCAAAAGTTTGAAAAACATTGCTATTTTTAATGTTTTTGAAAGAAGTATCTTCTGCTCATCAAGTCTGCATTTATTTGATCAAGAAAAAACAAACAAAAAAACAGTCACATTGTGAAATATTACAATTTACAATATTGGTTTTCTATTTTAATATACTTTCAATATTTATTTCTGTGATGGTAAAGCTGAATTTTCAGCATCATTACTCCAGTCTTCAGTGATCCTTCAGAAATCATTCTAATATGTTGATTTATTATCAATCTTGGAAACAGTTATGCTGCTTAATATTTTTGTGGAAACAGTGATACATTTTTCAGGATTCATTGATGAATAAAAAGTTAAAAAGAACAGCATTTATTCAAAATAGAACTCTTTTCTATCAATATAAGTCTTTTTAACAATTTAATACATCCTTGCTGAATAAAAGTATTAATTTCTTTTAAAAAAGGAAAGAAAAAAAACTTCTAAACGATAGTGTATATTGTTACAAAAGATTTCTATTTTAAATAAATGCTGTTCTTTTTAAACATGTATTCATCAAAGAATCCTGAAAAAATATCACTGGTTATAAAAACAATATTAAGCAGCATAACTGTTTCCAACATTGATAATAAATCAGCATATTAGAATGATTTCTGAAGGATCATGTGACACTGAAGACTGGAGTAATGATACTGAAAAATTAAGCTTTGCATCACAGAAATAAATTATATTTTAAATATTATATTAAAATAGAAAACTATTATTTTAAATTGTAATAATATTTCACAATATTAGTGTTTTTTAATCTGTATTTTTGATCAAATAAATGCAGGCTTGATGAGCATAAGAGACTTCTTTTAAAAAATTTAAAAACAGTAATGTATCCCAACTTTTGACCGGTACTGTATCTGTACACCCCAAGTTAGACCAGCTTTTCAATCATTAAATGTTGGTGTCGACAGTCCCAGCAGTGGTTATAGTTGGTTCACAGCTGTAGTGGTCTTCATAACAGTCTCATAGGATGGCGGCGGCTCTATTTGCCAGGGAGGGGGTGTTGCAGGCTGGCTCTGTGAATTGGCGTCTGAGGTGGGAGGCACTTGGACTGTACTGTGATCCTCTGCCGTAGCCCTCCGAATCCGATCCAGCCTCCTGGGGAAAGGGAAGAGCAGTGACTCATGATATCAAAATATAGTATCACAATATAGTTTGAGTATGTGGCTTAATATACTGTAAAGGCCCCGATATACTCACAGCGAAGTTCTTTTTTTTATTCTTCGCTTAAAAATTAAGGGGTAAAAAGAATTTCTAAATACCTTTGTAACGGCGTTTAGATGAATATGTAAATATGTGCTAAATACGAGAATGAACCTCATTGGTTCTTGCGGAAGATCAAACGTGATGCATAACGTGAGAATGAACCTCACTGGTTCCTGCTGCGTAACACATGAAAATTAACCTCATTGGTTCTTGTAGAAGCTCAAACGTGCTGCGTAACACGAGAATGAACCTTATTGGTTCCTGCTGAAGCTCAAACGTGTTGCGTAACACATGAGGATGAACCTCATTGGTTCCTGCTGAAGCTCAAACGTGCGGCGTAACACAAGAATGAACCTCATTGGTTTTTGTGGAAGCTCAAACGTGCTGCGTAACACGATAATGAACCTCACTGGTTCTCACACACGTCAGGCAAACATGCTTGAGCTTCCGTTTATCACAACTGATGTGCGAGTTGATGAATGTTTATATGTGAGTAAAAGCCTAAATTCAATATGTTCATCATATAAAGTGATCGTGATGTCTCTTCAGAAAGTTTGGACTAAACCGCTCAATTCATAGGGATTAGTTTTACATTCTCTTTATGAACTTTTTGAAACTTCAACGTGTCAGTTGCGTATCTGTCTATGGAGGGACAGAAAGCTCTCAGATTTCATCAAAAATATCTTAATTTGTGTTCTGAAGATGACTGAAAGTCTTACGGGTTTGGAACGACATAAGGGTGAATAATGAATGACAGAATTTTCATTTTTGGGTGAACTAACCCTTTAAGCATGAAAAGAGTATCAGTGTCACTTTCAATTAGAATTACAACTTTACAAATTACAAAGATTTCTAAGTCAAAGAAGGCGGAGCCTCAGAGCCACACCTACTAATTATGTAATCACAACGGACCACTTTTCAGGAAAATTTGCTTTGGTAAGTGATTTTGAATTCCTGAAACGAACTCCAAACGAAGTTCTTTTTGGCCCGATTTTGTTTGAAATGATGTCACACCAGTTCGTACTTTGATTTATCTTTAGGTATATCAGGGCTTTAATTAGCAACTAATCTGGACATTTAGGTTAAGGAATTATGGAAACAACATTCATTTCAGAAGGAAACCTTTCAAATATTTTGAAATCGTCTAGTGTGTGCTTGCAATTCTTATTTTTTTTTAAGTGAATCCAACTTTGAGTTCAAACCAAACACTGTGAACGTTTACCATTAACTACTGTACTTCAGTTGCCAAAAAGACAAGGAGTGGGGAGAACGGGGAGACCCCTAGGCACTGATTTGATGGCTTCAGCATGTTGCAAGAAACAAAAATCTCTTCTCTGTTCCTCTCGAGCCCTCCCTCCTCATTTTTTTCTTCTGGGCTAGTGTACAATGCTGACTGCTTTCTGTTAACATCTGTAGTCCTGATCATGCGGTCAGAATGAACCGCTATGCTCCCTTTGATTCTTGACTCTTTGATTCTCCTGTCTTCCACAGCATGATTCTCTAAACAAGAAAAACCCATAAATATATTTAAATATAAAGTCTGAGATCATTATGAAGTACCAGCACCTTACTAGTATGTAAATGGCAATGGGCCCTTTCTTTCTCTTGTTCTCTCTCTATTTCTTTCCCTCAGACATGGAACACTGAAAGAATTTGGCGCCCAGCAGCTGTTCAGTCTTCACTTGGTCTGTAAACATTACCTTGCCTTAACATTTTCTCTCAGTTTCTCCATTAATTACATTACACGATTGCATTTTGAATGCTGAAATAGGTTTCTGACAAAAGAGAGTCAGTTTAAACACTTAAACTAATTACTGTAATTCACAGCGGTATTACATAGAAAACACTGTTGTGTTGAGCTGTCATTCAAATGGGCACCACAGAATGACACCCTAACAAATCTTAATTAAAGCTGAAGCATACAATTTCTGCATCACTAGAGTCCCCAAACAAATTGCAAAAATGCTCAAAAAACAAAGAGGAATGTTTTGAAAGCATCACACAGTTCTGGAATTATAAAAAAATATAAAATTAGATAAATAGATAAAGCTGAAGTGTGGAAGAATGAACTTTTTCACAAACCAGCATCTCATAGATAAAGGCACATTGGATATACGGTTCCTCGCTCTTGCTATAAGAGGAAAATGCAAACCTTGCCTTCCGACTAGTATGTTGCTCAATAAAAACAGATGTAAATGGTGGAGACATGAGTTCGTTTATGGACAGGGTGCAGACCCATCATGTCTACCATCTAACACTGCAGACTCTCACTGTTTTCACTGCTGACCTACTTCTATAATCAGAACATTTGTTACTTCTGCTTAACTTTGGCTTTCAAACTAAGAGTGGGTCGAGAAGAGACAGAGCACCCTCTTAGCTTGCATATTTTTATCAGCTGTAAGCCAGAGAAAAACTGAGAGTTTACAAAACCCCCAATCAGTGTATTATTTTTCAGCATTCTTATGTTTTTTTATCTTTTTCAGCAGTCATACTAGTGTGTGCAAAACAAAACATCACTATTACTATTGTTCATACTGAAAAGTACCACCTAATGTCCCAATAGGTTTTTTGCCAAACGTCAAATGAACAAACAGGAAAACATCCGTCTCACTGTATCCGGTTGTTGGAGAAAGTGTTAACAGCAGTACGAACTAACATTTTTTTTTTGTCCAAAGGCCTTAATAATAATAAAAAACAAAGATATGACATCCAAAGTATGTAAAGTAGTACAACTTAATCTCTTTTATTGAATCCAAAAGATTTTAATTATATTTTGCTACAAATAAAGGTATTTTAAATATTTTGAAGTGTCAAAAGGTCATTTGGTTTAACCGTCCAAAGGCCAATACAGCCATTTCATTCGTGATTAAAATATCTTAAAATGTAATAAATTTATTTATTTTTTATTCTGGCATGATTTTATAACATCATATATCAACATGGTGCAAAATGTTATTAAAATTATGAGGAAGTCAATGCTTTGTTATGATAAATAATGTCTGGAAAAATTAATTTCATTGATGTCATTCTGAGTAACCAATATAAAAAGAGACCATTTTGTATCAAGACATGCGGTCAGTATCATGTGACAGGATGTGACACCTGCAAAGGACCACATGGTCGTGAATCAAAGTAACTAATTCTAATGTAACTATTTGACTATTTTAAAAAAAATCATGTTTTCACTTGCTCATACGCATGTCCCGAAATATCAGGTCATTCGGTACAACCGCTATAAAACATGGAAAATGTTGTAATATTTAAAAAAAAAAAACTTGTACTAAATATAAAATGTTTGATTGTCCTTTTGCTAGCTAGATATCAGCCTGTTAGCATTGTTTGAAAATATCGTCATTCGGTATAACCAAAACTGTCATTCGGTAAAAACGAAATTTTGGTTAAACCGAATGACTATTTTTGGTAACAAATTTTGTCCATCTTGTAATAAATTACAAAAGCAGTGTTAATTGATTTTAAAAACCACATAATCTCATTGTCAACACTTAATAAAACTTCAAAATTAATTCTACCTCCATTATATTTTTTGACACTTTTAAAAACCTCATTCGTCAATGACCCTCATACAAAAGACCTGAACCGGAAGCAATGTGACCTGTTTTACCGAATACGGAAGGTTGTTGCTCTCATTATAACCCCCATTATTATAAAAAATTCAGAACACTTTAGCAAGCAACTTATTTAGGTCAGGGTCAGCAGGGGGTCTACTATATATTGTCACTTCCTGTTAGTGTTTATTGCATGTTGCAAAAAAAGTACTAAAAAGCAATAAGCAATATAAATGTATGTATGTGTGTGTGTGTATATGTATATGTGACCCTGGACCACAAAACCAGTCATAACCAGAATCACTCCGGAGAGGATCGTGAACAGTTTGTACTGATCCATCCTTGAGTAGTAACTTCAACCACGGTGTCCTCAATGACTCAGATGGCGGGAGTCTATGGAGCCTCGTACGTTCGTTGCTACATCCAACAACAGAACATTTGTAATGTTTTTTGGCACAGACATTGTATATCTCTAGCTGATACAGCGAGTAAACAGAAATGGCGGACTCTGTGCTTCTTACTCAGGGCGGTGTCTATCATCACCAGCCATGGGTGGTATCCCTACTCTTACGTAGGAGTATGGGGAAATATAAAACTGTGTGTTCTGAAAGATTGAAAATGATAAATGGGGATTATAGAAAAAAGTATTGCGTGGATTTTTATCATTATAGGCTGGTTGTTTACACACACTGTGGACACATATCTGTGTATAAACACCTTATAAAAGTGAATTTTGCTCATTGACCCATATATATATATATATATATATGGGTCAATGACGTGACAGTCATTATTTATGTGTAGAAGTCATTGCTTTGTTATGAGAAAGAATGTCCGGAAAAATGGATTTCATTGATGTCATTCGTAGTAACCAATATATCAAGTTATGCGGTCAATATCATGTGACAGGATGTGACATCATTCAGACACCTGCAAAGGACCACACGGTTGTGAAGCAAAGTAATTAACTCTCTTTTAACTATTTGAAAAAAATCATGTTTTTACACTAAAAACCTTATTCGTCAATGACCCATATATAAAATTCAGTCTTTTTCTTCATTATTACATCAGGAATGCTGCACCACCCTGATATTGATTTTACACATTCAAAAATTATCCAAATGAATTGTAAATTAAAATAATTAAAAAAAAAACAACTTAATTTCTGACTCACAGTTGACTTTTTTTTTTTTCACAATTGCAAGTTTATATCTCACAACTCGAACTTTAACTGCCAATTTCTAGTTTATAGCTCACAATTCTGAGAAAAAAGTCAGAATTGCGAGTTTATATAATTCTAAATTTTTTTCTCAGAATTGAGATATAAACTTGCAATCGCAATTACCTTATTTTTTTTTAATTCTGTGGCAGAAACAAGCTTCCACAAAATACTGTACTTGTTTATACTTAAAACACAAAATACCTACACTTATATTAAAGATGCATTATTTGAAAATAAGTGTTAATACAATATGCAGCTTTGCTTCACAAATACATTTATCTTATATCAAGGATTTTTAGATTTTTTTTTTTTTTTTTTTACTGCAAAATGGACCCTTTTCACATTTCCAGGGTTCTAGTTTTCCTTAATGTCAAGGTAATATAAAAAAGTTATAAATATAGTGTTATAAATGTACAATATTTTTTAAAAATAAAAATATTAGAAACTCAGCTAGAGTTACGATGTTAATAACTGTGGAAACTCATCATCACAGTCAGTGAAAAGGGTCCATGAGAAAAAAAAAAATACTGATTTTTTTTTTTTTGCAGTGTACTAATAATTCAGGCATTAAAAACATGCTCATCATAGAAAAGTCAAGTCATTGTACATATGAACTGCATTTTTAATGTATTTTTAAATAAATTGATAGATACATAAAAAAAAAATGAGTGCTTTGAAATTGATCCTTGTGGGTTCCTGACCTCTCAAAACTGATTATTTATGTTGTGATTTTGGTATTTTCCATTTGTAAACTTAAGGCTGGAACACTACACTACAACTTTTGCACATATTTTTGTCCTGATTTACAGTCTAGACCAGTCAAAGCTAGTTGCCAAACGTCAGAGGCATTCTGCAGATATTAAAATCTGTTCCGATTTTAAAGGTCATTAAGTGTATTCCAGCCTTTAGCCTCTCTGTTTATATTATATCAATTCTCAGTATTCCGGAAACTTGATTTTACAAATATATAGTCCACGACACTCAACTAGTTTGTTTATAACTGCTACAGCTTTGGCTAAACCCTTAGATCTCTTTAATTGCACTCATAAATTAGCCTCGTAATGATATTTGTGTAACAGTTGCGTCTTCTTACCTCTGCACCGCAATGGCTTGATGGTGGGTGTAACGGGTGCCCGTTCGCGGGTGTAGAAGTAAGTGACCTGTCACAGCTACATGACTGGTTTTGATGTCCATGCAGAAGGAACTGATGAGGATGAAGAGGCCCAGACACACTATGGCCAAGCCAATGAGAATAGTATAAGGCCCCAATGTCACAAAGAGCACCAGGCCTACAATCACAATCAAGGTCCCTAATGAAACTTGCCATCTGTGTTGGAAGAACATGTTGTTTCTTCTGGCTACGCCATTACTAGCAGGCACATTGTCTTCTGCCCTTGTAACACAGTTGGTATCACCGTGCATGTGTGTATGAGAGTTTGAGTATGTGTTGCACAAAAGTCAGTCCAGCCCTGGTGTCAGTTCATATCCTTGGAGATCCAAGAAAGAGATTGCAGACCATCCTATACATAGAGCAGAAAAAAAATGAAACATTATACTACAAGATGTAACCTACATTGATTTAATTGTATATTTATAAAAAAAAAAAAATTTTTCAAAACATTTTTTTTTTTCAGGTAACGTTAACCAACAAATGTGCTTCACGTGGTAACTGTTCAGAAGTCAGAAATACAATTGAATATGACAGAATCAAATTCACCACAGTTACACTAAAATAAGTCACTGTAAGGGTTAAAATAAAAATAGATACTACCAATTGCATTTTACAACTTCCCTATCAAATACATGAACACAATATCAACCTTATGCAGTCGTATCCAAACAAGAGATAAATAGGATTTAAATATCTTTATAATTATTATAGTCTAATATGAGTTAATACTGTGACTGACTGTTATCTCTCTTTTTTTTTAATCTAATGTGTAACAACAACAACAACAACAACAACAAAAAAACAGTTTTTCGTGTTTTATCGTCGTCATATGAATGTATACATTACGTTACCTTGTCGGGTTGACGCAGTCCGACGTGCGTTTGTTTTCACCGTAAAGTTGAACATCAGTGGATGAGTGTAAACGTTTCTTCTCACGAGCTGCCTTCAACGTCTGTCTGCACGTCCTCCGCTTCTGTCATTATAACGAGGATAACCATTTCCACCGAGCTCTTCACTTTATCACGGAAATCACGACTCAGCCGTCATTTCCTTAAAGAATGCTTAATGGAAAATCTAATTCTCCCCACAGTCATCGGTGTCGGTAGATATGCCATCTGTTTGAGTCTCTGTGGTCATTTAAACGTGAAAAGGAAGTGGCAGAGTTTATGGGCGGGGGTTGATGCCACTTAAGAGCGTTGTCCGATTCGTGAACGAATCGTTCTTTTAAGTTGAATCTTTTCGATGAATCGGGTGAGCCGGTTCACTAAACCGGTTCATGAACGGATAATTTGGCTGAGAGAGCATTTATAGAGTTTGATATTATTACGGGTGCTTTTTTGCTTTCTAAAGACTGTTTGGGGGAAAAACAATTAATTTATCACAACAATTTTATTGACAAAAATATTTTTAAATTCTAAATCTTTTAGGTTTGTATACTCTAATGATTAGAATGGGTAGAAAAAAATGCTGTGAACTTAATACAAATGAAATATTCTTTAGATAATGTCTGAAAGAAATATTGTAGCCTTGGCAGAATCATATTTATGTTTTCTTAATTATTTTGTCAAGCAACACTCGACGACGTGATTACGCCATTATGTACAAGAATCGCTGAATCTATTTTGAATCATTGTTAAATGAACTGTTCGAAAGAACCGAGTCGCGGAATGAGTCTGACTTCCCATCACTTGTCGATAAGGAAATCACAGTCCTGGCTGGGCGTGGAAGAGCCGAGCGGGTCAGAGATTTCTCATACACAGCTTTATTAAACACACACACACACACACACAACACACACAACACATGAAAAGAAAACAAACTCAATGAAAGAGTTGTATTCCGTCATATTACATGCTGCTTTATAGTAACTAACTGTTAGCTCATGTTATTTTCTGAAACTTTGTACCTGCCGACTATTAACCCTTTAATTATTTGAAAGTTAACTTGCATAACTCAAACTAAATTCTTACAGCATGATTGCAGGGCCACTTTACACACTTCCAAACAGAGATAGACACACCTCTGTTCAGATCAGATATGACTAAGTATTCCTCTGAAAAATAGCTTCAGCTGATATGTTACAGGAAATAGACTGGAATTAAATGGGAATTTTCCCCAAACATTATTTCTCAATAGAGAGATTGTGGTGTGCCAGTGCCAGTCTACGGGTGTTGTTTATCATGGGTAGGCCTGTTTGAGATGTTAAATTCTTGAACTTGGTTCTTGGTTGTATTCTTGGAAATGATCTGAAAATGTTTAAAGGTACACTATATGTAACTTTTTTGTTCAAATTTAAATATGAGTCAATACATCATCAATCCTTTTTTCCAAAACGTGTTTTTGTCTTAACCTGATTAGATATGTAAGCCTATTAAGCCTATAAGTGTTTATATTTTAGACCTGACGGGATGGTTTTGGCGGGAAATTGGCATACAATTGCTTAGGCTAATTGCCCATGTGTGTCTCGACGTCATATCTTTAAAGGGTTAGATCACCAAAAATGAAAGTTTTGTCATTAATTACTCACCCTCATGTCGTTCCAAACCCTTTCGTTCATCTTTGGAACACAAAGATATTTTTGATGAAATCTGAGAGCTTTCTGTCCCTCCATAGACAGCCTATGCAACTGACATTTTGACGCTTCAAAAAGTTCATAAAGAGATCGTAAAACTAATCCATATGAATGGACCATATGCACGGAGCGTGCTTAAGAAGTTCCGCAATAATATAAGCCAGCTAGCTGGAAAACTTCCAGTGAAATGTCACTTGCTGGTGTGTCGGTATTTTCAATGTCCTGACATAGCTTTAACGGCATCAATAGTGTAATACTTAGTTTATAATCAGAATATAGTCACTTAAATAGTCAGGCCTAGCATTAATTAAGTTATTCAAATGTAAGACTACATAAAAAAAAGACATGCTCATTGTTCGACCATTAGTTTTCACTTTCGTTTGAAAAAAAGCATCAACACACTGTATATTAAAGATTTATTGTGCACTTTAGTTAGATTCATTGAATAAAATGCGAGTTTTCACAGGTGTGTGGAAATCATTGAGCTTCCACTGCACTGACTGACAGCTTCAGTCACTATAAATAAAGAGTGCGGTGCTCGCTTTCTGTGTAATTTATTCACAAGAAAAGTTATTGTTTTTCATGAGATTTTGTGAGTACTTCATACTTCACCTTGACAAAATGTATTTTTAATCCTAGTGATTTTATAATGTTTAATATTTATTCAAAAGCCAAACTGAGTGAAACTTACAGGAAATGGCTAATATATGCGCAAATAAATGCTCCTCTGCCGCCACCTGCTGGTTATAGTGGTAATTAATTTTTTTTTTTTTTTTTTTTTTTTTTTTAAATTCTGTCAAATGTTGATGTCTTACATCTTGAAACGTTCGGTTTTACAAATGGGGACAATTTCAGAAGGATGAACAAATAATGATTTTGGTCATCACATTAAAAATAACATTTGAAGTGCTGGAAAAATGTCACGTGTGCGTGTCTAATTACAGACACCATGTTTCTTATTCAAACGTTCCCATTAGCTTTGTCTTTATAGCATAACTAGACTAGCGTATAGGTTAGTTGTAACAATGAGTGAGAAAGTTTGACATGGAGCACGATAAATCTGGAACCTCCGGGGAGGTTAAAGAAACAAGGAGAGTCTGCTGGTGACCTGGCTCTTAATAAAACTAGAATCAACATTGGCTTGGCTTTTTGGAAATGGTGAGAACTGAGGGATTTGAAATGTTGTAAATGTGACGTGGAGATTGCGTTTTTATTACTCAATAGGTGAGTAAGGTGTTTTATTGAACAGATAAATCACCATAGCTCTCTAACAGAGTTCATTGTAAAGCATTATCTATTGTGAAAGGTCATTTTATTATGGCTGTTGTCTCCAGCAAGTCAGCTTGAGATCCTTTCCATTGAAACTTTTTACATGTCTTGGTCTATAGTAGTGAATGTTTTTTAAGCAGTAAGAAAAGCATTCATCCGCCCACTCACGCAGACCCCAAGCACAACCTAAACAATGTTCTTCCGCAAAATGCATGCAGTTTTGTTTTTTAAAGTTACATAGTGTACCTTTAAGTGTCATACGTTATGTGTATTTCATATTGATCCACTTAAATTTTACACTGACATACTGTACATACAACCAACCTACGATTTACAGATTATAAAAATGTAGAAACTGACATAAATACTGGTTAGGTATTAAAAAAAGTAGGCCTATGAGACATTTAAAGAGCATAACGTTCATGTTTTGGTAAGATCTTCACCTCTTAAATATGTCAAATATTCTGCAATGCTTGACTACAGTGCAAAAGTGTATAATCATAATACTCTTTACTTTTCAATCATACCACATCTGAAAAAGGAACTGGAGTCTGGTTTATCCTTTAGTTGTTTAAATTAAAACAAACCAAAAAAGTACAGCATCTCTAAAAAAAAAAAAAAAAAATGTCTAGCATGCACACAAAACTGATGTAAACAGCCCTCGGTAGATTATTCTTTGCAGCTCAAAGAAAACACAGTAAATGCGCAGAAGGTTTAGAATACCCAGAAGTGCCTTTGTTAAAAGATGAATATCGTTGTAATGGGTGAGTCAGAGGAAGTAGTGGCTGTGAATGTCATGTTTTATAGTGTTCCAAACAATATTAACAGGGCATTAGTTCATCATTAAACTCAGTAATGCTGTGTGGTTTTCTCAGCAGAGATGTGCTCCCATTATCAGGCACCACAATGTGTGCCTTATGCATAAATAATCTCTCTGGCCAGATCTCTAAAGTGACCTGACCATGCGGTTTCTGAGTCTGGGAAAATTGTGTGCTCAAACAGGCTATCCCAAGAAAATATTCTATTGACTAAACACAATATTTTGCCCTGAGAGTCTAAAAAATTAATAAATATACGAACAAAACACTTTTCAAAAAATCATCCACATTACTGCCGGAAAGCAATTAGGATGCCAAGTGCACTAAGTACTCTAAATACTTTTTAATTTTGAATATTTTGATGTTTTGTGAATATTCAATGGATTTATGGATATTAACTTGTTTTATTATTTATATGTAAATATAAATTTACCTTCATCATGTGAAATATTTTCTGTTAATATTGGTTATTAACATGTGTGTGTATATATATCAGCCCAGGAAATGTTTATACCTGTGTATACACATAAATATTCCCTTGGTTCATTAAATCCACCAAATTTTAACAAAAACTTCTCTTTTTTTCCGGTATAAGGTGTGCTTCACACATTCAGGCACTATATTTTCTAAAATGTGAGTGATCTGTTAAGGGTGGGAGACAGTAGGCATACCTAAAATTAAAGCCACATCTCTTGTAAAATGCATTACAGTATGTTTAATGAGAAATTACCCACTTATTTCCAAAAGCTTATGTATATATAGTTATATTTATAATGCATTTTATTTGAGAAAAGGCCGTAAACACATGGTTAAGTTGAAAACCATCTCAAGAGGCAAAAAACAATCCCTCTGCGAGCTGTGGATTGTCAATGCTTGTTTCGTAGCTTCATCAACACTTGTTTATGAATATTTTAGGGTGGGTATTCAGCAGTTCAGGTCTCAAGAGATGAACGTGGCACGGATGTCACACTTCGAAACTGATCTCCCGTGAGCGTCCGAACAGAGGTTCAGTGAGCAGCTGTGTGTCTGAGTAGCTGCGCCTCAGGTGTGTGGAGCTCCTGGTGGTTTTGATGGCCACCTCATAAGGTGGAGGAGGATCCATGTCCCAGTGAGGCGGCCGACCCCGAGTGGTAGGGCTGAAGCATGTTGGTTCCATGGGGGGATAGTCCAAATCTTCACCGTATACACCTCGCCTTTGCATAGTCCTTCAAAAAAATCACACAATATTATTATTAATAAGTTCAAACTACTATATATATATCATATGTCAAACGATTAATCGCATCCAAAATAAATGTTTGTGTTTGCATAATGTGTGTATATTTATTATGTATATATAAATACAGACACATGCATGTATATATTTAACAAAAATATATTTATAATTAAATTATATATAAATATAGATATATAAATATACATGTAAATATTTATTTTTTTATTTTTTATTATTTTATTTTTTTTAAAACGTCATCCAAGATGTTTATGTCTTTCTTTCTTCAGTCAAAAAGAAATGAAGGTTTTTGAGGAAAACATTCCAGGATTTTTCTCCATATAGTGGACTTCAATGGGGTTCAACGGGTTGAAGGTCCAAATGTCAGTTTCAGTGCAGCTTCAAAGAGCTCTACATGATCCCAGATGAGGAATAAGGGTCTTATCTAGCAAAACGATTGGTCATTTTCTAAAAAAAAAATTAAAATTTATATACTTTTTAACCACAAATGCTCATCTTGCACTGCTCTGTGATGCGCCACGCATTATGTAATCTGTTAGAAAGGTCACACGTGACGTAGGCGGAAGTACCGATCCAGTGTCTACAAAGTGAACATGCTAAGACTAAGTCAAACAGCCTTTACAAAAAAAAGGTAAAACAACAATGTCGGACGATTTTGAAGTTGAAGGAGAAAATGAGATTTAAGTTTTTCGCCCTACTGCGGCACTTCCGTCTACATCATGCGTGACCTTTCCAGCGTGATTACGTAATGCGTGGCACATCGCAGTGCAAGATGATCATTTGTGGTTAAAAAGTATATAATTTTTTTAGAAAATGACCAATTGTTTCTCTAGATAAAACCCTTATTCCTCGTCTGGGATCGTGTAGAGCTCTTTGAAGCTGCACTGAAACTGACTTTTGGACCTTCAACCCGTTGAACCCCAGTGAAGTCCACTATATGGAGAAAAATCCTGGAATGTTTTCCTCAAAAACCCTTTTTTTTTTTCGACTGAAGAAAGAAAGACATAAACATCTTGGATGACATGGGGGTGAGTACATTATCAGGAAATTTTAATTCTGAAGTGAACTAATCCTTTTAATGTATATAATGACATTTTAAAGTGATTCTTGCAGTATTACAGTGCACTCCTGCATAACTGGGACCAAATTCAAAGGTTTTATACAGTATATCAACACTAGAGGGCCTTTCAGTATCAGATAACAGAGCAGAGGAGCAGCAGCTTCTCATCTAAGTGATTTTTAATGGCATCTGAGGGTGGGAGAGAGGGGGAAAGGAAAGAGATATGCGCAAATCTGGAGGGATAAGGGTGGAAAAGTAAAATTATCTCCATGTTTGCTCCTATCAATTCCATTTAGGAATTTCATTAAGACTTGGACAAAATAGCTGCATGAAAATGTATGCATCTTGATGCAAATTATGTTATCTCCTCCTATGGGTCACTTTTTGGTAAATTATCAGAGGTGCATTTGCACATCTTCAAGGCTGCTCTTTTAATGTTATGTCAGGTCTCCTCTAATGTTGAAAATATGTCATAAAAATTGTTTAAATATATTCTAATTATTTTAATGTAATATACTGTATAACATGGAATTATGAAGGTTTGTGAAAGGAAGTTTAAGTTAGCTTTATGGGTGTTGGAATAAGAACAATAATACAACACACACACATACAGTATGTAGCCTTTAAGAATTAGGATATTATTCATGAAATGTGTAACAAAATAATTTCTTTAAAATTGCAATTTTATATGTACTGTAACTCAAAAGGTGCATTAAATGATTATGAGTTTATGTGAGTGCACATTTATGGATAGTTTAATAATACAAAACTTTTTTCTTCTTAATTATTATGAAGCGTTACTGAGGACAGAGTTTGGGGTGCCCGAGACTTCAAAGGTTGTCAATAAGTTATAGCTCTCTATATATCGCACTTTTCGATGGTACTTCCTCTATGACTCAACTCTAAATTGCTCAAACTGATTTTATCTTCTGTGCGTTGATTTCATTTTATCAAAGCATCAGCTCATTTAGCTAATTTGTGATGCGATTCTCCCCACTTACCCGTGCAGAAAGACGGACTGGGATTCGGGGAAGTGGTTTCCGGGCGGTGGGGTGAACATGACTTGACTATAGTCGTGGCTGTACTCTTCATTATAAGGCACCGTGGTTCTCTTGCCGTTCATAGCCCAGAATAGTCCTAATATGAGCATCACCGCCCCGAGCACCACACAGCACATGCTGAACGCCTGGAGTCGACTTTGATTAGAAGTTAGAAAAGCGGAGGAGCCACCGGTGACTATTAAAAATACTCCAATAAAAATAGCGCCATGATGTAGTGAAGGCATAATGTAAGTTCATATCATTGATCTATCTGGAATGGTCCGCGCGCATCGTCCAGCTTCAGGATGATATCGAGACTCCAGGGTGAATCAAGTTCCTCAAACCGATCTGCATTGGATCAATTATAAAGTAAATACTTTCATATTACCCAGTGTCTTGATTTAGGCACTTGCAGCTAAAAAAAAAAAAAAAGGACATAAAGTGCATTAGACTACACTCGATCGAGCTGCTGCTCACGCGCATCAGGTTTAGTCCATGCTGTCAAATGAGCGCAGCTGCTTTGCTGTCAAACTCCTCTGTCATTATAAGAGCATCATTAGAGTTCATGCCCCACCCAAGAGCCGTCTGTAGGCCAGATGGTTATTGGCATCAAATTTAAAATTATGATTCCCAACAAGAAAACAGATACTTATAGGACCTATTTGTTGTACATGGCGAACCCTAACCTTTTTAGAATAGATTTCCCCCGTATAAACAGGTTCAAATGAAAATCCAGTTGATAAATACATTCGCTGTGAATCGTTTGTTTGCCGGTTAACCCTTTGTGAGATGCTCAGTCATGACGTCAATTTGTAGGCCAACTGATTCTTTGTAGAAATATATTGCTATGAAATTTCATTTAAATTTGATCTGAAATTCAGTTAAAGGTGCAGTGTGTAATTTTTAGCGAAATCTAGCGGTGAGGTTGCGAATTGCAACTAACGGCTCAGGCCCCCGTTTACACTAGTGCGTTTTCGTTTTAAAACGGCGTTTTAAAGTCCCCGTGAACCGGAAGTTGCAAACGACTTTTCTCCAGTGTTGTGACGTATTTCCAAGTGAAACGGAATGTTGAATAGAGGGCAGGGTTTTATTTTAGCGCTCCTCCTCTCCATCTCTCGCTCATAGCAGACTAATGGTCGGAGGGGAGTGGTTTAAGCGTTTTCAACCCAAGCCGTCAAACTGATGTCATTAGAGAAGGGGCACTGTTGCATAGGGGAGCAGCATTTTCAGATTTTGATTAAATATTACAAAGCCAAACAATTTTTTTGTGTGGATTGACTTGCACGGATAAATTGTTCACCACAAAACTAGCAATTTGAGCTAACAAAATAAATAAGGTCAATTTTCATTTCATGTGTACTTTAAAATGAAAACGATCCTCTTCTACACTGCCGTTTCCACAGAATTTCAGAAATGATCTCTGATACTGAAAACGCATGTCACATGACCATTCATGCACACTGAGCATGCGCGTACAAGTGTAATGGGGCGTTCACACCAGACACGACATGCGCGAATAAATCGCGTTATTCGTGTGTAGTTGGACATTTGAACATTTTGAGTTTACTTGCTTCATTCGCGCGTGAATTCGCGCCATGAGAGGGGCTTCTGTCAGGCGGCTCGTCTTGTTTCTGTACACTTCCTCTGAATAAACACATCAACTCGTCAGCGGGAAAGTAGTTGTAAAATACGGCAAATAAGCTCAATTTGCTGGCTTTAGCTAGCTTGTAGTCTAAATATGTATATATATATATATATAGCTCAAATTGAGTAAAGAGCATTTTTTACAACTTACCAGATTGTCTGACCTCCTCACTCACTTTCTTCCAAGCAAGATCCTTTTTATTCCTGTTTCTATAAAAGTACAAAGATGTATTGTACAGCGACTATGATTTTGTCCTCCATTGTTGTTTTGGGTTTCTGCCTCCCCTCGCTACGCCGTAATCACATCACTACTAGAGCAAGCTCCTGATTGGTTAACGCGGCGCGAATATTCGTCAAAGTTCAGATTTTTCAACTCGGGCGATTCGCATGAATCACGTGTTACGCGTGTCAAACGCCCGAAACGCTCAATTCGCACGAATCGTGTCATTTGCGCCGCCTGATGTCTATTTGCGTCTTTGCATTGACTTAACATGTAAATCACTCGCGCTTAACACTTCATTCGCATCTGGTGTGAATGCACCATAACAGTTGCCTCTTGTGCATCGGCAGTATTAAAAAATGTAGAGTTTAACTGCACAATGGCTGCTAAAAATGACAACAAAGCCAGCAAAGATTGCCGTTCAGTCTCCATGTTATTGTTTACACGGACGTCAAGGAGTTTTTTCAAAAGTCTCCGTTTTGGTCTGTTTATACTGAAACACAACCCCAGCGTTTTCAAACTAAAACGGGGTCTGCTGCGTTTTGGAAAGTCTGTTTTTTAAGGTTCGAAAACACCAGCGTAGTGTAAACGACAGGCATAACCGTAGCAAACCTTATGCGTTTTAAAACGAAAATGCACTAGTGTAAACGGAGCCTCAGACCACCGCTCACCCCTCCATTTCGAAGCACATAGAGAAGTTACGGTGGCCGACACAGGACAAAGATGTCGTCGTCTGAGATAGCAGAGAGTATCCAGTCAAGCAATGAGGTTTCTTCTTACTTCTAACAAAGAACGGTCTCTGCTTCTAATAAATACGCCAGAATATTACTATTACTATTCTTCTTCTTCTTACTATGTATTCATGTGACGATGCAAGCTTCTTCTAAAAACACCAACAAAGAAGAAAAATTTCTATCTACATACACTGCGGGTCCCCTTACATGTTAAGTTGCCATTTTGCGCCAACTTGTCGCCAACTGCTGTACAGAGCGCGTTTCATCACTATGTTCAACAACAACATAGTGATAAATGGCACTCTGTAGAGTAGTTGGCGACAAGTTGGCGCAAAATAGCAACTTAACATGTAAGGGGACCCGCAGTGTATGTAGATAGAAATGGCTCATTCTAAGGCAATAAAACATAATGGTTCATTATGTAAGGTCTTTATACACCACTGAAAACATAGTTATGTATATTATATTGCATTTCTGTCAATAGATTCTCCTAAATATTACACACTGCACCTTTAATGCCTGTGGTGAACTTGAAGAGACTTCATGTTTTGTTCTACAACAAATTCCACTCGGTCACTGTTTTTTTTTTTTTTCTTCTAAAACATGAAGATATTGCTGTCAAGCAGGTAAAAAGCAGATAAACTTAAATCTTTATGGTATTAAATTAATTTTAGCAGCTTTCTAGTGGGTCCTATTTGAATCTTGCAAAACAAATAAAATGCCCTTTTAGTTTTTAAAATAACCCATTAAAATAATGTTCCCATCACGTTAAAGTAGCCTAATGTTAACCTTATTTTACTCATAAATTAGAAACTATCATGGTGAAATTGCTAAA
This sequence comes from Ctenopharyngodon idella, assembly GCF_019924925.1. NCBI lineage: Eukaryota > Metazoa > Chordata > Actinopteri > Cypriniformes > Xenocyprididae > Ctenopharyngodon > Ctenopharyngodon idella. The sequence continues at coordinate 3,752,650 of NC_067239.1, read as the reverse complement.
ACCACCTTTCTGTTTTAAACCTTGGAAAGAATTCGGTATAAATAGCACATTATAGTATTATAATTAAGTTTTAAATGTTATCAATAAAAAAATAAAAAGAGATCAGCTCGGCAGGTCAGACATGTGCCAATAACTGTATCACAAGTCGCCTCATTTCTTAACTGCTGAATGATAATGAACACATCGCACTGAGACAATGGTGTGACGGTGATTCTTTCTTGTGATTGGCTGAAGAGACGAACGAAACCACTGGCGTCATCTGATTTGACGCTCCACTGACCAATCAGCGAACGCTGGGGGAGGCGCTAAGACCACCTGGGCAAGTTCCTAAACATCATGCAAAATATAGATGTCAAATCGTGCGCGTGTAAGTGGTGATACTGATCGCGTAACGACTGCAAGAAGTCGAAAGAAATATCAGTTTATTAGACCGCGTGAATGCATGTGTTGTTCGTCCGTTGTAAATACAAATACAAAGCATTTGCCAAAGCAAAGAGAGGCAACGAGCTCCATGCGTTTTTAAATTCCTTTGAAATTAGGCGACTCGTGATTTAAAAAGCTGTCGGAATGGATCCGTTGTTATATTTGGGTGGGTTAGTTGTTTTGTTTTTGTTATGGATTAAAGTGAAGGGCTTGGAGTACGTGATAATACACCAGAGATGGATCTTCGTTTGCCTCTTTCTCCTCCCCTTATCCGTCATCTTTGATGTGTACTATTACCTGCGCGCGTGGATCATCTTCAAGATGTGCTCAGCGCCAAAGCAGCACGACCAGCGAGTCAGAGACATCCAGAGACAGGTAACGTCAAAACATCATGCTTTAGCTTAGTAACAGAGCGTGGGATTTTTTTTTACTGTACTTTGATATCCAATGTAATATGCACTAAAGCAAATTAGGATCTGATTGCATTTTTCTGTCAAATATTTATTCAGTACATCAGTGAGACTGATAATACATTCTGCATACAAATTCGAAATGCATGTAATACTACTAATGAATATGCATGAAAACATGAAATGTGCCTGATTTCTTAAAGGGATAGTTCACCCAAAAATAAAACTTCTGTCATGATTTACTCACTCTCAAGTTGTTCCAAACCTGTATGAATTTCTTTCTTCTGCTGAACACAAAAGAAGATATTTTGAAGGATGTCTGTAAGCAAACAGTTGATGGACCCCATTCACTTCCATAGTATTTTTTTTCCTTACTATGGAAGTCAATGGTGCCGTCAACTGTTTGATTACCCATATTCTTCAAAATATCTTCTTTTGTGTTCAGCAGAAGAAAGAAATTTCAAAAGGTTTGGAACAACTTGAGGGTGAGTAAATCATGACAGAATTTTTATTTTGGGGGGAGGCAGCGCCTATTAGAAGAATTTTAAAAAATGACGGTACAATAAAAAGTAGCAAGTAGCATCTCCACATGACACTAGGGGCGTGGCGAAAAGTCATTGACACGCCCCCTACTATTAGACAAGGGTAACAGCACTGGTGCACCTGTCATGGTAACTAAAAGTAAAACAATTTAAAATCGTTTTTGGCAAAAAACTTATTAAAGCTGAAATGAAATAAATGAGTGGAATATTAAAGTTACTAAAACTGATATAAAAATAAATTAAAGCTAAATAGAAATATTAAAAACTTACTAGCACATAACAAAATTACAGATACTAAAACTTAAACTAAAATTAAAAAGAGACCTGAAAATATGAAACTGAACTAAAAATGAAAGCTAATTCAAATTATTAGTAAACACTATAATATATAAATAATACTAAAATAACACTGCACAAATATGAATATTTCAAACTTAAAAATTGACTAATTACACAGTAAATGACATAATTTTTGCTCACAACCAAATCAAAATGAACTTAAAATTAATTGAAACATACTGTTTGTGGTAGTATGTGAAATATTTTGCTTCTGTCTTAATGTGGTTATTGTTGAATCAATGTAAAAAAAGAATAAGAATACATAAACTTGATGAGACGTTGTTTTTAATAAAATGTGACGATTTCAATTTTCCAGGTGCGAGAATGGAAAAAAGATGGAAAAAATAAGAAATATATGTGCACGGGTCGTCCAGGATGGCTGACTGTGTCCCTCAGGGTGGGAAAATACAAGAAGACGCACAAGAACATCATGATTAACATGATGGACATCCTGGAGGTGGACACAAAACGGCAGGTGGATGTTGCCCTTTTTTTAACAGCAAACTTGTTTAGATATCTTCTCCTCATTTAAAGTTTGGAAAGACAAGGCTTTCAGTGGAAAGTAAATATGTATGTAGATAAGAATTTCAAAAATAATTTGCATCATATGTGATTATTAAAGTTAATACAATGTAAAGAGAGGAAATTTAAAATTGTTACAAACAACAAATCAAGCATTTACTTTACCAATTTTCCAGGTGGTACGTGTGGAACCTTTAGCTAACATGGGTCAGGTGACTGCTCTGCTCAACTCTATTGGCTGGACACTGCCTGTGTTGCCTGAACTTGATGACCTGACAGTTGGTAGGTTATGAGAGAGAAACTATAAATAAACAAATATTTAAAGTGCCCTGATTATGCTTTTTTTTGGATATTATACATTTCATGCAGTGTGTAATATCGCTGTTTGTGAATGTAAAAGGTCTGCAAAGTTTCAAATATCAAAGTGCGCAATAAATTTCTCAAAAGAAAGAACCGATTCTGAACTGCCTGAAACGAGTCGTCAGTAATTCCAGTCTTACTTCCTGCAACAGGGTTTGACATTAACACCTGCCAACCCGCCAAACGCAGATGGATTTTAGCAGTGGTGTGTAACGCAGTCACTCCTACTAGCCACTTTGGCGGGTTGAATTTTACATATATATATTTTTTAATTGTCTTTTAAAAAAGGCATCTGAAATAATAAACTAAGTGCAATGTAGTGTTGTCAAAAATATTGATTTTTCGATACATATCGATACTGAATATCTGAAACACTTCCAATACTCATTTTCTGCAGAATAGATACACAATACCAGCTGCTCTTTCTCTCTCATCTCTCCGCACACAAACCCTCCTCCACTCACTCTTTTCATTTGCTCTGGATGAATATTGTTGGTGTTACAGGGCTTGAATTTCGGCATGGGATGGCGTGTATCGCGCATAATTTTACTCATTCCCGCAGATTTTGTGCTCACACCCAAAGTGTGCACACATAAAGCCACCTCTCAGTATTAAATTGAGTTATTTTTCGCTGTTTATTGCACTTAAACAGTCAGATACACACAAAATAATGTCAAAATGCCAGTCTTTGCAAGTATTCACGTAAACACAGTTGGTTAGGTTTTAAGTGAACGTAAACAGTTGAGAAAGAAAATGCATGTGTAACAGTATAATGGATCCGTGTGTCAGGTCTTAAAGTGACAGCAGCCTAATATACCTGCTGCCAAATTATGAGATAATATTAAGGGGGACCTATTATGCCCCTTTCACAAGATGTAATGTAAGTCTCTGGTGTCCCCAGAATGTGTTTGTGAAGTTTCAGCTCAAAATACCCCACAGATCATTTATTATAGTTTGTCAAATTTGCCCCCATTTGGGTGTGAGCAAAAACACGCCGTTTTTTGTGTGTGTCCCTTTAAATGCAAATGAGCTGCCGCTCCCCGACCCCTTTCCAGAAGAGGGCGGAGCTTTATCAGCTCGCGCTTTGGTTGCTCAACAACAAAAAAGTTGGAGAATCTCACACAGCCAAAATGACGATTATCAGTAATGGTGTTCAGCCAACAGCCAACTGTATTTGTAGCTGAGGCCTGGAAGAGTTTGGTTTATGCTGTTGACACGTTGAGAAGATACTGTTATCAGCGCTGTGAAAGCAAATCTACTTTGCATGCACTTCTAAAGGGAAAGTATGGCATTGTTACTAATTGTATCACTGTGTGAAGTTTCAGCTCAAAATACCCCACAGATCATTTATTATAGCTTGTCAAATTTGCCCCTATTTGGGTGTGAGCAAAAACAGCTGGTATCGTGTATCACACAGGCTGAGGAAGCCTCCAGAGCTGAAATTCAGTCATTTTGGTAAATTTGCAGTGAATATCTGCATAAATTCAAGAATAAATGCACATACATTTTCCAGCATCTGTGTGTTAAGCCTAGTTATGCTTGTTTGTTACTAAGTCTCAGACAGCAAACTCTTTATTTATGTGGCATCTAGATGCATTTGAACATTTTCTATTCAGCACACAGTAACACTTCTCTCCATTTAGATGAAGATTGTAAATCATCTCTGACCTGAATAATCTCTCCCTCTCTTTCTGCATACTCCACAAGGGATTCGTTTAATGTCTCTGAGCACTTGCAGATATTCGCTTTCTTTAAATGGAGCATAACTTTCTCTCCTGATCAATATTATATGCCATGTGTGGTGCATCAGAGGCCGCTCCTAATTAGGTTATGGATGAGCATAGTCCCTGTTTCAATGAGGCAGATTAGATTAGGGCGGATACGGGTCCTATTGCTGAAAGTGTTTATAGATCCCAGAAAAGAGCGCTCATCGGTGGAGAAATGTTTTATACTGACTCTCCTTCAAATTCATTTGTAATTCTGTTGAGACACAGTGCTTAGTAATAAGACAAGGGAAAGGTGTGTTGTGTTTGTAAAGTGTTGGACAATAGGAGGCCACATATATTGATTCCTATATCTTTGAAACGGTATGCACCATGTCAAAGCAATAGTTTTATACAATACCATTTCTAAAAGCAGTTTGCATCTGTAATCAAAGGTCAGTTATTTGGACTTTTGATCCTTTCTTTTTAGCTTCCAGTTGGCACTACCCCCAAATAGGGTATAATTTGCTGTCTCATTACTTCAAAAAAAGCTTAGAAGCACAAATGTTTGTGCACTTTGAATCTCAATCCATTTCATGTGACACTGAATACTGGAGTAATGGCTGCTGAAATTTCAGCTTTCCCATGAATAAAGTACATTTTAAAATATTTAAATAAAAATTGGTAATAATATTTCACAATATTACTGTATTATTGATCAAATAAATACAGCCTTGTTGAGCATAAGAGACTGATTTCAAAAGCAATAAAAAGTCCTACTGACCCCACCACTTTTAAACAGTTAGTGTGTGCATTATTAAATATTAAATTTGCATTCCAAATTTTTAACCTTTATTTAACCAGGTAATAAAACTCTTGAGATTTAAAATGTGTTCAGTCATGCTAGCAATGTGTTAAATCATGCTAGTAACATGCTAAATCATGTTAGCAACATGTTAAATCATGATAGCAACATGATAATTTATGATACTAACATGTTAAATCATGCTGGCAACATGTTAAATAATGTTAAATCATGATAGCAACATGCTAAATCATGTTAGCACTATGCTAACAACATGTTAAACCATGTTAGCATGTTAACAACATGCTAGCAATGTGTTAAATCATGCTATCAACATGTTAAATTATGCTAGCAGTGTTAAATCATGCTAGCAGCAATGCTAAATAATGCTAGCAACATGTTAAAACATGCTAGAAACATGCTAAATTGTGCAAGCAACATAAATCACGCTACTAACATGATAAATTATGCCAACAACAATTCAAATCCAGTTCACATTTACTTGTATAGCGCTTTTGACAATACATATTGTTTCAAAGCAGCTTTACGGAGAACATTTTAACATTACAATTTAAATTACAACAACATGATAAATCAAGCTAACGACATATTAAATCATGTTAGCAACATGCTAGCAATGTGCTAAATCATGCTATCTACATGTTAAATCATGCAAGCAATGTTCTAATCGTGTTAGCGACATGCTAGCAATGTTAAACCATGTTAGCAACATGTTAGCAATGTTAGCAATCTATCTATCTATCTATCTATCTATCTATCTATCTATCTAGCTATCTATCTATCATTAATTATGTCTCATGCTTCGTTCAGGTGGGCTGGTAATGGGAACAGGCATTGAGTCTTCATCTCACATCTACGGCCTGTTCCAGCACATTTGTGTGGCCTTTGAGCTGGTGTTGGCTGATGGTAGTCTGGTCCGCTGCACTGAAGTGAGTCCACTGTTACAGATTATATAAATACACACAATCACACACGCACAGTGGCATATTAAAAATCTTTATTAAATCAAAATTCTTGTGTGCAGAAAGAAAACTCTGACCTGTTCTATGCGGTTCCTTGGTCCTGCGGTACTCTGGGGTTCCTGGTTGCGGCGGAGATCCGGATAATTCCAGCTCGAAAATGGGTGAAGCTTCGTTACGAACCTGTACGTGGTTTGGATGCTATTTGCAAGAGGTTTGCAGAGGAATCGGCCAATAAGGAGAACCAATTTGTGGAGGGACTGCAGTACTCTCGGGACGAGGCCGTGATTATGACGGGCACCATGACAGATCATGCAGAGCCTGACAAGGTGATAATGAATATTATTTAATACAAGTGATCTGATTGGTTTTTCTTAGTACTTTTTCTATTGCCTACTTATGGAAGCTTGTTTCTGCCATGGATTAAAAAATAAAAAAGATAATTGCGACTTTTTATCTCACAATGCTGACTGTCTTTCTTGCAATTATGAGTTTATATTTCACAATTCTGCAAAAAAAAGTGAGAATTGCATGTTAAACCATTTTTAGAAAAAATGTCAGAATTCAGTTAAGCTTGCAATTGTGAGAAAAAAAGTCAGTGTTTAACTCACAAATCTGAGGGAAAAAAGTCAGAATTAAATTTTAAACTTGGAATTCTGAGAAAAAAGTCAGAATTCAGTGTTAAACTTGCAATTGTGATAATAAAAAAGTCAGTATTGTGTTAAGCTAACAATTTTGAGAAAAAAAAGTCAAAATTGAGTTTTTTAACAAAATTTGGAGAAAAAGTCTGAATTGGGTGTTAAACAGACAATTGTGATAAAAAGTCAGAATTGAGTGTTAAACTCGCTATTCTGAGAAAAAACTTGCAATTGTGAGGAAAAAAAGTCCAAATTTCTCGTTAAACTCGAAATTTTGGTGAAAAAAAAAAAGTCAGAATTGAGTGTTAAACACAATATTGAGATAAAAAGTCTGAATTCAGTTAAATTTGCAATTCTGAGAAAAAAGTCAAAATTCTGTGTTAAATTTGCAATTCTTAGAAAAAAAGTCCGAATTGAGTGTTAAATTCACAATATTGAGAAAAAGAGTCCAAATTCCACATTAAACTCGAAATTCTGAGAAAAAGTCAGAACTGAGTATTAAACTCGCAATATTGAGAAAAAAGTCTGAATTTCATTACAAACTCGCAATTCTGAGGGGAAAAAAGTCCGAATTGAGTGTTAAATTCACAATATTGAGGAAAAAAGTCAGAATTGAGTGTTAAATTCACAATATTGAAAAAAAGAGTCCAAATTCCACATTAAACTCGAAATTCTGAGAAAAAAAGTCAGAATTGAGTTTTAAACTTAAATTCTGAGAAAAAAAGTTTGAATTGCATGTTAAACTATTCTATTCTGTAAAAATTTGCAATTACCTTTTTATTTTTTTATTCTGTGGTGGAAATGAACTTCCATACCCACTTCTCTACATATTGTCTACATATTGGCAGCTTTCTCAATGACACTGGTGCGTGTTTATTATGAAAACATTTACAATTAAACACCATACAGATTCTTTTTCTCTCTGTCTTTCCCTTTGTCTGATCAGACTAACTGTATAGGTTACTATTACAAGCCGTGGTTCTTTCGGCATGTGGAGGGTTTCCTGAAGCAGAACTGTGTTGCAGTGGAGTACATTCCTCTCCGGCACTACTACCACAGACACACCCGCAGCATCTTCTGGGAATTACAAGTAAATTACTCCGGAAAACTGCACTCACCAACAAACTTACCCAATTATATGCTGCTTTTCGTATTTGTTTTTCAAGAAATAATAACAATAACAGAGCTCGGTTATTAAATCGTTTAAACTCAGACGAGTAAGTAAATAGCAAAATAAATTAGTACAGTGCCCACATGCATTTTTCTAAGCCATTTTTGTTACAGTGATTTTGGCTGTGTGAAGTCAGTTGTACTCAAGTTCACACAGGTGTCCTAAAAGAGTATATATCTTCTTTATATCTATCTGTACATATGTTATAATTCATCTACATTGGGTCTCAACAAGTATCCCATAATACAACCATTTTATTTATTCTAGTCCAGTGTAACATGAGGAGTTTAGTGTGCAAGTATGATTTGAAAGACTTTCTCCACAGTGCTAACATTTTGTATTTTGTACTTGTATTATGATTGGATCTTTAGGGATTATATCTTCCAAGAACTGTCATCATCTGCATTTGGGATATTAATAATATTAGACTCTTATTGAGACAAGTTTTAACTTTCAGTGTGGCTTTTTTGGTTTGTGGTATACCGTAGTACACTTAAAGTGTATCAAGAGTTTGAAACACTTAGTCAGTCACGTACTTCCTCCCCTATGGGTTGCATTAGCATTAGCATTTTTCACTTGTCCCATAAGGCATAGTTAAAGAGACAACTATTATCCTCCTCTTCCATCTTTATCAAGCCACGTCTCTCGCTCTCTGTCTTTTAACCCTTCTGTCTCACTCTCAAACATACTCACACACAGTTTTGATGCATTATATCCACTAAAGCCTTCCATTAGCTACAGGAAACTTGTGTTGTCTGTTCATTGGCAGCATTAGTCTGACATTACTCAATAAATTATGCAGCTAAAGTGGAGATGGACAAGGTCAGGAATGTGCTTTGACTTTCAAATATAACTTTTGTGATCATAAAGAATGGTGTACATATACACTAGGGGTGTAATGGTACACAAACATGATGGTTCGGTACGTACCTCTGTATTGAAGTCACGGTTCGGTACGGGTTCGGTACAGCAAAGGGGAGAAAACTAAAAATAAAATTGCTTCTTTTTCTTCTTTTTTTTATTAAACAGTGTTTTTTTGTCATCTCAGCTAATGCCATAAACTATATACAGGGAGCCCTTTCTTGCACATTACTATAATATTAAAGGTTACAATTAACAACAGAGCCCAAACTATTAAATTCAGTTGCTATTTATTTTTAGATATAATAATCAACACTATATAATGGATAAATAAGCTAAATATAATGGATATACAAGCTAATATAGTGCATATATTTAGTGAAATGCTCCCTCTACAGTTCATTTCTCTAGTGAACTAACATGCTGTGGACACTAAATGACTTGCCTGAGGTAAATGTAATGCTACGTGAGATATTATTCTCAAGCTGTTTTATCGATGTCTTTCCACGGTTGAAACTGGTTGAGAGATTACACGTAAACATATCTACAGTGCTCAGCGTAAATGAGTACACCCTCTTTGAAAAGTAACATTTTAAACAATATCTCAATGAACACAAAAACAATTTCCAAAATGTTGACAAGACTAAGTTTATTATAACATCTGTTTAACTTATAACATGAGAGTAAGGTTAATAATATAACTTAGAGAACACATATTTTTTAGTATTACTCAAATTAGGGTGATGCAAAAATGAGTACACCCCACAACAAAACTACTACATCTAGTACTTTGTATGGCCTCCATGATTTTTAATGACGGCACCAAGTCTTCTAGGCATGGAATGAACAAGTTGGCGACATTTTGCAACATCTATCTTTTTCCATTCGTCAAGAATGACCTCTTTTAGAGACTGGATGCTGGATGGAGAGTGATGCTCAACTTGTCTCTTCAGAATTCCCCATAGGTGTTCGATTGGGTTCAGATCAGGAGCCACTGAATTACTTTCACCCTGTTCTTCTTCAGAAATCCAACAGTGGCCTTAGATGTGTGTTTAGGATCATTGTCATGTTGGAAAGTGCACGACGCCCAAGGGCACGGAGTGATGGTAGCATCTTCTCTTTCAGTATAGAGCAGTACATCTGTGAATTCATGATGCCATCAATGAAATGCAGCTCCCGACACCAGCAGCACTCATGCAGCCCCACATAAGGACACTGCCACCACCATGTTTCACTGTAGGCACCATGCATTTTTTTTGTATTCCTCACCTTTGCAACACCATACAGTTTTGAAGCCATCAGTTCCAAAAACATTTATCTTGGTCTCATCACTCCAGAGTATACAGTCCCAGTAGTCTTCATCTTTGTCAGCGTGGGCCCTGGTAAACTCTAGGCGGGCTTTTTTGTGCCTGGGCTTTAGGAGAGGCTTCTTTCGTGGACGGCACCCATGCGTGCCATTCCTCTGCAGTGTACGCCGTATTGTGTCACGGGAAATAGTCACCCCAGTTTGGCTTTCTACTTCTTTAGATAACTGCAGTGAACTTGAATGCCGATTTTCTTCAACCCTTCTCATCAGAAGACGCTCCTGTCGAGGTGTTAACTTCCGTGGACGACCTGGATGTCTCTGTGAGATGGTTGCAGTTCCATCTTTCTTAAATTTTTGTACCACTTTTGCTACAGTATTCTGACTGATAAGTAAAGCTTTGCTGATCGTCTTGTAGCCTTCAACTTTCTGGTGTAAAGAAATGATTTTCTTTCTCAGGTCTTGTGACATTTCTCTTCCATGTGGTGCCATTGCTGACAGCATGAAATGGGAAGGGGTTTCAACACCCTTTTATAGTCAACTGTCTGCTGGACACCTGTGTAATGAATAATTAAAAGTCCCTCCAGGATTCCGCGATTCGGCGATCGCAGAATTTACCGCAAAAATCAAGCAAACGCCACAAAATTCAGAGGGGCTTGCAATTTTTCTAAATTGTACATTCAGCCAAAGGAAAGCCCACTTCGAAGTAGGCTATGTGTCAGAGTCAGTCAACCACCGCAACAACAACGCCGCTGTCGCTGTAAGCGCGCATCTCTCTCTCTCACACACACACACACACGAGCGTACACGCTCTGAATGACATCGTTTCCATCAATCGGCTCGCACACTCTGTAAACAACCCCAAAATGGACGAGGAGCAAGATGGAACAACTGAAGTAGACACTGAATGAAAATGTATTCGGTAATATAGCGGGCTCCAGGGTTACCCCTGTAAAAACAGCAGCCAACTACTTTACCTTTCTGACACTGCTTGTATACTGATTGTTTACTTTCGAACTTTTTAGTTATGTTCTTTTGCACTTTAATCTGTTTGAAACATTTGTTTACTTTATATATTTTGTGTATTCTTCAAAAGTAGGCCACTGTTATATTTAAGGTTCTTTTTGTTGAATTATAAAAATACTAATCAACAATGTAAACCCTGAAATAATTAAATAATAGACAGAAAATAATTTATTTTTTAAACAGAAGTTTTTTTTTTACCTTTAGACAAAATATAAAAGAAAAGTTTGCATGTGTTTTATGTTTTGTCATATATTTGATACACCAGGATTTACAATATGATATGGTGAGTATGGAGGGGAAAAACAGCTTAATTTTATTCAGAGGCCAAAACTGAGCAAAAATTGCAGTTTGCTGCAGTTGTTATTTATATGACCAAAAATGTAAATCAATGAGATCTTTATAACAGTACAGCAGACTACTTACATAAAATGCATATAAATATAATTTGTCACTCTATATCTCCTAATAACATGTCTTAGTAAGAAGATATGCTTAGTTTTATGATAAAAGCTCTATAATTTTTATTGTGGGGGGCAAAACACAATGCAATGCAATAGGCATACAATGATGATTGAGAGATGAACAAATAAATGTTCCTGAAAGCCTGTTGTATCATATTTGATACATAAAATATACAAAATTGATTGATAAAATATACAAACCTTTCTAAAGGGGGAGCATATACCCCCAGACCCCCCTAGAGTACCTGATAACCATGCCCCCTTTCACAAAATCATGTGGGAAACACTGCAATATAACATTTTATAAAAAAAATTTGTTTTATTTGGTGTTACATATGAAATAAAATGTTACAATTATATTGTACGTTATTATTAATGTTCTCCTTTTAAAAATTACAGAGCCCAGTGGTTCTTGAACTCAGAAAAGTAATAGAAATATTGACTCTGGTGTATTTTTACTGAAAAACTACACAAGAAATGCCGCAAATTTTGAGAAAAGCCGCCGCAAAATCAGTCATTTTAGGCCGCAGAAATCAGAAAAAAGTCCCGCGAAATCCTGGAGGGACTGAATTAGACTCCCCTGTGGTTGAATTCTTGTTAAATTAGACATTTGTAGTCTAAAATGTAGCTTTGCTCCAGAGACTTTCAGTGGGGTGTGCTCATTTTTGCATCACCCTAATTTGAGTAAAACTGAAAATTTTGTTCTCTAATTATATTATTAACCTTACTTTTGTGTTATAAGTTAAACAGATGTTATATTAAACTTAGTCTTGTCAACATTTTGGAAATTGTTTTTGTGTTCATTGAGATATTGTTTAAAATGTTACTTTTCAAAGAGGGTGTACTCATTTACGCTGAGCACTGTATATATAGATCGTCTGTTCTTCTTTTCTGTGCTTTTTCCTGTTGTAGTAGTTAGCAAACAGGGTTGCATTACCGTGCGCCCCCTTCTGGATTGGAGTGTGGATCGCCTGTCGTCTGACTGTATGCACCAAATCGTGACGTCCGTACCGTGATGGTTCGGGACCAATACATGTACCGTTACACCTCTAATATACACATATACTTAATTTTGATAACAGCACTTCCTGTAATAATCCAGTAAACATATTGATCGGTCAGCCCATTTCCTTTCTGTCATCGTCTTATTCTATATCTTGTTGTCCTTTACTTTTTCCATCTATCATCCATATAAACTTTTGTTTGCTTTTCCATCTCATTTCCATCCACCATTCCTTGTTGTCTGTTTTTTAGGACATCATTCCATTTGGGAATAACCCATTGTTCAGGTATGTGTTTGGCTGGATGGTTCCTCCTAAGATTTCCCTGCTGAAGCTGACGCAGGGAGAGACCATCCGCAAACTGTACGAGCAGCACCATGTGGTGCAGGACATGCTGGTCCCCATGAAGCACATCAAGACCTCCATCCTACGCTTCCACGAGGACATACATGTAAGAAACCCAAACATGCACACACATATACACAAATAAGGTAATAACTGATAGCTAATATTCTATATTATATAAATCTGTACTGTTGTGCTATTTTTATTATTATTTCAAAACATGCTAAAGTTTCAGTACAGAATTCTTTATTTATTTAAAAAAACAGTCATCAAAATATAATTTATTTATATGAAAGTCTGTTCCAGTAATGCTCACCACAGACTTTATTTTACTCAAAAATCGAAAGCTGCTATTCTGAAAACACATTAGAAATTCTCGAGGGAACCCATGACTCAAAAAGTGAATTCTATTCTAGACTACAAACTGAACAGCTTTATAGCAGCCAAATCAGAACAACGTCTTCAATGTAAAAAGAGCCAATATTACACACACTCACAAACATATATATTACATTTTAACATTTCTGTTTTCCATTTTAATATATTTTAAAATGTAAATTATTCCTGTGATGGCAAAGCTAAATTTTCAGCATCATTACTCCAGTCTTTAGTGTCACATGATCCTTCAGAAATCATTCTAATATACTGATGTAATGTTCAGTTATTATTTGGTATTGCTGGTGCTCAATTATTAATAATGGTTCTTATTATTATCAATGTTGAAAACTGCTAAATATGTTTGTGAAAACTTTTTTTCACGATGAATAGAAAGTTAGAACAGCATTCATTTGAAAAATAAATCTTTTGTAACATTATAAATGTCTTTACTGTCAATTGAATCAATTTAATGCATCCTTGTTGAATAAAAGTATTAATTTCTATTTTTTTTTTAAAACAAAGATCTTACTGAACCCCAAAATTTTACTTGGTAGTGTATCACAGTTTCCACAAAAATATTAAGCAGCACAACTGGTTTCAACATTGATAATAATCAGAAATGTTTCCAGAGCAGCAAATCATCATATTAGAATGATTTCTGAAGGATCATGTGACACTGAAGACTGGAGTAATGATGCTGAAAATTCAGCTTTGATCACAGGAATAAATTACATTTTAAAATATATTAAAATATAAAACAGTTATTTTAAATTGTAATAATATTTCACAATATTACTGTTTTTACAGTATTTTTGAACAAATAAATGCAGCCTTGGTGAGTATAAGAGACTTTCAAAAACATAAAAAAAAACTTGATTGACCCCACATTTTGAAGGACAGTGTGTGTGTATCTGTATATATATTTGCTCATGGTTATGTGTGTTGTAGGTGTATCCTCTGTGGCTATGTCCCTTTGTGCTGCCCAACCAGCCGGGAATGGTGCATCCTAAAGGAGATGAAGATGAACTGTATGTTGATATCGGAGCGTATGGGGAGCCCAAAGTCAAACACTTTGAAGCCAGATCATCCACACGCCAGCTGGAGAAGTTTGTTAGAGACGTTCATGGGTCAGTTATCACTTTTCACCTTTCCATTAACTGGTAAAGACTGGCCTAAATTTCAACAACCAAGCTTTGAAATTCAGTAAAATTGTCTTTGACAAAGGTCTTTAAAACGTTATTGTCATAGGGTATTATATAACATAACACTTCTATATCTAGATTCCAGATGCTGTATGCTGACGTATACATGGAACGACAGGAATTCTGGGAGATGTTCGATGGAACACTGTATCATAAACTCAGAGAGCAACTCGACTGTAAAGATGCGTTTCCTGAAGTATTTGACAAAATCTGCAAGTCTGCACGACACTGAATCCAGTCGAACCTGAAAGGTGTGACCAACCAAACAACCAAACAACCCTTTTGCTGAAGAACATGAGCAAATTGGGGCAGATACACTTAAAGCGCAAATACTCTTCTTTCTTGAAGGAACACCAGCTATGTTTCAAGTTCAACCCCCTTGTCCTATGTCTATATTTGAGACAAAAAATAAAGGGCCTTATTATAACACAATTAGATTAATTTAAACAATATACAGCGCTTAACAGATCAGTAGTTTATGGACATTCAACTGTGAATAAATAAAACTATTTTAGAATACTTTGTTTAATGATCTGTTACGCATCATATAACACAATTTTACTCTAAAAGAGTTACAATTGAAGCTAGTTTCCACCATGTAATAAAAAATAAAAATATATATATATAAAAAAAAAAATTTATCTCACAATTCTGACTTTTTTCTTGCAATTGTGAGTTTATATCTCACAATTCTGAGAAAAATGTATATCATATATATATATATATATATAGGCCTAGATAATATCTAAAATTATATCTTTAATATTTAAACAAAATCGCAATTGCTACTAGAAAAAAAGTCACAATTACATCTTTTATTTTTTAATTTGTGGTGGAAAAAAGCATATTCTCTATTTTCCTATATTGTGAATGTTTCCTACCTCACACTAGATGTCTTAACATTATCTAACATAATGATTTATTTTTGAGGTGTGTTGAAAGGGATATAACATTAAAGCACTTAATATAAGCCTGGCACAATTTGTGAATGTGTTTAGCATTTGTTTTCTACCCATAATGTAACACTTATTATTATGAAACATATATTTGTACT
The DNA here is from genome assembly GCF_019924925.1 of Ctenopharyngodon idella. Classification (NCBI taxonomy): domain Eukaryota; kingdom Metazoa; phylum Chordata; class Actinopteri; order Cypriniformes; family Xenocyprididae; genus Ctenopharyngodon; species Ctenopharyngodon idella. Next base: position 3,737,126 of record NC_067239.1, on the reverse strand, counting down.
AATTATGAAATGACTTTTGTCATTAGTACAGTTATTTTCAGTTACAAACATAAAAACAAACCTTTTTTTTTTTTTTAATATAAAAATCATATTTGTGGCCTTCTGAGCTTGTTTTTGCTCTTTTATACTGTGTTCACAATATATATTTTGTATTTGTATTTTCAGTGTGCTGATACTGTGGATGTCACATACTTAGCAGACTCAACACACCCATTAAAATGAATAATTTAAACCATCTACAGTCTGTCGATATCAGTGAATTTGGCTTTGATCATCATAAAAATGTTCAATCTCTAATAATGGAGCTTCTACTGATTTTTTTCTGGTTTTGATGGCAGTGCTTAATGTGTATGGGCTGGGTTGGAGTGGAAATGAACATTAACTGCTCCCAGTCTTTCACCTTATGATAATACCTTGTTCAGCTCAATGTCATATTAATTGACATCTTTACTTCAAAAGAACTTTTTTCTCTTTTTGGCAACATTATTAATATCCCCCAAAACTAAAGCATCTTACAAATCTTCACTAATATCTATAATCAGTCATTAAAATGTACATAAATGATGGAAAACGTTTAAGGATACAAGATATTTTCCCTCTTTCTTAAATATCTAAAAGTTAAAGAACTAGTTTTTGTGAACATTTGCTTTACAGAATATTGTGAATTCATGAATCGCTGGCCATGTCTCCCTCTAGTGACTGAATTATACCTTTAAGTCTTTTCTTTCATGGTCCAACATGCCTATGAAACTGTAAGGTCTTCAATGAAGCTGGTGATTTTTTTAGGAACATGTACCAAATTATTCCGGTTTTCTGAGAGAAAAAATAAACAGACATTAAATTATATCTATGATATAGATACACTGCAGCCCCCAAAAAAGTACTTGGACACTTAAGCTACAAATTAAACTGTGTAAATGTCTTCATAACAAAATGTAACAAATTTATATTATATATATTTATTAGATTATGTAATATTATATGTAATAATAATATATAATATTAGCCCTTAAACAGGCAATGTGTACCACAAGATATATGATATATAATGACGTAATACTTTATTGTGAGACTGTCAGTCTGAAATTTTTCTCGCATGACAGTACATTTACAACAATCAATATCCAGGTAACATCAACATACACTTGATCCACACAATACAATTTACAATCACAAAAATTTCACACATTATGCATGTCTTTCCCTTACAGCCTCGCTTTCATTCCCGTTAAAAATCAAAGATGGCGCTGCTGTGAATAAGGTCTATGGCCATTTTCCACCAAAGATTCTCCATATCTCTCAGTTTGAAAATTCAGTTTTGATCTCAGGAATAAATTACATTTTTTAAATGTATTAAAATAGAAAACAATTTTAATATTTTAAATTGTAATAATATTTCAAAATATTACTGTTTTTACTGTATTTTTTTATTATTATTATTATTATTAAATAAATGCAGCCCTGGTGAGAATAGAGACTTCTTTCAAAAACATAAAAAAATTGTAATGTTTACAAACTTTTGACAGGTACTGTATATACAGTAAGCTTTTTGGGATTCAATTATTGTGGCATCTACATCATAAAAGTCTGGCTCAAGGTTTCTTTTCAGTTATACATACATTCACAAATCCACTCACAAATGTTCATGAAGTCTCTGGTGTTTCTAGGAATCAGATTTTGTTCTCCTTCAGTTGCACATGGTAATTGCCCTGAACAAAAGCAGTGAAGAAAGCGCCCATGAGAGTTACGTTGTCCTTTTCTCGTTCACACCCATTAAATACAGACCAATAACATGTTGAGCACTAATTAATCCACGAGTTTGAACATGCCCTGTGAAGTGAATCTTCTGATTATTTACAGTCAGAACAGTTATAATTAAGGTCTTTATCAGTTATCTGGTCCTTTGTTACGGTACTTTTTGCCAAAGTTGTGTCTCAAAGTTAAAGAGTTAGTTCACCCAAAAAGTCTGTCATTAATTACTCACCCTCGAGTCGTTCCACACCCGTAATCTTTTTGAAGATCTTTTTGAAGTCTGAGAGGTTTTTGTCTCTCCATAGACATCCAACGCAACTACCACTCCAAGGTCCAGAAAGGTAATAAAGACATCATTAAAGTATAATTTACCACTTTACTTACAAAAATATTGATCTGCAACATGCGTTCACGAGAGCTTCACGACGCATGCGTGTTGTGTTCAGACTCAACTCAACGCACATACGCGAGTGTTCACGAGAGCTTCACGACGCACGCGTGTTGTGTTCAGACTCAACTCAACGCACATACGCGAGTGTTCACGAGAGCTTCACGACGCATGCGTGTTGTGTTCAGACTCAACGCACATACGCGAGTGTTCACGAGAGCTTAGCGATGCACACGTGTTGTGTTCAGACTCGCGCGTCAACTCAACGCTCATGCGCGAGTGTTCACGAGAGCTTCGCGACGCACGCGTGTTGTGTTCAGACTCAACTCAACGCACATACGCGAGTGTTCACGAGAGCTTAGCGATGCACACGTGTTGTGTTCAGACTCGCGCGTCAACTCAACGCTCATGCGCGAGTGTTCACGAGAGCTTCACGACGCATGCGTGTTGTGTTCAGACTCAACTCAACGCACATACGCGAGTGTTCACAAGAGCTTTGCGACGCACGCGTGTTGTGTTCAGACTCAACGCACATACGCGAGTGTTCATGAGAGCTTCACAACGCATACGTGTTGTGTTCAAACTCGCGCATCAACTCAACGCACACGGGTGAGTGTTCACGAGAGCTTCGCGACGCACGCGTGTTGTGTTCAGACTCGTGCGTCAACTCAACGCTCATGCGCGAGTGTTCGCGAGAGCTTCGCGACACATACGTTGTGTTCAGACTCAACTCAACGCACACGCGCGAGTGTTCACCAGAGCTTCGCGACGCACGCGTGTTGTGTTCAGACTCGCGCGTCAACTCAACGCTCATGCGCGAGTGTTCACGTGATCTTCACGACGCACGCGTTGTGTTCAGACTCGCACGTCAACTCAACGCACATGTAATTGCCCTGAACAAAAGCAGTGAAGAAAGCGCCCATGAGAGTTATGTTGTCCTTTTCTCGTTCACACCCATTAAATACAGACCAATAACATGTTGAGCACTAATTAATCCACGAGTTTGAACATGCCCTGTGAAGTGACTGAGAGAGTGAATCCTCTGATTATTTACAGTCAGAACAGATATAATTAAGGTCTTTATCAGTTATCTGGTCCTTTGTTGCAGTACTCTTTGCCAAAGTTGTGTCTCAAAGTTAAAGAGTTAGTTTACCCAAAAAGTCTGTCATTAATTACTCACCCTCGAGTCGTTCCACACCCGTAATCTTTTTGAAGATCTTTTTGAAGTCTGAGAGGTTTTTGTCTCTCCATAGACATCCAACGCAACTACCACTCCAAGGTCCAGAAAGGTAATAAAGACATCATTAAAGTATAATTTACCACTTTACTTACAAAAATATTGATCTGCAACACGCGTTCACGAGAGCTTCACGACGCATGCGTGTTGTGTTCAGACTCGCGCGTCAACTCTACGCTCATGCGCGAGTGTTCACGAGAGCTTCGCAACGCATGCGTGTTGTGTTCAGACTCAACTCAACCACAAGCGTGAATGTTCACGAGAGCTTCGCGACGCACGCGTGTTGTGTTCAGACTCAACTCAACGTTCATGCGCGAGTGTTCACGAGAGCTTCGCAACGCATGCGTGTTGTGTTCAGACTCAACGCACATGCGCGAGTGTTCACGAGAGCTTCGCGACGCACGCGTGTTGTGTTCAGACTCGCGCGTCAACTCAACGCACATGCGCGAGTGTTCACGAGAGGTTCGCGACGCACGCGTGTTGTGTTCAGACTCGCGCGTCAACTTAACGCTCATGCGCGAGTGTTCACGAGATCTTCACGACGCACGCGTTGTGTTCAGACTCGTGCGTCAACTCAACGCTCATGCGCGAGTGTTCACGAGAGCTTCGCGACGCACGCGTGTTGTGTTCAGACTCGCGCGTCAACTCAACGCTCATGCGCGAGTGTTCACGAGATCTCCACAAAGCACGCGTTGTTCAGACTCGTGCGTCAACTCAACGCACATGCACGCCTGTTGTGTTCAGACTCGCTCGTCAACTCAACGCTCATGCGTGAGTGTTCATGAGATCTTCACGACGCACACGTTGTGTTCAGACTCGCGCGTCAACTCAACGCACATGCGCGAGTGTTCACAAAAGCTTCGCGACGCACGCCTGTTGTGTTCAGACTCACGCGTCAACTCAATGCACATGCAAGAGTGTTCACGAGAGCATCACGACGCACACGTGTTGTGTTCAGACTCGCACGTCAACTCAACGCGAGTGTTCACGAGAGCTTTGCGACGCACGCGTGTTTGTGTTCATGTTAGAGCTGGCATTGTTGCGTGAACACACTTTGGATAATATAATTTTGTAAATAAAGTGGTAAGTTATGTTTTTTTGCACAAACAAAGCACTCACGTCTCTTCATAAAATTGAGTTTAAGCCACTGGAGTCACATGGATTACTTTCATGATGTCTTTTTCCTACCTTTCTGGACCTTGGAGTGGTAGTTGCGTTGGATCTCTATGGAGAGACAGAAATGTCTCAGACTTCATCAAAAAGATCTTAATTTGTTATCTTAAGATGAACGCAGGCCTTATGGATGTGAAACGACACAAGGGTGAGTAATAAATGACAGAATTTTCAGTAGCTAAATGTGTATGTGTGTGTGTGTGTGTGTGTGTGTGTGTGTGTACTTAACCTTTTTTTTTTTTCAGGACAAATGTGTACCCAGAAGTGAGCTAAATCTGACAAAACCTATTTTAAATGTAGTGTATTATTATTATTATTATTATTATTTCAAACGGTTTTGTTATAGGCTAACAAGCTGTATATAAAAACAACAGAAGTCTATGGAATGACCCCATATATGTGTAAATTCCACATAAAGCACGCCCACCCCTATACAAAACCACGCCCGACAATAACCAGAACATTCACAAACCACGCCCATCAAACAACTCCGACCGCGTACACATAAACGCATAAACCCCGCCCACCGGTCTGACTGCCAGTCCGAGAGTTACTACAGCTGCAGACCGGTTCCTCCTTCATCGTATATTTATGGTGTTCTGGCCAACGTGACGCGCAACCGGCCACCAACGATTTACATAGTCACGGCTGATCGTCCTGGTAAGTAGATCGACATCATGGTGACAGCATGTGGCTGTAATGATATCCAGCCTTTCATATCCCTACAGGTGTAGGTTTCACATGACGCATCAGAAATCTTGTACTGTGAGTTGGGTGCCAGTTCAAACATCAAGGATTTTCCTCAGCTGGAAAGAGTCGCGGTGCTTAAAAGGAAGCTTTTGAGGTGTTTGGACATCATGGCTGTATCTCAACAACTAGTGAGCCACCTACATAGATAATACGTACGGGCATTATAGGCGCAGACAGAACCGAAAACGCAGTCTAGGTAGGCAGCTCAGTAGGTTTTGAGACACAGCCTACATTCTGGACATGGCGTTACTTTGCACAATAAGAGCACAAGTAGTGCAGTGCAGTCACACACACGATTCTTAAAGGGACAGTTCACCCCAACATCAAGATTTGTCAATGATTTACCTCATGTCCTGTATGACTTTCTTCTGTGGAACATGTTTGGCAGGTTGATAGCCTCAGTCAGCTTTCACTTTCTTGGCATATTTTTCTATGCAATGGAAGTGAATGGCGTTGTCATTCTACAACATGATGAGGGTGAACAATCCCTTTAATCTGTTTTACCTTTTGCAGTCAGTGTGCCTGATATGATTTATATTAGATGGCAGATCTTATTTTAAGAAGGTTTGTCCCATTATGGTATGCCCTGTTACTCATGTGGGTGAAAGGTGAATGCCTCCACCTCTATTGTTTATAATGCAGAGTGTGTTTTGTAGTGTGCATCACATCAAGTACATGACATAAGACTTGCATATGACTAATTAACTCTTACATAAATCTGAGAATGATTTTTGTGTCACACCTTTAAACAGCACAGTGGCAGTGAGTGAGGGAGGTGAAAGACAATAGTGTGCCCGTGACAATGTCTGCAGACAGAGAGCCTCCTGTCACTGCTAAACTCCTTCACCTCATGTTTCTCTCCACCTTCTGGGGAATGCAGATATGGGTCACCTTCATATCAGGTAGGTGTGGACACTGTTTTATTTTTTGGCAGTGATTGCAAATGATGGATTAATGGAATGATTGTAGTGTACATCAAACCTTAAAAGTATATATTTTAAATCATTTACTTGAAGATAATATACTGTAATAATAGGCCACTTAGGTGTACTTAAAGACAGTACACTTTCAGTTTCTTAACACACTTAAGTACAAAAAAAAAAAAATAGTGCACTTTGTAATAATGTCAAATTGAAAGTTTTAATTTAAAGTTTAGTTTTAGTGCTTTAAAGAAGTGCACTTGTGTTGATTAACATACTAAAGCACATATAAAGCACTTCATTATCATTTTATCTGTTATTCAATATTGCTTCAAGTTAAAATATTTTAAATTTACTAAATTGCAACCTCGTGATTACAAATGTGTAACTATATTTCAAAGACAGTAGAAGTTAGTTATGAAATTATACGAAGATGTACTACTCAAGTGGGTCAAAAAGCACTCTAAAGTTCAGCTAATTGCATTTAATATAAATTTAAACTTTATTTAATTATAAATAACGTAGTCAAGTGTCTGAAAACATCACATTCAGTTTACACCTAAGTATATTATTTCTCTTTTTAAAAGTATGCTAAGTGAACTTCTTTTTCACAAGGGTAGTTTTATACATGAATATATTCATACAAATTTAAACAAGGTTTATAATATGCACAGTACTTAAGGTTTACTTGATTTTTGTTTTGCTCAGGCTTTGTGATGGACAACCATCTAAACCGACACACGTTTGGCTTCATCCAGAGCCGGCTCTTCCCGTTTTACCTGCATATCGGCTCAGCCTGCGCTTTCTTCAACCTCACCATCTTCGCCATGTACCATCCCAGCAACATGCTGGATGACAGAGAGGCCTTCCAGGTATTCAGAACAAAATGTTCCCATATATGTGAAAACATGTTACTTAAATAGTTCATCTAAAAATGATGGTCATTCTGTATAACTTCCTTTCTTCTATTTTGAAAAACGTGCTTGTCGCATTTATCCGTTCAGTTACAATAAATGGTGACTAAAGCTTCAAAAAGGACACAAGATCAGCATAAAACACTTGAGGATGATATTTATATGTCTTCTGAAGTCATGTGAAAATTGAGAGAGACTGATAATCTTCCCTTCTATTGAGCTGAAAACTGCTGTGGCTGAATCTTTGTTTCAGTGAATTGAACTTGAACTGAATCAATCCGATTCATTAACAAATCACTGGTTTTGTGAACTGGCTCAGCTGATTTATTGACTAAAAGTTAAAAGAATGATTGATAAAAATCTAGCATCTGTACTTCTCTCATGAGTTCGTGAATGTTAAGATTTAAAATATGGTTCTCACACAAAGCTGTTGTGTGCTACAGTATATACTTCTGAAGCCATAAAAGTCGACTCGCATTCAATGGGCCTCATTCAAGAACCTTTCGTAAATATGAGTAAATTCAAAGTAATTTGCGTGTAAAATGGACCTTCCCTAAAGCTCTCCTCTGGATTCACAAATGCTTCGTAAACATCAGATTTGATAGTTAAACGTGTGTATGTTAATAAATTCCACTCATTTGTTAAGTAGGGCACGATTGCACGCTTCATTCACAATTAGCATAATCCCCGCCTATGAATTACAACTACGTAATTTACATGTTCAGGAACGAACTTCCGGACTCCCTTCTCAGATTTGGCTCCATTATATTGCATAAATGCAAAACAGACCATATAGGCCATATGCCTATGAATAAAAATATTCAATTAACGTGTGTCCATCAAAGAGTTTTTAGCCAGCTGAAAAAATGCCTGGTGATCTTCTTAAAATGGCCAGCTGGTGGCGCTTGAGAGTGCTTTGGAGGCGCAGGGATTTTCCAGCTGAGACTCTTGCTGTGGTTGCTGTGATTTGGAATATCCACGGCAGTAACGTGTTAATCTCATTTTGAGCAATGTTACTGAATATATAAATGCAGTAACCAGCGATATTAACTTTTCCATTGTTCTGTGTTTATACAAGGAGGGTGGTTGGTCGGTAGTATTTGTCCCACCCCTCCTCCACTGTGATTGGACGTCTGGGTAAAAAGTGATTGGCTAGCTGTGTTTTACCCAAAGCTGAAGTGTTTTCAACTCTCAAAAAAAAAAAATGTATGGAAGCTTGTTTCCGCCACTAAATAAAAAAGGTAATTCTGACTTTTTTTCTCGCAACTGTGAGATTTATAAAGTCAGAATTGCGTGATATAGTCGCAATTCTGACTTTTTTCTCGCAACTGTGAGTTTTTATCAAGCTATTCTGACTTTATATCTCACAATTCTGACGTTTTTTTTTTATTTTTATCAGAATTGCAAGATATAAACTCAATTGAGAGTTATAAAGTCAGAATTGCATGATATAAGCTCGTAATTCTGATAAAAGAAAGTCAGAATTGCGAGTCAGAACGGCTTTACGAACGATTTACACAAAAATTCGTTCTGCTTGTGTTTCATGAATGAGGCCCAATACTTTTACGATGCTTTTGTGCCCATTCATTATAATTGCATGGAAAAGAGCGGCCAGCACATTCTTCAAAATATCTTTTTTGTTAAATGGAAAATAGTAAGACATACAGGTTTGTAATGACATGAGGGTGAATAAATGATGATTTTTGGGTGAACTAACCTTTATGATTCCACCGGCTTTCTGATTTCTCCCCAGATCTTCATTTATTTTGTTTGTGTGACTGTGGCGGCAGTAAATGCCCAGTGGTTTGGTCAGATGACCTCCGAAATCATGGCGGACATGCACCTGATTGAGCAGGCCTGTGGATTGGGTCAGGACATCGGACTCTCATCCAATCGGGAAGCTTACGCCAAGCTCTGTGAGACGGACCACAAGTACAAAAAGCTGAGTGGTCGGCTGTGGCTGTATCACCTGCTGTCCTCCCTCTGTAACCTCTGCTGTATCATATGTAACGGATACAGTCTGTATTACCTGGCAGAAAACCTCACCACACTCTGATGACCTTCCTATAATATAGTGGAGTTCTACGCCCATAATGCAATTCAAAACCTTCGGTTAGTGTCTGTGTGACTCCGGCAGCGACGACCTGCTCTCAGGTACTGGATTACTTCCTGACAAATCTGGTCATTCTTGTAATGGATTGTCTTTTTTAATCTTTGTTGTGCTAATTTTAGCATAGATATATGGTGTATAGAGAATATTTTTTGTAAATGTTATAGATAATGACTGTGCATATTTAAATTTAAAAGATGTTACTCTGCATGCTTGAGGAATGGGGAAAAAAATGACACGCGAGTTGAAATGAACAAAAATGGGAAGTGGAATTATATTTTCAAAACTTTTTTTTTTCATTCTAGAAGTCGTTATGGCACACATTTTCTGTTTTCTAAACAAAAGCAACCTCACTCTATCACAAAACAAATTAATTTATCAAATTATTTGATTTCTCTGTTTCAACAGCCTTTCCTCCTGGACTGATCACGCACAATCTTTCACTGCACTTCTGCATTTTAACACAATATGCTAGTTATGCTCTCACCTGAATGCTGAAATAGAGCTTAAATAAAATGCACCCAGCACCAGTTGTACCACAGATTGTGGTCATGCATGTTATATAAGAATTTTAAAGGCACAATATGTAAGATTTTTGGATTCAAATATCCAAAAACCACTAGAACAATGTTATATATTTTGAGTACTTACATTAACCCAAATGTTTCCAAAAATGTTTATTTTCAGAGAAATAAGCCATTTTAACCAGGACACGGACCATGTCCGTGCGTCGTCTATCAATCATAGACATCATACCTGCGTTACCCTTGATTTCTGGTTTTATTTTGTAGAAACCATGGAAACATCAATTTAATATATTATGTGTTTTAATAGACAGGTGAGCAACTGTTTGGATACATTCATTGACAGAAAACTAATCATGTTATATTGCTCAATTGTTTAAATCTCGTTTTCTTGATTTACAGCGAGTACCATGTTTTACCATGACTAATATCGATCTAGCTTACTGCAGTGTGCAACAAGTGTCTCATAGCAGCCACCGAGTGAACGCAAAGTAGCATTATAACAACTTTTAACACTCAAATGTATCTAATATGATAAACAGCGCTGCGCTACCCCACATACGCTTGACCGGAAGAAGCGGAAGTGGCGACTGCGACATAAAAGCTCCACTGCTCTCGAGCCGTGTGTCGCGCTCGTCTCTCATTAGCAATCGCTCCAGCAGCCTTGTCCGCTCCAACACCCTGCTTCATACTACAGTAATGTTAATAAATCTTTAATACATTAGCTCATCCACGAATATGATTTCTGTCAGATTCTTTTCCACCGGCTGTAGACATGAATAAGCGACCTCTAGTGGCGAAAAATTACATATTGTGCCTTTAATGACTCTCAGCTGCCTCACAAACAAATATTCTTATTTTGTATACAGTGTAGTATTTATCAGTGCACTGACTACAGCTGTGACAATAAATATATATATATATATATATATATAAGCATAAAATATATGCTTCTTGTCAAAAGTTTGGGGTCAGTAAGTTTTATTTATTTATTTTTTTAAAGAAATTAATACTTTTATTCAGCAAGGATGCAATTGATCAAAAGTGACAGTAAACAAAAAATTTCTATTTCAAATAAATGCTGTTCTTTTTAATCAAAAAATCCTGAAAAAATATTAAGCAGCACAACTGTTTTCAACATTGATTAATAATAATAAATATTTCTTGAGCAGCAAATCAGCATCACATGATCATTCAGAAATCATTCTAACATGCTGAAGACTGGAGAAAATTCAGCTTTACCATCACAGGAATAAATTACATTTTAAAATATATTAAAATGGAAAACAGCCATTTTAAATTGTAATAATATTTCACAATATTACTGTTTTTTTTTTCCCTGTATTTTTGATCATATAAATGCAGCCTTGGTGAGCAGAAGAGACTTATCTTACCAATCTTTTTCACAGAATATTTATGTCAGCTTGGTTCATGAAGTGTGTTCAGCGTTTTAAAACGAGGCATTGTTTCATTTATATTTGCTCTTAAGAGACATTTACAGATGTAGATGCTCTCTATCTGAAACCATCAAATTGACCTTTGTCATGACAGGTTCAACAGAAACCAGTTTATGTCCTGTTTGACCGCTTTCGCACACTGTGCCTTTAACTTTTACAGGTGTTAAGCAACAGCAAACCGGACTACCTTGGGTGTACATGACACATTATGTGTTTTTTTTTTTTTTGTGAATCACACGTGATGTGCCTCACTAATGTGTTAGTCATATAAAATTGTGTGTATTCAGATAAAAAGCACTATTGTTATGATGGCTACACCTTGCTTTTGGAATGTAGCTTCTGTGTTCAGTCGCTTTACACTTCTGCTGTCTGTCCATCATATTTGTGTATCAGTTACTGTACAGTGCCTTGCAAAGTGATATCTTCCATTTTTAAATGCTGTATGACGGTGTCCAAGATGCTGGTGAGGCTTTGGGTTTGTCCCTGTAAATAGGGATTGACTATATGTTATCAATGCAAATGACCTGGCAGCTATAACAGCCCCAGTGAGCCTGTTAATGATTATATTTAGTGTTAAATATCATCTAGTATAATATGGTCAAAGGAATGAAATATAGAACAGTTTTGTGCTTGTATTGTGTCATTGAAGTTCCATGGAATTTTAGCTGAAGTTTCATTATTTCCTGGGTATTAGATGAAGTAGTAGATGAAGAAAATTGTGCATTACCAGTTCCCCAGCTAACATTCTCAGAATATTAACTAACGTTGTGTCAAGGTTCTCTCAAACATTCTTCCAGTAACATTAACAAAACGTTCTTTCAAAGTTATCTCGACTTTAATAATGTTCTGAAAATGTTAGCACAAAAACATTATTTATCATAGAAGAAACGTTTAGTTGGACATTCATTTAAATGTTGCATACTTGTTTATGTTGGCAAAATGATCAAATGGAATGTTCCCTTAATGTTCACATAACCAATAAAAAAACATTTTTAAAACATTTAAAAAACTGGATGTTATGAACATTCAGAAATAAAGTTTTTTTTTTTTTTTTTTTTTTTTTATAATTTAATGTGAACGTTAGCATGTTAGCAAAACATTCATGGAACGTATTTTTGTTAGCTGGGTCTGTCTGAATAAAAGGTAATAAATCCCTTTATGTAAAGCTGAAGTGTGTCTTTTTGGCATTAAACATCACAGTGGAAGTTGAAATGTCAAAACAACCTTCTGTTTGTTCCATTTGTAATTTGTGCAGAATTTACACGTCATCTTCAAGAATGAAGACTAATGTCTGAATCTGTGATGAATGTAAAGCTGTTGCAGTTATATATGGAAATGGGTTGAATGTTTATTTGTTTTGTTTTTTTTCAAATAAATTGTGTTTAGATTCTTATGTTTTTTGTTCTCAACAGGCCCACACTGTAAATGTAATGTCAAGGAGACCTTGTACTTAGTTACATATTTTACTGGTATCTAAATGCAAATATATTTTACAAACAACTACAAAAGAACTAAAATAAGAACATGTTGAACATTTTGTAAATATAGGAATATTTGTCACTTCAGTTCTGGTCCCAGATGCTGATTGTGCTCATGTGACTGAAACTGATATTTATCGCCATATATATGACCATAAGCAGGTAATGCACATTAACAGAGATATCAAAAGCAAAACAAAAAATGTTGATGTTGGATTTGATTTATACCAGGTCCCAGAAATGTTTTTGTTTACAGATTTCAAGTTGGCACCCCTAACCAAGTCTAACATTCGTGTACATTTACAACCTGATCTCAAGAGAAAATGTAACTATTTAATGAGGTGACGATTTTGTATGAATTCGTACGATGTGATTCGTAGAAAAACAAATTAACAGAAGTTGCGATAATCTTTTCTTTCATATTGTGATGTACAGTACTATGCAAAAGTCTTAGGCCACCATTAGAAGCCTTTTTTTTTTTTTTTACATTTTGTGTACATATTTTCTTTATTCTCTGTTTGTATCTTAATAAAGAGACCAAAAAATAAATATTGAAGGTCATTACACCATTGCCAAAACAACAATGCTGGTGGTGGCCTTTTTTGCACAATATTGTATATCAGAGTGAAACAACTTTTCGAATTAAAAAAAAAAATTAGGGCGGGACTTGATTTTGTCCATGTGGAATTGATTAGATGGTTGTGGTTTGCTATTGGTCGATCTCATGTGAGTGACAGGTTGCCTCGCCCTCGCACCAGAAAACACATCATCAGAGAAGAGATGTTGCTGCAAGAGGGAGGGGAAGTTATTTTGATTATAGATTACAAGGGCACATAAATTATATATATATATATATATATGTGCATGGATAAATTATTTATAACGAATCTGCAATATTCCATTAGAAATAAGAATAGCCAATTTTGATTTCATGGTGACTTTTAAAAATATAAAATCTTAACGATAAAGGTCCTCCCTAATCCTAACTGTAAGCAGATTATTTAAAATTGTGCAAATGAGATGCAAATTTTTAATTTGCAAATTTGCCAAAACGCAAAAGTTCTGAAATGCCATGAGAGCGAGCTGGTCATAAAAAAAAAAAGAAAGCTGCCCACTGCTCTGGGTGTGTTAGTCCACGGTTTGCAGTGTGTGTGTGTTTACTACTCACTACTTCTAATATGTATGCAGTAACTGGATGTGTTAAATGCAGAGGACAAATTCTGAGTATAAAACATTTAAATAAACTCATTTTGTGCCATTAAAGTGGATAACAAAGTCTCAGACTGCACCCAGTGTTAATCCTGAAGCCAGGATAGAGCGGTTGAGCAAACACAGTCCGAATTCTGTGGATGAGATTCATTGAGTCTGTGATGCTGTAAAATGCCAAAATCCCGGCCGAGAAATCTACATAAACGCCAGTCCTGTGAGCCCACTGCATTTTGGGAATCTTAGTTTCCCTTCCACCGTGCCAGAATGAGTAGGTATCCTCAGAGAACACCAGACTCCAGGACTGGGCGTTGTGTCCAAATGCACACTGGGTGCTCTTTCCTTTCCTGCTGATGTCCTCATAGGACACGGCGATGTGCACGGGACCCTTCCCGCTCCAATCGACCTCGAAGTAACAACGGCCGGACACGCTCTCTCTGCACAGGACCTGGTAATAGCTGTCAAACCTCTCTGGGTGGTCAGGAACGGACAGAGATGTTTTGATGAACGTCACCTCTCCACTCTCTGAGCAGACGCTGAGGTTTCTGTGAGCCGTGTTCAGGTCTAGAGTCAGGGGACCCGAATCTGAAATCCAGAGACGCAAGACATGAATTAACTTGACAGTTACTTTGTTGTCGATTGCACTGATTTCTGTTGCATGTGCGTGGGTGTGTCGGTTACTTACATTCCAAAAACTGCTCCCTGACTTTCGGTTCAGGGGTGGGAATAAACTTGAGGCTTGTCACTAATAAAAAAATATATAATTAGCATTTTTAACATTCATACTTTATTGTACAATTATACTTCAACTTGTTATTACATTTATAATGTTTGGAATACTTGCATGTATTCACTGAATCCGGTATGAACTAGATACTGACAATTATTCTATATTAATAGTAAGAGAAACACACTTTATAAACATTTCAAACAATACAATATTGTCGTCACATGACCTCATCATATTTAGCATTCAGTTGTCAACTCATAAATAAGAAGTTATTCTTCTTTTTAATTATAAATTCAATCATTTTTCATTTAATTTGTAAATAAATAAATAAACAAACACATCATTTCATTTTCAAAAGATGTCATCACATGTGGCATCCAGTTATCCTCTGGTAAATAAGATGTTTTAATGTTATTTTAATGTTAAATTCAATGGTTTTTATTCCACTTGTAAAAAAAATAATAATAATAATAAAAAACATTAAACAAACAAATCGACAGACAGATGAATAAATAAAAACTAAAAACAATTATTTTATGTTAGTTGTTTTAAACAATAGATTGCTATGCAACATTGTCACTTGACCTGCATCACATGCATGTGACTGGCATCCATCTTGGAAATAAGCTTTAATTTTCTTTTTCATTTTTAATGCAATCTTTTTTTTTTTTTAATTTTGTAAAATAAACGAAAAAAAATCTTAATGTAAATTAGACTTTTGCCAGTATTATCAAATAATGAATAAAATCAGATTCTGGTTCTTTTGTCACGTTGGAAATGTAAGATCAAGTCAAATGGAGTGCATTGTGGGATTGTCTGTTGTAAACTGCCTGTTTTGTTAAAGGTGCAGTAAGCAATTTCTGAGAAACACTGTTAATATTTAAAATCAACCCAAACAGACACGCCCCTCCCTTCATTGCTCCGCCCCCAAAATGCACAAACACACAATGCAAGAGTGGATGTCTCTTTATCATAGCTGAAGCGAAGCAGAATAATGCTTCTCCAAAAATACAGTTGAAGATGATGAACTAACAACAAGGAAGAACAAAAAATGAACATACAGTACACAAGAGTATATACAAGCAGGAGTTGTTTGTTATTCACCAACAGCACACCAGCTCCAGGCAAACAATGACACTCAAAACTGTCCTGTTACTAAAGCTAACATTACAACAACAGCATATCTTGATCTGTGAAACAGCAAAACCAATGTTACTCAAATATGGAACAGAAAAAACGCAACCTTGGCGTCTGTTTTCAGGCCTTCATGATTGGCTCACTCTCTCTCCTCCCCCATCATGGGTGGAGACGCCCCCTACTGCTGATTAGCTCACTCTCTGTCCTCCCCATCATGAGTGGACACGCCCCCTACTGCTGACTGGCTCACTCTCTCTCCTCCCCCATAATGAGTGGACACACCCCCTCCTGCTGATTGGCTCACTCTCTCTCCTCCCCCATAATGAGTGGAAATGCCCACTACTGCTGATTGTCTCACTCTCTCTCCTCCCCCATAATGAGTGGACACACCCCCTACTGCTGATTGGCTCACTCTCTCTCCTCCCCCATAATGAGTGGACACGCCCCCTACTGCTGATTGGCTCACTCTCTCTCCTCCCCCATCATGAGTGGAAATGCCATCTACTGCTGATTGGCTCACTCCCTCTCCTCCCCCATAATGAGTGGACACACCCCCTACTGCTGATTGGCTCACTCTCTCTCCTCCCCCATAATGAGTGGAAATGCCCACTACTGCTGATTGTCTCACTCTCTCTCCTCCCCCATAATGAGTGGACACGCCCTCTACTGCTGATTGGCTCACTCTCTCTCCTCCCCATCATGAGTGGACACACCCCCTACTGCTGATTGGCTCACTCTCTCTCCTCCCCCATCATGAGTGGAAATGCCCCCTACTGCTGATTGTCTCACTCTCTCTCCTCCCCCATAATGAGTGGACACGCCCCCTACTGCTGATTGGCTCACTCTCTCTCCTCCCCATCATGAGTGGTGACTGGCTATAAGTGTATTGTGCTTCTCGGGCAGATCCACTTTCAACAGAGCTTCTCAGAAATCACTTACTGCACCTTTAAGTGTAGTATATGACTAAGTATTCTATGCACACTGTATACTGCAGGAACAGTAAGAATAGTATGCTATTCCAAACATATTCATTTGACGACTCACCTTTTTTCGATAATTTCTCCAATTTTTTCTGGCCTAGATCCTTAATGTCTTCACTCAGAACTGTGAGTTTTCTTGACACCATCTCAAAACAGAAGTCTGGATTGACTAGAACTGCAGGAGATGTCACCAACTCTGGCAGACTACACAGTGTTTCATAACTCTGAGGGTAATAATGAAATAAACTCTTAGACCGAAATCACAGATGACAAGTACTTAGCTGCCCAAAAGCGCTGATGTTACCTTGAGGAACTGAGTTTTATCATCAAGGCGTGCAATCGTGTCGTATTCAGCATCTCTCCTCTTGAACTCTGCGATCTCCTGCTCTAGTTTCTCCATAAATCCATGCGCCTCATCTAATTCCTTCTGCTCCTTCGCTTTGATCATCTCTGTCACCTCGAAACACAGAGCTTCAATTGCCTGAATCAGCTCACTGAAGATCTTCTCCGTATCCTCCACCGCTGCCTGGGCAGAGCTCTGTTTGACAACATACAGAAGCAGAGAAGTGATGAGTCCAAGACTGTAAAACCTTTCTGCCCATAATGGGTCTCTTACTTATAAGTTCATAACCCACACCATCCTGCTTCTCACATCCTCCTGGCAGTAATGGACTCACCCTGAGGGAGAGTACGGCGTGACTCAGATCCTGTAGCTCTGTTTCGCGCTCCTTTATGACCTGCTGGCATCTCCTCTGTAATTGCTTAAGCTCTTGCTGCAGACCAGAGATGATACACACATAAATAAACATTCATATACCCTCTTAGAAAAAGAGGTTCAGTTGGGTTTCAGCTCAAAATACCCCACAGATCATTTATTATACCATGCTGTAAATGCCCATTTTTGAGTATAAGGAAAAACATGCTGATTTCGTGCATGTATCTTTAAATGCAAATGAGCTGCTGTTCCCCGCCCCATTTTCCAGAAGAGGGCTAAGCCTGTACAACTCGTGCCTCAGATACTCTGCCAAAAAATAAAACATCTGTGTGGTTTTGATTATCATCTCTATCGCGGTCATGCTTTTGTGACACCGCAGTTCTTCATCATCATGAAAGTTTATTATTTGCATGTGTTTTAAAGCAATATCAGTTTAAACTTCTGATATATAGTTTTCTGAGCGCACACATCTGAAACACGCACACAGAAAGCTGCCTGTCAGACGGCACGTCCTGAGTTCTCTATCATGTCTTATTGCACTTAAACTGTCAAATACAAACAAGGTTATGTCATTAACAAACAACATTCACATAAACACAGTCGGTTATGTCTGTGAACATAAATAGCAGGGAAAGAAATCGCATGTGTATATTAGGTCTGTGTATTAAAGTGACAGCAGCGTAATATACAGTACCTACTGCTGTTAATATGAACCGAACAACAAAAGAAAAACATAAAATCACTCACCGCTCTTGACTGAATAACTTTGGTAGCTTTAATAAGAATACATTTCTTACTTGAATGCTTTGGCGAGGAGATAAACATGGCGGACTGTGTACAGCTCACTGAGGGGAGGAGCTAAGCTTATAGGGCAGAGTCCGTCAGCAGTCGTGGGCGGGGCTTCTTACATAAGAGTAGGGGGAAATCTGAGATGGTCCTCACTGCAGAACACGAGATCCAGGGGGCGGGGTCTAGATCCAACTCCTATACATATCTCTAAACCTACCCCTCTCCACCCCCTGGATCTGGATCCAACTCCTCCCACTTTACATATCCCTAATCTTACCTGTCTCCGCCCCCTGCTGGATCTCGTGTGTTCTGCAGTGAGGGGCTGGAACCGCTCATTTGGAGAGACTGTTTATGATTTATGGAGATTATAATAAAAGGAATGGGTGGATTTTTACCATTATAGGCTGGTTGTTTACATACACTGTGGACACACATCTGTGTTCAAACACCTTATAAAAGTTAATTTTGCATAATAGGTCCCCTTTAAATGATTGCGTAATATATCCATGTTTAGGCTTAATGTTTTTTTTTTGTTTGTTTTTTTGTTTTTCTAGTGATAAAGTATATTTACGAGCTGTTTAATTCATAAAATTACATTAAAATAAAAAACAAATTAAAACAAAATTAATATAAATCCATAACATTATCTCAAGATGGGATCCCCTAAAAGGTTACATATATAAAGCGGCTGACAGAACCCTTTAAGGTTCTACATACAATAACTTATTGTTGGAACACACCTCTTCTGTGTTGAACATGTTTTAATTTCTGATTAACATTTATTTTGATGTATTTTAAAGCATAACATCAAAAATAAAAAGATCTCCTTTATCATAATGAAGAAAAAAGCCTAAATAAAAGAATGAAACTCTTGAATTGTTATTGTAATTAGGAAAAAAATAAGCAGTGAAGCAGTTTTGTTAAAATAATATATATATATATACCTATGATTTCTGAAGGATGATGTGACACTGAAGACTGGAGTAATGGCTGCTGAAAATTCAACTTTACCATCACAGGAATAAATTACATTTACTAAATTAAATTAAAAAATATTCAAATAGAAACAGTTTAATCATTTAAAACTTATTTTTTTAATAAAATGTATACTTGTGTTATCTTTCTTTAGGCTAAATACTGTGTTTTTGAGGCTCAATGTATATAAACTACTGATCTTTACCAGTTCACTACTGACTTATTCATGAAAGTTAAAAGAAAAGCTAATCCTCTTATTAGGACAAGTTATTACAAAGTTTTAGCATCACATTTAAAGTCAGATGAGAAGTCAGACACACCTCACAGAACATGACGAGGTCCTGCTTTTCTTTTGCAATGTCTTCATCATTCTTAACTCCAGGTATGGTGTGGGACCGGATTCCAGTATGTCTCAGTTTCTCAACAACTTCAGCAAACAGCGTGTTTTTGTTAAGTGCAGGTCTCGGGGAGAAAGTTTGCCTACACTCTGGACAGCTGCACAATTTCCTCTGGTTCTTCTGCTCCCAGAAGCTCTTAATGCACTCCATACAGTAGTTGTGTCCACAGGGAATGGTTACGGGGTCTCGCAGAAGATCCATACAGATGGGACAGCTGAACTGCTCCTGGTTGACAAAAATACCAGCGTCTTCTTCTGCCATATCTTACAGTTAACGTAAAAGACAGACTGTACAGCAGCTCTGTGGAGAGAGTATGGCATTTGCTTAAATGTGCCTCCCACTAGTGACTGTATGAGGTTGTAATGGGAGGAGTTCATTGTGTAATGTGTCACTGTGGTCATGTTTCAGAGGAGTCACAGGCTTTATTAAGTCATTAGATCATTGTTGTTGTTGTTTCGAAAAGAGTATTTTAATATTTACTTCATAAAGCACTGACTCACAGCTTCAGGTACACAAGTAAATCTTCTGGAAAGATGATCCAGGGATCATGGTGGTTGTTCCAGTGCGTGTCTGTTCATGTCCACTGATGAATGAGTGCGTAATGACTATGTTTCACAAGATGTTTTCTGGATTGTGTTTGCACTAGGTCTATTTATTCCAAATGAAGAGGGTGTGGATTTTTGATAAGTAATGTGCACAAACATATAGGGTCTATCTATCTATCTATCTATCTATCAAGCTTAAGGGGAGTTAATCAATATGTATTGCAAGAACTTTATAGAGTTTTAAGGCATTCCTTTTTTAACCTGCTTTAAGTGTTGGAATAAATGTTCAAATCATTTTGAATGCCAAGAAAACTTTGCAATTTGTGAATTATAAGGAATAAAGATTGTGAATGGATAACAGATAGGCACGGTGGGGATTATACATCTCTTATAACCATAATTTAAATATTAAATTCACTTTAACATACCGGGATATCGATGAAATCAGCGTCTTTATTATATTTCAAGCTTTTGTTTTTCTTTTATTTTTATCACTGACAGTAATATCTACGCCACACTAGAGGCCGCTCTTAACATAACCCACTGTCGTCACTACCGGTGAGTTCTAATGGGCGGGGTGTAGCGGCCCAGACGTTTTCTCTTATTGGTCAAGTACAATGTATATAAATAATAATGTTCATATTTTAAATATCCACTTTTGAAATATCAATTTATTGGCTATTAGTTTCTCAGTGTGATCATTCAGGTGCAAATTATTGTTCCGACCGCCGCTGAAGCAGCGCATAGACACGTGGTAACAGTTACTTTTCTCCGCGATGGTCAGGATGGACCAATCACAGTCGAATGTAATTACTGGTATGGCGTTTCTAAAGTAATTTTATAGAAACTACTGTGGCTGACTTTTCTGTTTGTTTGTCAGATAATAATCATTGATGTGAGCTTGTTTATACTTTTATACTTCATAGTGTACATGAATCGTTAATAACTAAAAAAAAAAAAGGTTCACGGGTTTGAATGTTACTCAATGGGCGATTGTGCTTTTTGAGCCACCAAACACCCCTCAGAGGTTATTAGTAACATTTGTCGTCGCATGGTTCGTGTGGTGCGTGCAATTTTGTCTCAGCGCCGATGGCAGCGCACCCGTCTTCCATTGGCTCATAACAGAAACTGAGTGAATGAAACAAATACAGATTTCATCTTCTGCTCCACTTCTACACAATCTGTGACATAAGGCAGCGCAACATACGCAGGTAACGGTCAAGCCTTTCCTTTCATTCTGTTAGAGGGAGCTGTGTGTTTGTGGCAAATCATTCTGCTGCTTTGTTGTTGATGTTTGACCCGCCAAGTGTTTGTCAAACTACAAATGAGTTTATATACTTAAACTTTTAGTCTTTACCTTGCGAATTTAGCACCTCTGCAGAGCTGTGGTCAATTTTAATAACGTCCTTAAAGGTCCACATATGTTTATTAAAGGTTTAATTATTGGACTAGCCCAGTTATGTTCTCTGTTCATTTTTCTGTGATCCTTTATGTCATCTTTTATGACACAAAAAGTCATAATTTTGACAATTTATGTAATTTATGAAATAAGTTGAAATTATGACTCATAATTATGACATACTAAGTCATAATTATGAGATTAAAACGTCAATTATTGTAAATTATATAAATTATGACTTTCTTTCATAATTATGACAGTATGTCATAATTTTGAATTATATCATAAGTATGATGACTTGTGTCATTATTATGACTTTTCATCTCATATATATGACTGTCATAATTTCAACTTTTTATCTCATAATTTACCAAAGCATGATTTTATTTCTTATGCAACTTAACAGGTTGTAAATAAAGAGCATCGTTCCTAACAGACTTGAAATAAAAGCTTACATTGGGGCGTCAAAATATTAAAAATGTCAAAAGTTGTTTTAAAAATATCTTTCGGTTTATGTAATCAAAATCAAATTAATAGTTACAGAGGTTTGTTGTTGTTTCACATCAAAAATAATAAAAACCATAAAAATAATTTTGATATTTATATATTTATAAATCATAATAAATATTGTTTTTAATGTGAGTTTCAATTTTTTATATATATATATATATATATAATATAATCAAACTTTTAAAATGTAATTAAATATAACGAGAATATGCATTTTTTATTTTATTTTTTTGTCAAAAAAGTGCTGCACAACAAAGGGTTATATATTTATATCAGTCATAATTTCTTTAAACCAAACCTTTTATTTTAAGCTGTACATAGGGCCGTAATAACATTTGTTCACTTTGTGAGAGTATGAATGGAAGAAGGATATCATTCCAGAATTTCCCAACTTGTAAAACTAGTTTTAGGACACGCCTCCTTTTCTAGTAAAGCTACATTTACTTACAGAAAGAGGAAGTGCTTTAATCTCATTCTCTGATTCTGTGTATGTCTACTGGTGAGTACATTGCATTTTGGGTTGTTTATAGGTATACTTTTTTTATTTTCTAGCTGTGCAGCAAGACATTTAACCCTCAATGATTGTGCGGCAGCTGATGTGTAGGGGTTTGACCTCTCACCTGTGTGCGGCAGTCAGACTGAACTGGAACTCTCCAAAGATGGCCAGACCCAGCTCAAGTAGGACACTAGCACTTTTAAGTGGATATTGCTGAAAAGATTTTTGGGGATGTTGTGTTAATGCCTGTGAACTAAATGGTATACAATTTATATTTATTTGCAGATTTAACAAAATTTCGTGAGGAGTTTGCTAAAGCGAAGCACATTGCTATCATTACGGGGGCTGGAGTGAGTGCAGAGAGTGGTGTACCAACCTTTAGAGGACAGGGGGGCTACTGGAGGAAATGGCAGGCGCAGGTAACAAACACACATGTTGGATTTTCATGTTTTATGGGACTTTCCATAGACATAATGATTTTTATACTGTACAAACTGTATATTTTATCTCCTAACACTAAACACAACCCTTACAGAAAACTTTCTGCAATTTTACCTGAACCACATGCAGACACACACACGCAGACACACACACACACACACACACAGACATTTTCAATGTATATCTGTAGACAATATACAAAAGAAGGTAAAATATTTCCTGTAACAGCAAGCTGTTTTAGCAACCTAATTACAATATATGACTTATACCAAGGTTTTTCAAACTTTTTTGATGCTAAGCACCCCCAAATATGCTGAGGGACGCCTTGTGAGGGACACTGTTGATATTATAAAGACAGCTGTATATCAATTTATACTGTGTGAGGAAAATATTAAATGTAATAATATTTAGATAGTTAAATTAAAAATGTTTCCAAAATAATAATAATTAAATAACAATCATCATACTAAAACAAATTGTTAAAATATTATCTGAATATATATTAATATATTTTTAAAATATTAAATATATATATATATAAATTATTTTATTTTTATATTTAAAAATGAAATTTTATTTTAGAAAAAATATTTAGAAAAAATAAATGATCAGAAAGCAGAATAACAAAAATAAAATTTTGTGAATGTAAAAAAAATACATTAAACATATTTAAATTCTTCACACATAAACTTTGAAGGATCTAAAAAGACATTTTCCACAAAACAAAACAAACAACAACAACAATATGTGCTTGAGGCTTGAGTAACCGCGTGAGTATGAGTAACTAAGCTCTATTTCACAACATAAATAAGCCTAAATGCACTTCTCAATGAAGTCTTCCTTCGCTGTGTAAAACGCCTCATTGAATCTGTGAATCATTGAAGACTTTGAAAAGTAGTGGAAAAGGTGCAGTAGTAGGTTACCTGTTGTATATTAAACTGCATGACTGTTCTTTAATTTATGTTTCAGAATCATATACAAATAGGCCTGTAAAACATAGTTTACATGTTGCATTGTAAATAATGACTGTAAACTTTCAACATTTGTTTGACAGATCTGACAAAATCTGTCAGGCTTCCATAAACGGTAACATACTGTAGTCACAACATATGCACGCAAGTAAACATTGATAATAACGAAAATGTGTGTATGTATATATATGTATATATATAATATATTTTTGGGATGTGTAACTGTTTATTGGTATTCATTTAAAAGGACCATCTCTTGGTTTCTCCACTTCTTTTTGTCTTTCAGGATTTGGCAACCCCTGAAGCTTTCTCTCGAGATCCTTCATTAGTATGGGAATTTTACCATTACAGGCGTGAGGTGGGTCACACATTACTGACTAAATGGCTACCAATATCATAATGGCATTTTTTCCTTTCAGTGATCAATTCACTGTAGTATTAATTCATACATTTGATAATGTAGTAAAATAAAAATATCTGTATGCATGTTTTGCATGCTTACAATTGCAGTGAGGAATCTAAAGTGTTTATTTCTGGGCCTGAAATTAAAACAGCATCCACATGAGGGTGGAGTTGCTTCTGGAAAAATAGTTCAATTATAATTTGCATGCTTGCTTTTTTTTTTTCTATTTCTATTTCTATTATTAGTTATTCAGTTGTAGGTTTCCATACCAGTGAAATATCACAATACTTGAAACCAGCTTTGATACCACAACAAAGCACAATTTGCTTTTCTGTAAGGTTAAATTATACAAATTAATTAATTGATTATATTATAATACTGCAACTTTTTTTTATAATACTTTCAACATCACAGGTCATTAAGTACCTGTAGATATTTATACACTGGAGCTGCAATTAAACAGCTAATAATATAATTAGCATTAAAGGGGACCTATAATTCCCCTTTCACAAGATGTAATATAAGTCTCTGGTGTCCCCAGAATGTGTCTGTGAAGTTTCAGCTCAAAATACCCCACAGATCATTTATTATAGATTGTCAAATTTGCCCCTATTTGGGTGTGAGCAAAAACACGCCGTTTTGTGTGTGTCCCTTTAAATGCAAATGAGCTGCTGCTCCTCACCCCCTTTGTTGTGTGTTCTCAGGGCCAGGGTTTATGTAAATTTTGGGGTTTGTGATGTCACCAACCTGGGAAGAAGCTCATTGTAGTCCCTACCAGCCGTTTGTTGTAGTCCTTAAACAGAGAATTATTTAAAATAAAATATCTCCCTTTGCATTGAACTTTGAGCGTCGTAACTTTGCAGATGTTGTTTATGTTCAAACAGCAACATTACACACTAACTAAAGTTAAAAAAGTGAAATCATAATCAAGGACCCCTTTAAATAAAAGTTAGTGTTTGGTTGCATGCTAATAACATATTATCTGCAGGTAATGCGCAGTAAGATGCCGAACCCAGCACATCTGGCGATAGCGGAGTGTGAGTCCCGTCTCAGCCAGCAGGGGCGCTCTGTTGTGATCATCACTCAGAACATCGATGAACTGCACCATCGTGCTGGCTCCAAACATGTCTATGAGATCCATGGTGAGACAACGGCTACTCAAACCAGGACTGGATCATGTCACTGTTATAGTACATTTATTATTAGCTAAAATCTGAAAAACAGAACTGAAAATGTGTGGTCATCTATTTGGTGGGTGGGGCTCTTGTCCTATCTTTCTAAACAATCAATCCTTCTAATTGAGGCTCTTCTCTTCAACTGATCTCTCTCTTTTCTTTATCTCTCTAGGTAGTCTATTTAAAACTCGCTGCATGAGCTGTGGAGAAGTCAAAGCCAACCACAAGAGTCCAATCTGCCCTGCTCTGGAGGGGAAAGGGTAAAAGCTCATGCAAACACATCATTATTTCATCAAATATTTAAATCACAAGAGACTGCACTCTCCTTATATGCTCCTTATTCATAAGCCACGTTTCCACCGAAATTACCCGAACAATTTCTCCCAGGAACTTTTTTCCCCCAGACCTGTTGCTGTCTGTGTTTCCATCGCGGTCTAAAGTACCGTGAAGTTTAGGCAGATAAGTCCGGTGACGTAGGACTGTGCATGACTTTCCAGTTCCCGCTGGACTTTGTCCTCCGCATATTAGCTTAATAAAGCCTGAACCTCGTCATCGGTCCATCAGTCGTAATTTTTAAACTCCATTGTTGATTCGAATAGCAAACAACTCTTACTGCATGCCCCGCAACTGACTTTTAAAATGGTGGTACTACCTCGCGAGCAGGGACTTCCTGAGGTGGGAACTTCATTTAGACCTTGGTCTCTGCAGTCGAAACACCCCAAAGTCCCTAGTTCCTGGAGAAAGTTCCTGCGGTGAAAATACGGCTATTAAGCTAAATCACACTAAATACAGTGTGACGTTCTGAAACGCTTAACATGAAAAACACTAGTCCCTTAATGAAAGATCACATTCAATATAAACCTTATTGAAGATGCATACTATATATACAGGTGAGCAGATGAGCCCAGAATATGAATGCAACATGCTAAATGGTTGTGTTTTCTTTATAATGGTTTTCTTTGGAAAAAACGCTTAATGAGAAACTGCTTGTTGTGTTTATATTCTGGGTTCATCTGCTTGCCTTTACATAGTATGCATCATTGATAAGGTGTATATTGAAATTGGTCTTTTAATATCACTTTTAATGTCTAACTACATTAGTACTTAGCACAAACCTGGTAAAAATAACTGGTGGGCAATGGAGGAAAGCCTTGTTTTGCCCACATATTTTGTTCCTATAAGGGTGTGACGTCAAGTGAAAACTATGAATTGTCTTTTTTTTTAATCCTCAGAGAGCCTGACCCCAAAGCCAAGGATGCCAGAATACCAGTAGAGCATCTGCCCAGGTTTGTGAGTGTGTTCATTGTTAAATGCAGATCAGTTAAACGTGATAATAGGTCAGAAATTGCGGCACCTTGTGAAATACAGCTATTTTGGGTAAATATTTAAAGGGTTAGTTCACCCAAAAATGAAAATTCTGTCATTAATTACTCACCCTCATGTCGTTCCACACTTGTAAAACCTTCGTTCATCTTCAGAACACAAATTAAGATATTTTTGATAAAATCCGATGGCTCAGAGTGGCCTGCATTGACCGCAAGTTAATTTACACTTTCAGTGCCCAGAAAGCTACTAAAGACGTATTTAAAACAGTTCATGTGACTACAGTCATTCAACCTTAATGTTATGAAGCGACGAGAATACTTTTGTGCACCAAAAAAATAAAATAACTTTATTCAACAATATCTAGTGATGGGATATTTCAAAACACTGCTTCATGAAGCTTCGAAGCATTATGAATCTTTTGTTTCGAATCAGTGGTTCGGAGCGTGTATCAAACTGCCAATTAAAATTTTTGGGTGAACTAACCCTTAAATAAACATAGTTGTGTGGAAGTCTGCAAAACCTTTTGCATGGGTTTGTTCAGATTTTATTCAGAATCTGAATCTGTTTTGCATTTTTTTTTTTTTTGTTTAGTTTGCAAGGAACTGAAAATTACTCTACCGTTTAGAAATTAATACTTTTATCCAGCAAGGACAAATTAAACTGAACAAAATAACAGTAAAGATATTTACATTTGTTACAAAATGATTAATCGAAGAATCCTGAAAAACTCTTTAATGGTTTGTACAAAAACATTAAGCAATTGTTTTCAACATTGATAATAATAAGAAATGTTTCTTGAGCACCAAATCAGCATATTCATGCTGAAAATTCAGCTTTGCCATCACAGGAGTAAATTTTACAATATATTCAAATAAAAAGCAGCTATTTTAAGTTGTAATAATATTTCACAACATTACCATTTTTAACGTATTTCTAATCAAATAAATTAAGCCTTTCTGAGCATAAGAGACTTCTTTCAAAAACATGAAAAAAAATGTAGTGTAGTTGCATTATTAACTCTTAGTCTGCTTTCACTAACAACTTTTAGGAACGTCACCCGCTCCTGCCTACAAATCAGGAATTATGTCCTGTGCCACAACAAATCTCAGATGCTGCTGGAATGCAGACCTCTAGTTTACTTCACTGTAAACATACTGTAAGGCTGTTTAATGTAGAGAGGGAGAGAGGGTAGCCATGTAATACGAAATTAGGACTGACAAAGGTAGCTGGACTTCAGGGGTAAATTAAAAAAGATCACTATAGAAATGATTTAATCAAGCTTTTGAGAATAGTAACACTTTTTCTCCAGTAGTGGGCAGCATATATCCATGTGTCTAATGTTTCATGTTCAGAGATGTTAGTTTTGTACTTTGTGTTTGTAGGTGTGAAAGGAGGGGCTGTAACGGCTTGCTGAGGCCTCATGTGGTTTGGTTCGGAGAGACTTTAGATTCAGATATTCTCACTGCTGTGGAGCAGGAGCTGGAAAAGTGTGATCTCTGCTTAGTGGTGAGTGATCACACATGAATGCATAAAATTGCAGAACCTACTTATTACAGAACCTACCTACTGAGCTGTTTACCTAGAAAGCATTTATGGGCATCAAGACTGTGCCAGAAGTTAAGCTGTAACATTATTACTTTATTTTGGAGAAATCCAAAATTAGCATCACATCACATGTATTTTTAGCTTACTGAAGTATTGTGCTGCTAGCTTAGCAACAGACTAACATCAGACTCCACCAGAATCAATTAGCAGAGATCAGTTCTAGTCAGAGATTATGTTAAGTAAAGTTTCATGAGCCTTCAGTATGCAAAAATTGCTTAATTTCAGAATGGACAACACTTCCAGTGAATCATATGTTGATTCAGTTAACTTAATTCAGTGAAGGATTCATCAGACTGATTCCTGAAACCAGTATCATGCGAGGAAATGAATCATTTAAAGAAGCTGCTCAAATGAGTCATTTGTTCATGAATCGGACTTCATGTGAGTTTGTTTTTGCGTGTAGTCTTCACATGTATCTCCTCACATACTATTCTATAAAAATCGAGTACATTTTGATTTCGGTTAAAACATGTTTGTTTTTAACTTTCATTGCATGAAACACTGGCATAACCTGAATACAAATGATACTCTAAAATGTATTTTCGCCCCCTTCCAGGGCTTGACATTAACGTTTTTGCTTACCAGCCACAGTTGCTATTGGTTTGCCAAAGTTACTAGCCACTCAGCATTTTCATTGGCCACAATTTTTACATTGATACCATGGGGAAAAACTGCCATTTAGATATTTTTAATATTATCTCATAATTTGGCAGCAGGTATATTAGGCTGCTGTCACTTTAAGATCTGACGCACAGGTCCATTATACTGTTACACATGTGTTTTCTTTCTCAACTGCTTACGTTCACTTAAAACAAACTGTGTTTACGTGAATACTCACAAAGGCCGGCATTTGTCATTATTTTGTGTGTATTTGACCGTTTAAGCAGCGAAAAAGAATTTAGTACTGAGAGATGGCTTTATTTGTGCACACTTGAACAAGATCTGCAGGAATGAGTAAAATTATGCACAATCCCACAACAAAATTCAAGCTCTGTAACACCAACAATATTCATCCGGATCAAATGAAACGAGTGAGTGAGGGGAGGAGGGTTTGTGTGTCAGAGAGATGAGAGAGAAAGAGAAAGAGCAGCTGGTGTTGTGTGTCTGTTCTGCGGAAAATGAGTATTGGAAGTGTTTCAGATATTTTAGTATCGCTATGTATCGAAAAATCTATATTTTTGTGATAGTTAGAATGCCGCCTAAGAAGGAAGCTGCCTATGTAGGCTACAAGACTCACTAGGTTTTAGAACAGAGTGTCTGCCTAAAACATTTACTACAAAATCTCATCAATTCCAAACACAGGTGTGTGTATTTTGACACATTTACATAAAGAATTTGTCATCTCCAACTGTATTCTGTGTGCGTCACATTGTTTTCCTGTCTCTAGGTGGGGACCTCCTCCATAGTTTACCCAGCGGCCATGTTTGCTCCTCAGGTGGCGGGTAGAGGAGTGCCTGTAGCTGAATTCAACATGGAGTGCACACCTGCTACTGAGAGCTTTAAGTAAGACATACAAATACACAAACTACCTCTTTACATGAGTCATAGAGATGCCTCTCAGTCAGCCCATTTAAGAGGAAAACTCATAGCTGCTCTAGCGCACACAAGCCTCCACGTGCGCATGGACTTTGACGTCTGTCGCATTTGAGCAAACACTGAGCCATAGATTTCACAAAACAAATTGAACACCTGCGTGTGGTTTATTTGAGATGTGTTTCTCACCAACAGATATCACTTTGAGGGTCCTTGTTGCACCACACTGCCTCCCGCCCTGGAACAGCACAAGAGCGAGGCCATATAAGGAGAAAGAAGGCATGACCCATCCGTTCATGCCCACTGCATTTAGCACTTTAACTGAGAGCACATGAACACGCGCTGGGATTGGTTCATGCCTTCATGTGATTGGTTTTCCTATGTGTGCTGTGCTCATCTATGAAGATTTACAGCAAAATTTGGCTGAAATTAAATTTTAAATAATGTCTTTGCTTGGCCTATGTGGCAGCAGTTTTGTGAAAGTTGTGTTTTTTAGGTTCTTAGTAAATTTGTTCCAGTTGAGTAACTTCTGGGTAGATCGTTTACGGTCTTCCCACAGTCTTGGACAACCTGGAAAAAAATTAATTTTATAATTGTAATTTACAGGAAAAGTCATGGAAATTGATAGTCTTGAAAACTTATGGAAAGTTCTGTCATGAGTAAATCCGCTGTATCATGATCCACTGTAAAATATTTAATCATCTAGAAATAACTGGTTAGAAAAATCATGGAAATTCGTTGGTCAAATGTTGTGGGAACCCTGAAAGTAGGACTAGAGACCAGTGAAATGCATTTATTTTGATTTAAATGACCATAAAATAAAGTATTCAAGGGCACATGAGCCTGATGATTGATTATGACTGATTTTGCTCTAAATTCTTTGGTTTAAGTTAGGTCTAATTGTGATTTATTTATTTATTTATTTTGCCTCCCAGATTCAAAAAATTGTGATTGCGATTCAGAATGTGATTAAAAAAAAAAAAAAAAATTCTAGGTTTGCTGTATTTATAATAATTATAAATTATTAAATGAAAAATAGTATTTAAGAAAAATAATATATTTTACTTTACAGTACAAATATACAAAAAAAAATGACAATACTAACATTTATTTTGTTGATTTTTCAGATATTGAATTTAATTGGAGCATTTGCCATTTGATAATCACATTAAACTATAATTTAGATTAATAAGCTATAATTTTGATTAATCGTTCAGCTCTAGTTTTTTTATATGAAAGTTGGCTGCAAAATGTAATGTAAGTTTTTTTTAAGTTGTTGATTGGCGTACCGTATGTTGCAGAACGATGATTTGTTTTTTTGTCAAAGTCAATAGGCGAGTTTGAGGGAGTGAGTGAGTGTGTGTGTGTGTGTGTGTGTCTGTTTGAGCACATGCACCCTGTGGCATCGGGTCACCTTGATTCTGTCTAGTCCAATGCCAGATTCCATGATTTCCAGCTGGAAATCTCTCTCCCTCTCTTTCATTGTACAACCAAGCAGCAGAAAAAAACACATTTTGTTTTTCACCTCCTGGTCCAACTAGGGTGTTCTGCTTACCTGTGTATACACATTCACCCTTACATGTTAACACAGGACTGTGGAATAATGCTGATTGAGTCGCTTGACTTATTTGACTTACAAATGTGCAACAGAATGCATGTTTGTGTTTAAGAAATTGAATGTGTCTTCACAGACTGACACTGTTACTAAAATGCCTTTTTGGTATTTATATGTGTGAGATGGGGGGTGGTGGTGGTGGTGGTGGGGTACGTCTGTGTTTGTAAATGATAAATGAGTGTGTAGTTTTGAGGTGTGTAACCGATCGCTGTTGGTGTGTGTGCATTTGGTCTCCTGGAGAGACTGTGGCTCATTAGTTTCTGAGGCGATGAGAGAGGTCTGCTCCAAAAATAACACACACCATTTCCTGTCCATTAAACCACAATTTCACACCAATCTGAGCTTAACGACGTACGCGCGCGCATGCACAATAAATATCTCCCCTGACATACGCTTAGCCTCTAAAATCCTCTGAGACCCACAACATCAATCCTACACACACGTACACGCACGGTCCCATTAAATATCGATTTCACACCAATCTGAGCGTCTCCCCAGTCTGGGCTTGTCGGAGGACAGGGATAGAGCGATGCAGGGGAGGGAACAGGAGGATAGGGATGGAGTGATGGAGAGAGGGACGACGCAAGTGGGAGAGACGTATAGAGTCCCTTTTTTTTCATATTTTGCCTATTTTTTGGATTAATTCCCGGATAACTTATTAGAAAATCTACGCAGTTCCCACATCATTGAAAACCGGGAAATAACAGGAAATTAAAAATGATCATTTGTAGGCCTGGAAAGTCATTATTTAAAAGTCATTCAAATTAGTAAATCCTTGGAAAGCCTATTGAAATTTCTATTGTGAATATTTATTTTATTAATAATAATATTATTATCTTTGCAAAATATTTAATCAGCTAGAAATTGTGAGTTAGAATTGTGTGAGAGAAGTCTCTGTAAACATGGTTTTAAAGTTGGCAAGAAAACAAAATTAAACATTTATTTTCCTAAAATATTTTAATGATCTGGTTGTGATCGATTCATCAATGCATTGACCTCGTAATCTTTATTGCCATAACTTACTGTAATATGACAGACTTCTCTGTTTTGCAAGAATGCACTGTGATGCATTCAGATCTGTCTCAATTCCGATATGCAGTGCTCACAATCCAATCAATAACCAATCAATAAAATTAAGTCCCACCCTACATCTTTTTTTCTTGTTCTATCATCCGTTTCACTCAGACAAACATCACAGTATGGAAGTAAAGTTGGCTGCAATTTCCATTTCATGCCAACTTTAGAAATCCTTGCAAAGTAAACATAAGCGGCTGAAAAAAATCATTGGTACAATAGTGTGGGAACTGAATCTAGGTCTGAAGAGCTGTGAAGTGTACTGATTTTTAGAGAGATGTGGACTGATTAAAAAAAACAAAAAAAAAACAGATGCAGTGGATGTATTAGGCCTCAGAAAGGTGTTTTATTTTAAATAACATAACCATAAAATAATATAGGTGTAAGCAGCAATTATCAGATTTCAAGTGCTTTAAGGCCTTTAACACATTCGTAAAAAAGTATTATGTTTTATTTAGCAAGCATGTAACCACATAGACCATAGATTTAAAAGACTATTAGCAGCCAATACATGCAATTAACTAAGAAATATAGTCATTTTAAAGTGTTTTTCAACAGTTATCGAGATTGAGCCCAAAAACCTAGGATTAGTTCGCAAAATTAGGTTTTTGAAATAATCTCCAATATTTAACGAACAGTTCAATTGACAGGAGTGGTCCTAGAGGCAAAGTTGCTCAGAATAAAGGAGTTCTACCATGTGGTATGAATGTCGGGCATGTGCAAAAAAAAACCGTGATATACAATCCTTTACAGGCCGTGAGTCAAACAGGCCCACTGGCTTTCGTTCCGATTGGCCTCCGTTAACCTTGTCTGACAGCCGCTCAAACTTCATTGGGCGATGGTGGTTGTGTTTTTTGAGATACGCAAATGTCCTTGTAGACAATCGCAGCACATTGGACGAAGACACGGCATGCCCGTTTTCAAGTCAATCAAACTGACTGTTGTGTAGCTATAGCCGTTTTTGTGTGTTTATTTTATAGCGCCACCAAGTGGCTAGTTGCCACATCCTTTTTTCACGCAACCACAGAACGAGCCTATATATTGGTATACCAAGTTTGGTGAAATTATTTCATTCCATTCAAGAGGGATAGCCGTTTTAGTAAAAGTGTCCACGCCAACTTCGAAAGTTTTGGCGTCCCGTCACGGACATGAATTGAAATTTTTTAATAATTATTGACAATCAGACTCCAGAAAATCTTGCTGCACTGGTTTGGTTCAGATCAGACAAAAAACCTAGGACTAGTTCACAAAAGTAGGTTTTTCAAAACAACTCAAAATACCTTAAAATTTTGTTTCGACGATTGAAACCGAGACGTGTGTTTTGTTCGTCCAAGGATTTCAACGATATAAGACACTTGAGCCTGCGACGAACGGTTCAGGAGTTATGAACCATTGCATACTTTTGATTGCTGTAGTGCCACCATCAGGCCGATTGGGGCAAGCCTTGGTGACATTGTAGACTGTGATCCCTCAAAATTTCACATCTCTACAACTTACGGTTTGGTCTGCCTGATGACTTTTAGGGGACAATACTGATCCTTGGAAATTCTACGCTACGCGCTTGAACCCCTAATTAATATAAAGTGTCTGTGGGGAATATATGTGATTGAAGGTTGGTGAGTGCAGAGAAGGGTGTAGTCCAGGTTAGGACAAGGTCTGGCAGTCACATGCGCCTGGTCTGGCGACTTCTTGATCTCAACTTCCCTGGTGCCTGACAGGTCCTAGAAGGGAAGGCTAGGGGATTCTTACAGGACAATTTATTTTTCCTATTTAATGTTTAATGTTCCTTTTATTTAAATTAAATGTCTCTCTGAGCCACAAGGGCATCATTTAGGAAGAATGAATCAAATTGAATCTTTATTTGTTACTGCACAACAAGGAGCAGTGGAATTTATTTCCATTACTGTCACATTCTGTGGCCATAAATCAGTGCAAGTTATTACAGGGCCAGTCCCTCTGGAGCAACTTGGGGTAAAGTGTCTTGTTCAAGGACACAATTGTGATGACTCATGGGTCTCTTCTAATGGGAATCAAACCAGGAACCTTCCAGTTACCAGGCTTGAGCTTTCAGGTTTAGCTAAAGCAATGTGAGACCCAAATGACAAATGTCCTCATGAGTATCCTTAACATCTGTCTTGGACTGCTGTCCCCTCAGGCTTCAGCACTGTCACCACCATCCCTGTGCCCTTCCAGTTACCCATAACCAAGGAGGTCTAATAAACCTAGAGAGAGCGATCCATTAGTATTCATCTCAGTTCCAGAAACAATTTCTTTAGCCAATTATGTTATTAGTCACCAGGCATTTATAGCTCAGGATAGGAGGTAGGTTCAAAAAATTTGTCTGTGAGCAAAGTTGGAGGTTGGGAGCAGTGGGATTATTGTTGGGAATGCAAACAAATAACTTTCTCCAGGTGTTACAGACCTCCTTGTGTGCCGCAAACGGGAAAACTGAAGCAAACCAGCCAAATACTGACCCCTTCCTATTACCCGCCCTCAAGGGCTTCTTTCTGTGGTGCCCACAAATTTAAATTGGTTGTTCTTTTAGTTGTTAGTGTCCTTGGTGTTGACTAAGACAGTGAGGTTAGTAGAGGGTCGAGGAGTAGCCTCCTCAGTGTATTCTTTTCCAGTTTATTTTCAATGACCCAATTTATTCTACTTGACCTGTACAAAGGAATGACCAGTCAGTGTCCATTAGCCTAAAATGTTGAAAAATGTTGGCAGTGAAGTGTACCCTGATCTGAACGAATGTGATAGGGGCTCTCCAATGGTGGATGAGAAGAGTACAGTAAGCAAGAACAGTTTCCACATATCCAGAAAGCTGTGGCGTGTCCTTGGCACTTGTGCAATCCACTTAATGACACTGAAATAGATCTGCAGATATTTGAAGAAGTGGCAGCTGTCTTAATATTCACCTTTTGTCAGGAAATGTTGCCTAACTGAGTCTGAACCCTTTTTTAGGTTGTAGGTTCACTAAAAGCCCTCTATTAGATCACCAAGTTGTTTCGCAATAGTAGCACCAAAAGAGAAGTTGGTGGCCATCTGGGCCATTTCTTTTTAATGCCAAGTAGGACATACAGGATCATGAGGTCCCAATTACGACTGCCATCACCTTTGACAGCATCCCCTACAGGCTCTGGTCCTTTGAAATATTTTTAGAAGTTGCTTTCCAGGGAAGAAATAGATCTGGATTAAGTGTGGCATAATCAAGGAGAGCCATGGTATATTCATGACCCTGGGTATACTTTAATTGCAGACCTACATGGACCCATCCCAGTACACTGGACTGCAAATTTATGATGTGTAGTACAACCAAGGGTCTAGAAATCGTCTTATTGAAGCTTCTAGTCCTCTCCGTTGGAATCAATCCTTACAGTCTACAGCTTTGCCAGCTTTAAGTTGTCCTTTTGAGGAGTTGGGAGTGTGTCAACTTCATCAATCTTCTTGGGGTGAACCACCTACTGTTCTCACCATGCCTGAACACAGCTAAATATAAAAGACCATTTTTAGTTTAAAGTATAAAATTCTGCCCTCAATTTCAGCCTGACAGAATGCAATGTTGTTCAAACCAGAATACAAATTATTAATACTTTCTCAGATTTCAAAGTAGAAATGCCAGTAGGCCAATGTGTTCATAAAATCAAGTATTCAATCTATTAATGTACTTTCAAGAAAATTCACTGTAGGGAGTAACAGAATGGGCATAAATGGAACTGATTTGGAATAGCTGGAATTCTAAGCACTGACTGCTGTATTGTAATGGAGCATTTTTTTTTTTTTTTTTTGGTTTGGCTTTCACCAAGGGCAGTCTGGTGCATGTGGCTTCTGTATAATAGCAGGCGGGAGTCCCAACACTGTACTGTGGCTCTCAGCTAGGGGTTGGTGAAACATGCAGTTTTTTGTCAGCCTGTAAATTGAACAAATTTCCCACTTTCTCAGTGATGCCATTCTGATGAATTGTTGTACTAAGGTTCTTTTTTTCTAACATCAAAGTTTATTTATTTAGGAGTGGCGGGATAGTACAAATAATATTAATTAATACAAAATATAAATATATAGAAATACTGAAAATGTATAGACACGGTAAAATCAAAGTATTGCCAATATTCTATATGGAATATTGAAATTCACTATGCTACACTAAAGGTAACCGTAGGAGTCACTATATCAATGAACATGGAGCTCAGTTGGCGTCGATACACAGACACGAAGGGCATGTAATTTTATCGTTATTAAGTTATATATTGGGGTTTAATTTTGTCATTAATCCCCTTTTGGGATAAGACTCAAATGGCCACAATTTTATTTATATTTCACTATTTAGATATTTTTGAGCACCTAAAGGCTGATTTATATTTCTGCGTCAGACCTACGCCGTAGCCTTTACACTGCTACGTGTCGGTTTTCATTTATACTTCTGCGCCATTGTCCGCGTCAACGTGCAATTACACATGCTGACCGCTAGTAGGCAGTGTCCACGGGCATGTTGATGGTGTAACCAGTGTTGGGGAAGCTACTCAGAAACTGTAGCTTGACAAGCTACAAGCTACTCATAAGTTAAATTAGTTAAGTTACATTCAAGCTACCCTTCTGAAAAAGTAGTTAGCTACACTAAAAGTTACTATCAAAAAGTAGCTAGCTACATTGAAACTTCTTTTTACAATGACATTGGTACAAATAACTGGATAATTGTTAATGAATAATGTCATAAGTGAAATATTTGAGGTTTAAAACAAAATGCAATGCAATTATGATTTCAAAGAGTAGGGTAAATTCAGGTTGATTGGGACACTTTTTTCCCCAGTCATTTCAATGGCAAAATCTGTCCCAATCATTTGATTTTGTAAACTATCCGATACACACAATACTCAAATATAGCCTATATCTCAAACTGGCTGTAGAAATGCAGGTTAAACTCACAGCACATGCAGTGATGGAGCGCGCAGCATTTACTATGAACGGAACCGCTCTGAGACGCCAATCAAGAGCTGCTCAAATGAACACAGTGCGCTTTGCTTGGAATCGCTGGTAATGAACAAATTTAGTTTACAATCTAGTAAGAAGAAGAAGCTGCGCTGCTTCACTGCATTACAGACTCATGACTCGTCAGAACACAAAACGGAATGTAGCCTTTGGTCGCGCTACACCGCTACTTGCTGGAAAAAGTAGTTAGCTACTGGAAAAGCGACACTGTTTTAAAAGTAACTGAGCTACAGCCAAGCTACTGAAAAATGTAGTTAGGCTAATAGTGTCGCTACTTGTAGCTAGCTACTTCGCAACACTGGGTGTAACCCACAGTATCAAGACAAAAGCCGAAGAAGAAGCAGCTTGTTGTGTACGTTGTGGGAGAAGCAGCAGTAGTGATGGCGACTTTTATAGACAGCGACTTTTGTTGCAGCTTTTATTTGAAATTACACAAAAGAGAAGACAACGGAACAGGAGACATGAGGGAGGGGTTCTAGCAGACCAATCACAGCACTTGTGGTCCCTGTAGAATTTTTTTATAGACCATTTTTATAGAGGTGCACGTCAGGCTACGCCATAGGCTACGCGTACTACACACAGCCTACGGCGTAGGATCTACGCTTTAGTATAAATCAGCCTTAACTCGACCCCTACCCCTAAATCTAACCATTTGTCATTATAAAACAACATAAAACACAGGATATAACTAGGCAGATACAACTGTGGTCACAATTTATTCAAAAAATTGCAAAATTCCAAGTCTTTAGACACCAAATGTGACCCATGCTGGCAAAATGAGTAGGAATGCGCTCGAGCTAATTACGAGCTAAGGCAAAACAAGTCAAAAAATGTTGATGATTTTTTGTCGAATTCGAGGTTTTCACAAAAATAAGTTCATTAAACCCTCATCTAGCGATCCAAATGCTTCAAATAGCAATTAAACATCTAAAAGTATCTTTATTTGTGTTTTCTGAGAGGAGTACCTTTCCTTTGTCCATGAAGAGTGCAGTTTTTTTTCTGCTCGCTTCACCACTCGTGCTTCCCCTCAGCACAAGTTTGGTATCGTTTTACAGCGCAGCATTCCAACTTTGTGAATATTCATGACGAATTTTTCATGGCATGAGTCTAAACCAATGAAATGTGATTTTCAAACTCATGCTGATGTAATCAAAACGTTCTTACTCACGCTGACTGACAGATCCGAAGCACGTGCACAAAGATGCCTCAGACAGCACGCGATCCCGATATACACATACACAGAATTACATTTCTGTGTTACTGACTCAATCGACTTCAAACAGGTGTAGCTCAGTCATTGATTCTCTGGTTCCAAAAAATCATACATCATTTTAAAGGTTTTTTATATAGATTGTGAAAATAACAACTCATTTTTGAAAATCTGACTCATTTTGCCAGCATGGGTCACACATGATTTGCTTTTTGTGAGGAACAGACCCAAAAGAGATCACTGTCAAAACTTGCTGCCTACAGAAGTGTTACATCAGCTTTGATTGGCAAGTCACCTTTATTTATATAGTGCAAAGCATGCATTCAACATAGAGTTTCTCATGACCACTTTGTTCTTAACATAGAGACAGAAAATATTTAAATGTGACTAAGGAAGTAAGTCATTGGCCATTAGCATTAAAATAACTGAGGCAATGACAATCCATAGTCCTTTAACAAGCCATAATCCAAAACAGTCATAAGAGAGAAGTAAGGTAATGGTTGAAGAAATGAATAGAGCATGTGAAATTCTATCACGGCTCTGGTGGGAAAGGGCAGGTGGTGAGTGGGAGAGAGTGTGGGACTGAGATAAAACATTGCCGACATGAAGAAGAGTCACAGCGACTGGAGGGAGGGGGGCAGCTTCTAGTAAACACAAGGTCAAGATGTTTGGCAGCTTTGTGCGTAGCAGAGAATTGATAGACAGAGATGATGTTGGTGAAAACTGGATGATTGAGCAGTTTGTTTGCATTTTAGAACTGACAAGTTGAAGGTAGGATTGTACTGAGTAGTTGACGCAACATAAGCAAGTAGGGCATGACTATTTTTGCACCATTTTTGATCACAGCATATGTGTGAATGTGAACGAGAGCCTGCATATTGCGCCCTCTTGTTCTCTACTTAGACAATGAGACTGATCTCACTACTTCTGACATGGTTATGTAAAATGAGTAATCTGTTCAGTCAGACAGTCAAATCGCATATCGAGCTGATGGCATAAGCTAATATGCGCAAAAGGTTTTAAAAAAATTGTTATTTTTAGCCTAAAATGATCAAAATGTGTCCTGATCTTAGACTGGGGGAGAAAAAAAATGCAACAGCTCATTCAGGCTTAGCAAACTGACTAGAGAAACCTAACCCACTGGCAACACTTCCAATGAGCCATGGACAGAGTGTCGCCCTTATTTAAATTTACAGTTATGTTCTTTATAGAACTGATTTGCAAGTAAATACATGTCATGTGTGCGCAAACAGAACAAGCTAAGATTGCAATAATGACTATAGCCCTATTCGGACGGGATTAGTTTTACATGGAGAGGTGGGCTAAAGTAATTATTACCAGAGCTTCTCAGTGATTTCCGAATGTGCCATTTCAGTAATCATTACCAAAGTCCCTTTCAAGGAAAGTCTGTCCATATTTGCAACGCCTCCGAGCAGCTATTTCGGGCATCCAAGACCAAGTCCTATCTATTTGAATGGGGGAATCCTGAAATCTCAAAAACGGCTTGGCAAACTCACAATTAAATAACATATTTCAAATCAGCAACAAAATCTGACATGAACTGTCTCATAAATGTTGTTTCTTGTGCTCAAATAGCGTTAAAAAAGCTTATTTTTCAGGCTAGACAAGCCAATGCGCATGTGCAGTCCTATGCGCGAGTCTCAGGTTTCTATGGGAACCGGAGCTTCTAATGGCAGTTGCATGGTAATGCATTGTAGCCTAACCACTTTTAACCAGCATTAACCACCAATAAGCTCTGTGTTTTGTTACTTTAGATAAGAAACAAAGTGTCATCTTTCAAATTCTGTCCATTTTATCACAAAATTCAAACAATAATTGCCGTTTTGACGCTTTTTGATGTGACATAACAGACGCTGTATAGACACCTCAGTTTAAACGGTAGCGCAGAGCGCGAGTGAACGCGATCATCTCTTCCTCTTCACTACTAGTTACAAGAATGAACATCAGAAGGTATGTTGAAAGATACGGTACAACTTACTGACACGTTTCATATCTCGTGTAATCGCTCAATCAGTGTTTCAACCGCGGAAAGACGTCAATAAATCAGCTTGTAAACAATGTCACATAGTATTTACCTAAGAAATGCCATTTAGTGTCCACAGCTTGTTAGGTCGCTAGAGAAATGAACTCTTTCACTAAATATATGCACTATTTTAGCCTATATATTAATTATATTTTACTTAACCTGTTAGGGATGTCTTAATTATTTAATATGTTTAAATAAAGCCGTCATGAACAAGTTATGACAGTAACTGTGTAAATGATTATATTTCAACAACGAATTGGAGAAACATAATTTTATAATTAGATATAGAAGTTAATGCAAAAACTGCAATTTACATGTTTACATACATTTTGTTTATTTTTATTATTCGAGTGTTGATGATTATATCTAAAAATAAATAGCAACTGAATTTAATAGTTTGGGCTCTCTTGTTAATTGTAATCTTTAATATTATAGTATGTGCAAGAAAGGGCTCCCTGTTTGTAGTTTACAACATTAGCAGAGATAGATTTTTTTTATCCATAAGAAAAATTTAATTATAATTGAATGAATTTAAAGACAGAGACAGAGAATTTTTTTTTTACTTTTCTCACCCTGCTGTACCGAACCTGAACCGTGACTTCAAAACCGTTATTTTTGTGTTATACCTCTAATGCCTTGTAATTGCTGTATCTTACAACTGTGACTTAATTTTATTGTAATTGTTAATATATTTCTCATAATTGTGAATTTGTTCCATTATTGCACCTTTGTATCTAGCAAGTGTGATTTTAAATCTTGCAGTGCTACTTTATCACAATGCTCGCAACTGCAACTTTATTTATAAATTATTACAATTGAGACTTAATTTCTCGTAATATTTCTCAAAATTGCAACTATTTTTCATAATTGTGAATTTATTAAACACACTTACTGTATAGATCTTGCAATTGCAACATTATATCTCACAATATGACTATTTTGCAATTTTATTTTTGGTAGTTGCATCTTTATTTGTCATAATTACATCTAT
The DNA here is from genome assembly GCF_019924925.1 of Ctenopharyngodon idella. Lineage (NCBI taxonomy): Eukaryota > Metazoa > Chordata > Actinopteri > Cypriniformes > Xenocyprididae > Ctenopharyngodon > Ctenopharyngodon idella. The sequence goes on along the minus strand of NC_067239.1, from coordinate 3,695,172 downwards.
AAATTTTGAAGTTTCTCTTAATTGTGAATATCGCAACGGTCACTTTATATCACATATTTGCGACTTTATATCACACTTTCTTATTTTAAACTGTCTTATAATTACATTTTTTTATTACACTATTGAGGAAACTTCAGTACAACACATACTGTAAAACACGTTTTTCACCTGTATCTTGAATCTCCAAGCTCTGTAATTTTATAAATTATGCTTTAGATTTTCTCTTCTCTTTCTCAGAGGTTACAGGTCAAGTGGTCAAGGCCACTCTAAAGGTCACCTTGATTCTGCTTTTATGTGTCAATTTCGGTCTCTGAGCATCAAGTGGAAGCACACATACAAAATTATTGATCCCACTTTTGAGCCGGACCTGTGACCCAAATGACCCTCATTTCTTATTGAATCCAGGTGGCGTACACTACAAATGCCCTTTGTTTGTATGTCAGAGCTAACACACTGCTCTATTCACAAATTTGTATGACACATACACAGAATCACACACGGGCTTGGGTTTATGTGTGTCTCACAGGGCCCTTTGTGCAGATTAAGAGATTTATAAATAGAGAAAAAGCTTTGCTTAGAGACTCAAATCTCGGAGCCATGCGCGGATTACTGCATCCCTGTGGGATTTTGAACCAAAACCAAAGCTGACAAACACACACACACACTCACACACACACACAAACATTTACACAAACCCTCGAGCTCTGTACAGACAGAGGCATTCCATATCCACACTTTATTCTGACATTCCAGACCCAAAACCAATTCCACATATTCCGAGTGCAGATGGCTTCTCCCTTGCTTACTGCCTTAATCTCTCTCTCTATCTCACTTCCTCTGATCATTCTAATCACTCACTCCTTACCACTGTGCTCCTTGCTCACCCACTTTCTATGTGTTTTTAGCATCTTTCCAGCAATCATAGCTCTTCCATATGCAACCCTGCTCTCCCTTTCTTCCCCTCCCCCGGCTTTTCTCCTCTAGACTGTCTCATCCTTTCTTTGGCCTGGATGAGACTGGTGCTGTTGGTTGGCCAAACCGAGGGACCATCATTCTGGCTAGCAGCTAACATTTAGCTAATTATGCTAATACCCCTTCATCAGTTCCGAGAGCCCTGCAGGGAGCTCAACACCGCAGGGAATGCCACAATGCCACTGTAAATACTGCTTATAACTCTGAGGAAAAGAAAATATAGGACATTTTATTAGTGGTGCTTGCTAAGGACAAAATGTTGCTGTTTAACCAGTCTGGCATCATTTCCACTTTCATTTAAAACAGTCATCACACATATCTAGGCATCAGAATATCATACAGACTTAGATGTAGTCTAGCAACACCCTAGTGAGCGCCCAGAACACACTAGCAACCACCCAGAGCACCCTAGCATCTGTCTATCAGTGGCCTAGAAATGACATAGAACACCCTGGCAAACCCTTAGTGGTATCCTAATATCGCCAGCACCATAGAAACGCCCTAGCAACCACCCAGAACACATGAGCAAACCCGGATGCCCTAATAACCACAAAACCCTAGCAACACTCTAGCAATTGCATAGCAACACCCTAGCAAACTCTTAGTGGTGTCCTAATATTGCCAGCACCATAGAAACGCCCTAGTAACCACCCAGAACACATGAGCAAACCCGGATGCCCTAATAACCACAAAACCCTAGCAACACTCTAGCAATTGCATAGCAACACCCTAGCAAACTCTTAGTGGTGTCCTAATATCGCCAGCACCATAGAAACGCCCTAGCAACCACCCAGAACACATGAGCAAAACCGGATGCCCTAATAACCACAAAACCCTAGCAACACTCTAGCAATTGCATAGCAACACCCTAGCAAACTCTTAGTGGTGTCCTAATATCGCCCGCACCATAGAAATGCCCTAGCAACCACCCAGAACACATGAGCAAACCTGGATGCCCTAATAACCACAAAACCCTAGCAACACTCTAGCAATTGCATAGCAACACCCTAGCAAACTCTTAGTGGTGTCCTAATATTGTCAGCACCATAGAAACGCCCTAGCAACCACCCAGAACACATGAGCAAACCCGGATGCCCTAATAACCACAAAACCCTAGCAACACTCTAGCAATTGCATAGCAACACCCTAGCAACCACCCAAACACTATCAAACGTCTATAAATGCCCTAATAGCAACCAACACAATAGAAACACCCTAGCAACCACACAAAACACACTACCAAACCTTTAGTAGTGCCTGAACAACCAGCAACACCCTAACAATGCCATAGCAACCACTCAGAAATGTTAGCAACCACCTATCAATGGCCTAACAACCATTCAGAACACACTAACAAGCCACTAGCAATGCCCTAACAACCACTAAAGGCCCGTTCACACCAAGAACGATATCTATAAAGATAACTATAACAATTTGTCCGCACCAAAGAACGATAACGGTCTGTTTATTCTAAGCTCTGTTTAATCTGCGGCTTACAACATGTCATTGTTTACAACATGTTTTGAGTGATTCTGAGTGAATCTAGCTAGTGTAATCGAACTAATCTAACAGTGATAAAACAACACCTAGTCTTTTTTCACTGCAGCATCAAAGGAAAGGAATTTAAGACAATGTTGTCGAAACTAACGCTGGATACCTGAGGTAATTTTATGTTACACTGATCTCATCTCCGTTAATACTTCTCACCATTTATTCCGAGGGTATGATTGTTTTCCATATATCCATTATCATTGAAAAAGGGTTTTGAATTGTCAAACAGTGGTGGATTTTTCTGGACCTTGACGATTAACTTCTCTGCAATGTCATCTGCCATTTTAAATGCACAAGCTTTTAAATTCCAATGGATTCTGATTGGCTGTCATTGTTTTATTGTTCAACTGCTGAAAAAAAAAAAAATTCTGAAAGTGGTCCCAACGATATCTTTCCTCTATCGTTATTGTTATAGCTGTGGACTCTCCTTTTATATTTAGAATGATTTTTAAAACTGTATCTTTATCGTTATCATTGTAACACCCTAGCAATGTGCTAATAATCGCATAGAAACAGCCTATCAACGGCTTAACAACCACCTAAACACACTAGCAAACCCCTAGCAATCCCCAAATAACCACCAACAACCTAGCAAACACCTAACAACCACCACATAGCTGCCTCAGCCATATCTTGTCTCCAGAATATCAGGAGATGTGCTTTCTTTATAGAGCTGTATCCACCTTTTTCTTTAATGCGAAAGCCTCGCCCGACTCATAGTGGAATTATCTTTTACATTTCCAGTCTCCAGTGTTTCTAGTCAAATGACCGTATTTTCTGAGCTGATTATGTAATGTTAAACCTATGAAAATGGTTTTAAAAAAGCACATGGCTCTATAGTGCCATCACTTTACAGTGTCGCAATGACCGTCTTTTGTCAGTGCCTCACCTTTACAACTACTACTGACCTGGCATGTATAATAGAGCATTTTTAGTCATTTTCATGGATACGTGTGAACGGGGATAGTGTAGTTGACAGTTGCCTGGTTTCCATTACAGATTTGTGCAAAACTTTTGTGATATTTTCTAAACGTTGATTAAAAAAACTACTGTGAAATGTCTCGTTTCCATTAACCGATTTTATGCGACTAAAACGTACATTTTTCCTCTCGCAATGTCAGTTCCGCAGCCACCGCACAAGCCATTATTTTTAATCGAAGGAGATGTAGGCGCGTTATCCAGGCATTAAAGGATTAGTTCACTTCTGAATTAAAATGTCCTGATAATTTACTGTTACCCATGTCATCCAAGATGTTCATGTCTTTCTTTCTTCAGTCGAAAAGAAATAAGGGTTTCTGAGGAAAACATTCCAGGATTAGAAGGTCCAAATTGCAGTTTCAATGCAGCTTCAAAGGGCTCTACACAATCCCAGACGAGGAATAAGGGTCTTGTCTAGTGAAACAATCGTTTATTTTCTAAAAAATAAAAATTTATATACTCTTTAACCACAAATGCTCGTCTTGCACTGCTATGCGATTTGCCACGCATGACGTAATCACGTTAGAAAGGTCACGCGTGATGTAGTGTAAGTACCGATCCAGTGTCTACAAAGCGAACGTAAGCCAAACAGCCTTTACAAAAAAAAGGTAAAACAACCATGTTGGAGTTTTTCGACCTACCGCAGTACTTCCAGTACGTCACGTGTGACCTTTCTAACGTAATGCGTGGCGGATCGCAGAGCAGTGCAAGATGAGCATTTGTGGTTAAAAAGTATATCGATTTTTATGCTTTTTTAGAAAATGACCAATTGTTTCTCTAGATAAGACCCTTATTCCTCGGCTGGGATCGTGTAGAGCCCTTTGAAGCTGCACTGAAACTGACATTTGGACCTTCAACCCGTTGAACCCCAGTGAAGTCCACTATATGGAGAAAAATCCTGGAATGTTTTCCTCAAAAAACTTAATTTCTGAAGTTAACTAATCCTTTAATGGCAATGAAAGCCCCTATATACTTGGGAGCAGCCACATATAAGGTGTTTCTGGGAAGTTATAGTATGTGATTTCTGGAAGTCGTTCTCCCTCAAATCTGCTTCAAGGTCTTTTTAAATTGTGGCATTTCTTTGTTGTTTAGAATCCAGTATTCCCATAATTATTTTGTCTCTCATGAGTTTAATAAAGAACGCTGTCTCGTCTTTTGTCCAAACATACCACGCGTTCTTTAAAGAATGATCATGTGACTTTTGCCAGGTGACCTGTAAATGCGAAAAATGGTTTCCATTGCAGTTTTGCGAAATATCCCTTTTTTGAATTGCCTGAAAACCACATCATGCATTGGAATGGAACCGCAGCTAATGTAGTCATTTATACATGAAACTTTTCAAAAAATGCAAAGGAAAAACTTTTCTGTTTTTAAGTACAGCTGTCATGTAAACGTACCCTCAGTTGCTCTTTTTTCCCAATTTTAACAATGGGTTCCTATGGAGAGCGGAACAGGACAGCTTCCAAAGTTATAAGTTAGAATCCATCATGTGCGGAGCTCATCGTTTGCTCAGGAAAAAGGTGGATAGTGGAAAATTCCAACACTGTGGCAGCATTTTAATACCTGAAGCACCACTCACATTTTCTTCATATTTGTTTGTTCATGATTAGTCCTACACATTCGCTAACACATTTGCTCAACTTCAGCATCTGCTCTCTCTTCAAGCATCAGCACAGTAAAGCTATTCGTAAGGTTAAATCCATAAAAGAAATTGTTTAGACAAAGTGCCCTTTCACAGATCTTCACCTCAGCTGCCCCTTTCATTATCATCTCAGTGATGTGCGACTGTGATCTCTTATTGAAGAATAACCTGGAGTCAATGATTTCTTCCAGCCTGAAGCAACCACTCCATTACAGTGTCTCTAATCCCAAATCCCACTGCAGACAGGTTTTCACTTGTCTCTGTATTGAAAACCTAAAGGATCTAAGAATTAAATTAATTTCCATTTCTTTGGGGATTACATTTTCACTCTCCCTCTTTTTCTTTCTTTCTTTATTTTTGCCTTTGAGAGAATGCTTTTCCAGCATTTGTTCTCCTGTCTGAATTAATTTACTCCCTGGCATGCAGTTAATTCTGAATATAAAAGTAAATGTGAATGCCCATTGCCCACTGTACATTTATCTTGTGTCCTTTTTATATTAAGCGATTTACTCTCAGCACTATTGTAAGATTCCCCTCGAATGTTGATAGGAGAACAGAAAATGCTGCCAGTAGGTATTAGTAGAAAGTTTATAAATAGTTCAGTTGCAGGACTAAAAGGTACAGGCAGTTATCCATGCCTTTTATCTGTGCCACTGATGCTGCTGGCTACCGTCGAGTGTTATGGAGAATAGGTCAGTGAAGAGCTTCAGGCCTGTTAGCATTGCATGCTAATAAATGTGTCAAGATCAACAGCACAAGCAGCTCTACTAGACGCTACTGAAATTGCACAACATGAACACTGCAGGTAATGTTTTCTTTTTTTTACACTCACTGTTAGTGCCATTTATGTTATGCAAATAGGTGCAACTGTGCTCACAAAATTGTGAATGAACACAACAATTCCTCATCTTGCAGTCTAGTTTTGTGTGTTGAGTTGAGGCAGATTAACTGTGTTCATGTAAATAGGTAAACTACATAGTTTGTGAACAAAAGCATGCAAAAGCGCAACTCTAGTGAAGATAGTCATGGTTTAAATTTCTGCAAGTGTCTGGATTTGTCGATTTTATCCAGTATACATGAATAAGAACGTGCTGCTTTCTCATTCAATTCAGTTGAATAAAGCGTCCAATGTTGTTATTGTTGAAGCTGCAGTCTGGAAGTTTTGCCTCTTTGTCGCCATCTCTGTTTGAAACCTGCAAGTGCAGTTATTTGCAGAATTATCATCTTTACGTGGGTTGTGCATTGGCACGGCTCTTCAGTGCGGATTAATGTAATGTTTTGAGGAGAATGTGTAGCTGTCAGTTACTGCACCGGTGGATAACGTACAGATACTTCGGAATCACAGATTGTAGTCTTGGAAGTATGACCAAAATATGATTTTTCACTGGAAAATGTCATCTGAACAAGAAAGTAACTAACCTGCCACTTTTGTTCTGAACAACTGAGAACAAAAGCATTACAATAAATCGTGCTACCAATGGTGATTAAATCTAACGATCACTTATTATTGTTATACTTTGTTTTTAAATGGTAAATGTTAACAACATCAACATTGCGTGACTACGTGTATTTAGTGTGTATTAGCGTTTCCTGTAGATTTCAATTTCAGTCTAATCTCTAATGTTAATTTGTCATACCATACAATCCGCCATCAAAATAAGTTTAATTGTTGCAGCTGCTGTGTGAAAAGGCTATAAATGATCCGTCACCTGCAGCATCCTCACATGATATAGCCTACTAGCTGGGACTTCTTCTTTATGTAAACAGACGTGACGTAATGACGAGAAGATGAACAGCGGCATGCTCGAATTTCCCGCGGAAACCTACCAGTACCACTCGAATTAGAAAACATTATTACAAGCTTACCGTTGTGAATCGGGCTAAGGTAAGGAGATAGTTTTGAACACTGGCTGGTTATGTACTAGCTCAAAAATTGATTTTGGATCATTTTTAACCAAAAAATGTTACTGACTGCAGCTTTAACTAAAACTGAAATAGTTTTCATTAGTTAAAATAAAGTTGAAATAAAATAAAATATAAATATTAGATGAAAATATTAAACTAAAAAAAAAACATTAAATGAAAATTAGAAATTAAACTGAAATAAGTTGAAGTACCAAAACTGAAAGTACAAATAAATTAAATCTAAATAAAATTATAAAAATGACAAAGCACGTAACAAAATTACTAAAACTTAAAAAAAATTAAAATATCCAAATTTCTACAGAAATTTGCAAGAGAATGCCATTTGATGTCGCTCTTCCTCTTGGCGAGTTGTGCTAGTTTCTCATCCACTTTCACCAAAGATGTATGTATTATGTCACACAAAGATAGCGGCACCTGCTGGGAGATACACAGTTACTGATAATCATTAACTTTTAAACAAATAAAATGCATCAATGAAACAAAGTTCGTGTATTTCAAGATAATAAAACCTTTTTAGCCAATGTTTACAGAGATGGGTGTGTGAAACACAAATATGATCCTCTACTGATAATTGTACATCTGCAAAACAAATGCTAGCATAGCCATTTTGTTCCTTTATATACTTGTAAGTTGTCCCAGTTGTCTCAAGTAGGAATATCCCACATCTGAATGAAGCGCAGCAATGATAAACTTGTACACAGTCTACATTTCCCATCAACACAAAATGATGAACCCACTAAAAACTTTTAATTGCTGTTTGATGTCTGGCAATTTGTCTCAAAGTACTCTTTTGAGATTCATGTAAAGTGGAGGTGGAGTACAAGCTGGATGCTAATAAAGAAAAATCATTATTGTGAGTGTACAGTGACTCACTGTAGAACAAGGGAATTAGCAAACAGCGAATACACAAAGATTAAATCTATTCATCGTCCCCTTGGAAAAGTTGTAGAGTGATAAATGTCCTTGTTGTGTGGGTGGAGTGTTTGCCTTAGCCGTGGCTTGTAGGTGGCTAAAGTGCAAGATTATGGGTCGTGTTTCTAATGTTCACAGCTAGGATTAGCTGGTGTCTCTTGTGGGGCTGCAAACACATTATAACACAAATCAACACTCACAGTGAAATGTGTCCCTAGAGTACAAACCCACCAGCTCCTAAGTTCTTATATATACACAGCAAATGAGAGCTGAGGAAGCTAATTCATCCATGGATTTTACTTTCTGTGGATTTCACTTTTCAGCAAGTCAGGCTGGGAGACCAGCCGGCTACCCATCTTGGCTATGTAGGGATACCCTAATAACCACCAACACCTTAGAAACGCCCTAGCAACTAACCAAAACACACTACCAAACCCAAATCAATGCCCTAACAACCACCCAGAAACCCTAGTCACGCCCTAATTCATAGCAACTGCCTATGGCCTAACCCTGTATACAGTAGCAAACCTCTAAGAATGCCCTAATAGCCATGAACACCCTTGAAATACCCTAGCAACCGCTCAAAACACTACCATACTCCTAGCATTGCCCTAGAAACCATAATGCCTTAATTCATAGCAACCACCTTTCAATAGCCTAGCAACCACTTGAACACACTAGCAAACCCATAGCAATGCCCTAACAACCACCAACACCCTAGTAATGCCATAGAAGCCCTAGTGATGCCATAGTAATTCATAGCCACTGCCTAGCAAACTAGCAATCCCCCAACAATGCCCTAATAACACCCACTTGAACAAACTAGCAAACCCCTAACAGTGCCTTAATAACCATGGACACTCTAGAAACACCCTAGCAACCACTCAAAACATACTACCAAACCCCTAGCAATGCCCTAACAACCACCAACAGCCTAGCAATATCCCAGAACCATAGGAATGCCCTAGTAATTCATAGCAACTGCCTAGCACACTAGCAATCCCTCAACAATGCCCTAATAACCACAAAAACCATAGAAATGCCCTAGCAACAACTCAAAACACACTACCAAACCCCTAACAACTACCAATACCTTAGAAACACCCTAGCAACCACCCAAAACGCACTAGCAAACCCTTAGCAATGCCATAACAACTACCAATACCTTAGAAACACCCTAGCAACCACCCAAAACACACTAGCAATCCCTCAACAATGCCCTAGTATTGCCCTAGTAACTTAAAACACACTACCAAACCCCTAACAATTACCGATACCTTAGAAACACCCTAGCAACCACCCAAAACACACTAGCAATCCCTCAACAATGCCCTAATAACCACAAATGCCCTAGTAATGCCCTAGCAACTTAAAACACACTACCAAACCCCTAACAAGTACCAATACCTTAGAAACACCCTAGCAACCACCCAAAACGCACTAGCAAGCCCCTAGTAATGCCCTAACAACTACCAATACCTTAGAAACATGCTAGCAACCACCCAAAACGCACTACCAAACCCCTAGCAGTGCCCTAACAACTACAATATCTTAAACACCTTAGCGACCATGCAAAAAGCACTAGCAAACCCCTAGCAATGACATAGCAAATATCAATACCCTAGAAACACCCTAGCAACCACCCAAAATGCACTAGCAAGCCCCTAGCAATGCCCTAACAACTACTAATACCCCAGAAACACCCTAGCAACCACCCAAAACACACTAGCAAACCCCTAGTAATGCCCTAGCAACTACCAATACCTTAGAAAACACCCTAACAACCACCCAAAACACACCAGCAAACCCATAGCAATGCCCTAGCAATTACCAATACCTTAGAAACACCCTAACAACCACCCAAAACACACCAGCAAACCCCTAGCAATGCTCTAACTACTACCAATACCTTAGAAACACCCTAGCAACCACCCAAAACACACTACCCAACCCCTAGCTATGTCCCAAGAACCACTAAACACTAGCAACTACCCAAAACATACTACCAACCCCCTAGCAAATAAAAATCCACAGATGAATTAGTTTCCTCAGCTCTTATTGGCAGTGTATGATCACATCTAGACTAGCTATAGACCAGCAAATCAGCTTAGGCAGGGTTATAAACACAAAATGGCACGTCTTCGCTAGGTAACTCATAAGCTGTGTGTTTATGAGCTGGTGTGCGTATGTTCTATAAAGGGCAAGCACTGTGTGACTCATGCCAGAATCAGACATTTTCACCTAGCTTCAGAACAGGAAGTGACCCGTGTCTGGTCACAGGAAATCAGTGGGAAGTTTCTGGTTTTATTGAGGTGGTTTAAAGTTATTTTTTGACATTTTGGAAAATTGTAACTTGTGCGCTTTAGCGTTTGTGTATACGCAACTTAACAATACTCACATAAATGTCATATCGTAATTGCAGTTTTGGAATTTAAAACTTTTTTTGTCTTTTTTTTTTTTTTTTGTCTTATTAACAAAAAAGACTTACCCACCTATTATCGCGCTCAGCAGTACGAGAAAATATTTGCACATTTACGTACATGGTGAACTTGCAGCACTTGTGCACATAGGAGGGGCCTGGGGAGCTCCCTTTTTCTGTTACTATGGAAACGCAACCCCTGCCCACCAACCAGGACGTGGAACGGAGGTTCCAAACTGCAAGCTGTCATTGTGTGTCTGTGTATCTGTTTTGTACGCCTGTGTATGTATGTGTGTTGTTACTATCCAAATATAATGCAAGGAGACTGGTGCGTGTAAAGCTGTCTGTTCTCATTTCTCTGCTGTCTCTCTTACTCCTGAGACACACGCGCACACAAACACGCACAGCGGAACTCCTTTGGAAGCAGACGTTCTGAGGTGTTCATCTGACTGACTGCTATTCTTAGAGTCTCTCTACTCACAAAGGCCCTGGCAGAGAGGAATACACACAGATGAAAAGGAAAAATGTGTTTGCATATGTGTGTGTGAGTGCGTACTGGTGTTAAAAATGCAGGGCCGCTGCCACCAGTAGGTAGCTGCGCTCAAAGAGAGCGTGTCTGCGTGTACGGGAGAAATTGAGAGAGGGAGCAGGTGAGAGGTAGATCAATAAAAAGCTAATCTGTGAAAGCAGGATGTGGTGTAGAAGCAGGGGACCTCTCTCTCTCTCTCTCTCTCTCGCTTTTTTTTTTTTTGCGTCTTTTCCCACCCCCTTGCTTATCTGTCCATTTTTAGCTCCTGCTGCTTCTAAGACTGGCACGGTGATACGAGCATTAGCTGAGTCTTACTCTCTCGTACGAGAGAGCAAAGTGTTGTAACATCGCTGACAAAGGTCTCGTGAACATGCCATGTCGTTTGTCTAGTCAGGCACAATAAAAATGACAAATGTGATATAGAAAAATTTGGCCCCGAAACATCTGTTCTGCAATAGTGGCCTAATCTAAAATGTAATATAAGGCAAATCCTTAAAGGGATAGTTCACACAAAAATGAAAATTATCTCATGATTTACTCACCCTCAAGCCATCCTAGGTGGCTTCTTCTCTCAGAAGAACACAGAGTTATATTAAAAAAAATACCCTGTCTCTTCCAAGCTTCATAATGGTAGTGAATGGCGCTCACGATTTTGAAGTCCAAAAAAGTGCATCCATCCATCATAAAAATAATCCGCACGGCTCCAGGTGGTTAATAAAGGCCTTCTGAAGCGAAGTGATGCATTTTTGTAAGAAAAATATCCATATGTACAACTTTATAAACTATAATAACCAGCTTCTGGCAAACATCCATATGCAAGTCGACTTATGGCGTAAGTGTAACCTCTGACGCGATACAAGACGTATTGAGGAACGATAGAGTATAGAGTAAAACAAAACACCGGTCACGGATTAGAAGTCTAAAACAAGAATGTTTAAATAGAAATGTCAGAGTATTTCGATATAAGAGTAGAGGAGCTTGAGTTTGTTGCCTAGCCCTATTTGTTTGAACTGCAAGAGGCGTAAGCTTACGCTACTCCTGCATCCTACTAGGATACGTCATTTCTGCCTTAAGTCGACTTGCATACGGATGTTTGTCGGAAGCTGGTGATTATAGTTTATAAACAGGGATGCACATAAGTGGTACGCAGGTGCGCATGCGCGGTAAGAAATAAATGATGCACACCAGAAAACATGGAGAGAAGCGGTTTTGAGTACCAAAATTTTTGAGGACCGGTTCACAGGGACACGTTTACTTACTGGAGTAGGATTTTTCTCCATCTCTGGTAAGATAGCAATCATGATGATAAGTGTGTTCTTTAATTATTAGGTGTGCAACGGATCGCAGTTTCTCCGTGATCCGTATGGATAAGGTCCAACGGTTCGGCATGCATGTGATTCGCGGATTAATTGCTAAATTTTACCATCACAGAGTGAAAGTTTATCATTTGGACGTGTTTTGTCTCGCCAATTAACACATTCAAACGATTTTAAAAGCGGAAGAAGAGGCGAAAATCGGGACTCGTGAGCTGTTATCTGTGGGCACAGCCTCACACCCCCGAAACGCGCTCACGCAGAGAGAGAGAAACCGTCAGACAGCGCTTGAACACCGAATTAATTCCTCTTTCGCGTTTACTTGTGCTTGAATGGACACATACACACAAAATATGTCAAAATACCTGTCTCGGCAATTATTCTCTTTGTTATGTCATTAGTGAACAGTTGAGAAAGAAACCAGATGCGTGTCAGTTATTCAGTTCGTGCTTTCCTTCTTAAAGTGACAGCAGCCTTTGCTGTTGTCTGTGTCATTAGTGTTAGTAAAATAATAATAAAAAAAAAATCATCTACCATGTTCGAGAGGAAAGTAGACGGTGACAAGATAGTGTGTTGCGTAAAGTGTATGTACCAAGCAGTGTTGGGTGTAACGCATTACTGTAATTAAATTACTTATCCACTGAAAAAGTAAAGTAAGGGATTACTGTTCATTTTTAGGTAATTTAATTACAGTTACTTATAATGTACTTGCGTTACATACTGTAAATTAGTTCAACAGTTCTGTTTAATACAATATTGAATTTAAAATCTAAATTTGTCGTCTAAAGGTAAAAGTGAACGCTGCCTCTTTAAAATCGTTAGCTGTAGTTCAGTTGCGCGAGTTCGTAGCTTCGCACCAGTTGGCTGTGTAATTGCTGTCTGAAGATGTCGGCAGAAGCGAGTGGCTGTTTTGCAGAATGGAAATATTCCAATTACTTCACTTTTTTGACACAGGTAGTCAAGAACATTACTGTAAAATGTAAGCTAGCTATATATGTCCTAGGGAGAAAAAACTGCGCACGCTCTCTGAGAGACGGTCTTCAGTCAGTGCGCTCTCAACCAAAGCGCGCACACATAGCCGCCTCTCGCAAGTGTGAGATTTTCGCGGTTTATTACACATTAACGTTCAAATACACACACAGTTATGTCAAAATGCCCGTCTTGGCGTATATTCGCGTCGGTTATGTGAATGTGAACAGCATGTGTAACAGCATATTGTTTCCGTCAATTAGGCCTTAGTGACAGCAGCCTTTAAAACATGCTACTATCTACTATTGGCTGTCTGTATTATAAATGATAATCAAACAACAAAAGAAAAGCTTTAATAAGGATTAATCTATATTTAATTTATACAGTTATGACTATGCAGAGTTATTTTATATTTGATTATTCAATTTCTGTGGTATTTTTACTATTAGACCTACCTGAAATATATATATATATATATATATATAGCATTGTTTTATTTGTATCTTTACATTTTTTTTTTTTTTTTTTTTTTTTTTTTTTTTTACCGTGGTATCAACTTTGGTATCGAGTATTGTGCACTTTTGGTGGTATCGGTACCGACTACTAGATTTTTGGTATTGTGACATCCCTATTTGTTACTGAAAATATTTTAAATATAGTATGTTTTAATAAAGCTAAAATGTTTTAAAAAGCTATAAAAGTCTAAACTATTCCATGTTTGACTCATATTTAAATTATTAAAAGAGTTTCCTTTCTATTGTCTATCCGGTCAAGGTTTATAGGAATTTTAAGAAGTAATTAGTAATTACTTATTGAGTAATTAAATTACTTTTCAGACAGAGTAATTAGAAAAGTATTTTAAATACAACATTGATGATGTAATTAGTAATTAGTAATTCATAACTTTTTTAAAGTAACCCAAAACTGGTACCAAGCAACATCTCCAGGTGCTCCCTTGAGAACCAGACCAAAAAATTTACGTACACCCCTGTTTATAAAGTTTTAAATATGGATATTTTTCTTACAAAAATGCATCGCTTTGCTTAAGAAGGACTTTATTAACCCCCTGGAGCTGTATGGATTACTTTTATGATAGAATGTGCTTCAAAATCTCGGGTACCATTCATTCCCATCATAAAGCTTGGAAGAGACAGGCTATTTTTTAATATAACTCCGATTGTGTTCATCTGAGAGAAGTTAATCAAATACACCTAGGATGGCTTGAGGGTGAGTAAATCATGGGATAATTTTCATTTTTGGGTGAACTAACCCTTTAAGTAAATTCAGTCAAGCCTCTCGTACGTTTTTTCTTCAGATTTTTTGTCTTTTGAAAGAATACCCTTTATTTTGTGTGGTCATAGTAATTTTAGTCTGTCTAAAATGTTTTCTTTTTAGTTAGATTAACATATTACTTGATTACTTCAAAACATTGTTAGTGTTTTGAGTCATGCAAAATATTTTTACTGCAATAATTTGCAGTATCTCATTCAGTCACTTGAATTCACAGGACCCACAATAATTACAGTTATAAGCGTGGACCCCTTATGTAAAAACATGTTTTGTGGACCCCCCTCGAGACAGTGTTCCTGATTATCCCCCCATGTTGACAGATATGGATTGATGAGTAAGTCAATGGAGGAAAACAGAAAGAGCCAAATGTGCCTGACCCGTTGCTCCCAATTAATAGCTATTTCTCAAAAGCATGTTTTATGTTAATTTCATTGTGAAAATGAAAAAGCAGGTTCCTGCTGGTGGTTTACCTTAATGGCACTATTCAAATTTGGTCAAAATGATTTCCATCAGATGAATCTGTGTGAAATGTTGACAGAGGATCAATAAAACGTTCAAAAATCAATCACTCAGGCGCCTCTAGCAAACAGCAAATACACCAGTGTAAAAAAGTGCAGTGAAGAACATAAATCAATCAAAGCACAGATCAATCTATAGACAGACTGATCTATAAACAAGCTGAAATGTAGTCAGGAGAAAATGAAGTGACCGAATCTGTTTCTTTAACAGTGAACGGAAGCAGTCTAAAATAGATTAGACGAGCAAATCAGCCATACCTGATAAGCTGAAAAGGCACAGTAGGGTTTAGACATTAATTCATAATGTTGACAGACTTTTTGTGAGGATAAGTGCTGGGACGGCTCTACCAGCCAACAAGGGCATCTACTGCATGCTGTGCGATCAAAAGCAGGCCACGGAAGCAAGATGCCCCAAAAATACACATGAACTGAAACCATTTTTGAGGAATGGACTAAAATAACTTCTAACTGCCCTGCAGGCTTGAGTGATTGCCATTGAAGGAAGTCTAATGTCATAAATTGTAAGAGAACATCACTTACAAGTCTCTCAGAAGCCTGATTTTATGTCAGCCTTTAATTATCGCAATTATGAGATTCATGGATCCTTCAGAGGTGCTAACGGTTATGTATTGTGATAGTTCTGACAGCTACCGTTCTGTTGAGTGCCAGCTCGGCTTATCTGAAATGTATTTAGTGAATATAAACAGCTTCTTCACAATAAATCTGAGGAGCAGCCAGATGGATATAAAGTTACAGATCATACTCACTACAGCACAAGCCGTAGTCATGATTAATCAAGGGCTCATAAATAATACAAGCATGCTCCCTTGCCACAACCCACACACAATTCAGTCTTTCGACGTGTCTAACCTCCTCTTTGGTGTCACGGTTTGATTGAATGATGTCTTTTTGATCCCAAGCTACTAAAACAAGATGATTCTGGGTTATTTGTCCGCTTCAGGGGATTCGGATGCTTTGGGAAAGGTTTAAGGGCCCTGAATAGACAGCAGAACTATACTGACTTTTCATGATTTTGTGATTTAAAAGGCCATTTGAAAAGCTGATAGCACAAGGGAACCACATTCACGTGAGATTTTGAAATTGTCAAGCTGGTTTTGATGTCAAAATCGTGCACACACTGAATATGTTTGTGTTATGTTTACTTTTTATGGGAAGTAATGTGTTACATTACCTTTGCTTTACTTTTTCTCATCTGGGCTGTTTGTTTGTTTGTTTTTATGACAACAAAAAATATCTATTTTTGGCACATGTAAAGGCCCTTTTACACGAAAAGTGAAATGAATAAGCCTCATGAAGGAAATTCAAATTCACGCCTGTACAGTAAAAGGGTGCAGTTCAAACAAACCTTTCAGCTGTGCTGCCATTCTGGAATACAGAAGAATAGGATGCAGAAGTAGTAAATGAGTAAATGCATGCTCACATTTAGTTTAAAACAACAATAACCATCATGTTTACACAGCACACACAATGCTTCTGCACATACTCATGATTTCTCTCAACATGGGGTAAGGAGAGCTGTCAGTCAATAAATAGGAAAACAAAAGTAACTTGCATTACTTAATTGAAAAAGATATTTTGCTGTAAATTTAAAAGGAATGCATTACTTTACTAGTTACTTGAAAAAAGTAATCTGATTACGTAACTCAAGTTACTTGTAATGGGTTACCCCCAACATTGTGTAGGGGCGATTGAAAATTTGTTGTGCAAGTTGAGAAAACAAACTAAAAAAAAAAACTAAAAAAGTGTTTAAAAAAAAATTCACAAAATTCTAACCTTTCATTGAAGTAAAACAATTGATTTCTCCAGTGCATTATAGAAGACTTAGAGGTAAAAAAAAATCTTGGTTAAAAAAAAAAAAGGATGTTTCAATAATTGGGTGCCAATAATTGTGGTCAAGTTGAACTAGAGAAAAACAATAATTTCATAATGAGATTTCGCCCCCACTTGTTTTACTTCAATGGTAAGTTAGAATTTTGTACATTTTTAAATGAAAGATCAAAAGGATAAAGAATGTAGATTTATTTTCAAAGCCCCCTTAGATCATATTTAACTAGAGTACCAATAATTCTGGAGTTGACTGTATAACGATAACCATAATGATAACTATTAGCGTCCGGGTCATTGACGAATAAGGTTTTTAAAAGTGTAAAAAAATCATAATGGAGATATAATTAATTTTGAATTTTTTAAAAGTGTTAACAATGAGATTATGTGGTTTTTATAATCAATTAACACTGCTTTTGTCATTTTTTTACAAGATGGACAAAATTTGTCACCAAAAAAGTCATTCGGTTTAACCAAAATTTCGGTTTTACCAAATGACACTTTTGGTTAGAACAAATGATGATATTTTCAAACAATGCTAACAGGCTGATATCTAGCTAACTAGCAAAAAGACAATCAAACATTTTATATTTAATACAAGTTTTTAAAATATTACAACATTTTCCATGTTTTATACCGGTTGTACCGAATGACCTGTGCATGTGTCTGAATGATGTCACATCCTGTCACATGATATTGACCGCATGACTTGATCCAAAATGGTCCCTTTATATTGGTTACTCCGAATGACATCAATGAAATGACTTTTTACGGACATTCTTTCTCATAACAAAGCAACGACTTCTACACATAATTTTAATACCATTTTGCACTATGTTGATATATGATGTTATAAAATCATGCCAGAATAAAAAATACTGTATATACATTTATTACATTTTAAGATTTTAATCACAAATGAAATGGCTGTGTTGGCCTTTCGACGGTTAAACAGAATGACCTTTTGACACTTTAAAAACTTTAAAATATGTAGCAAAATATAATTAAAACCTTTTGGATTCAATAAAAGAGATCTACTACCTTACATACTTTGGATGGCATATCTTTGTTTTTTATTATTATTAAGGTCTTTGGACAAAAAAATTACCGTCACCCGTCCACAGCAGCATTATGTTTAAGAGCATGCAGCACGTTCCGTAAATGTAACTGCAGTGCACACTTTAAAACTGGAAGTGAGTCCAACAATATCGTTTCTGTTTTTGTTATCGTTGTGGTGTGGACTCTATTTTTAAAACTTTATCCTTATAGTTATCGTTCTTGGTGTGATCTGTCTTTAAAGTCGGCATTAAACGGAAGTTACGATAGTCTTTTCTTCCCTATTGTGATGTATATCAAAGTGAAACAGCTTCGCGAGCAAGAAAAAATGTAGGGCGGGTCTTTATTTTGTACTATGGTGAATTGATTGGATGGTTGTGTTTTACTATTGCTGATGTCATGTGAGTGACAGGTTGTCCCGTCCTCATGACAGTAAAAATGTCATCAAAGAAGAGATGTCGCTGCAAGAGGGAGGGGAAGTTATTTTGATTAAAGATTGAGGAAACGTGAATAAAAAAAAAAGAAGTGCACGGATAAATCATATTAATAATAATAAATAGCCCGTATTTCATTAAAAAAGTTTTGATGTCATGGTAACTAAATAGCAATAACGCTTATGTTTATGTTTATCAATAATAAAATGATTATTTATGACCGAATTATTTGTTGTCAGAGTTCGCCCCGCGGGGGCCGCGTGTAGAAAGTTGTCAGGGGCCCTAACGGCGCCCGTAGTCTGCTTCTATTCTGGGTTTAAGGTCCGAGTGGGACTCGAGCGCTCTCTTGACGGGCCATTTAACAGCAGCCAAATGAGCACAAGAAGCTCGTCATGAATGGAGGAGCGGGCACACCTCCTCAACCCCTTTGTCCCAACGTAAAAATCCACTTAGGCACCCGGCGGTAATCAATTTAGACGCAGATGCGCGAGAATAAAAGATGAATGCGATCTGTAATCCGCAACACCTGCTCCGCTGCCGGATCGGTAACGGCACTCCAAACAAAGACTCGAGCTGGAATTAAAGTGCTTAATTAAAAGGCCACTGATCAGCGTGCTATTTATAGGCGCACGGCGGGGAGACTCTCCTGGGTTATTTCTGTTTTGGTGAGTCGAAAGGAAAACATCATTCGCACGTTTCATATACACCACCGAGCGTCATACATGAAGCCTGCCCTACTGCTCGCCGTTTTTCCATTTAAGACGAGCCCTGTCAGAGCTGCGCTGCTGTCTTGTCTTATCTTTTTTGAGGACTGGGAGACGTGCTTGGTTTCTCAATCTCGGGCTGACATTGCGCATGCGTGATCCGGCCGCGGCGCTGAGATGCAGTTGTGGGATGCGGAGAGGGGAGTCCCGGCTCTGCGTGGTCGATGTTAACCTCTTTCTGGGGCCGAACAAACGCTACGGGTGGTCTGTTCCCTGGAGACCGCCTTGAGGAGGGAGGAGAGAGAGCGAGGGAGAGAAAAGAGGAGGCGGGTGCTGTCTGAGCTCGTTACAACAGTCACCAACCTGTGGATGGTGGCGGCGCGTGCTGCGGATTAGATACAGTCTCGCGCTGGGGTCAGTGTGCGCGAGCCCGTCTCGAGGCGCGACAGTTGCCGCCAGGACCGCGACAACAAGTGCTGGACATGCGGTGCTTGTGAAGAAGAGCTCTGGCTGTATGAATGGCCCCGCTATGGACGAAGTTCCGTTTCCCAGAGTCCGCACGCGGCGGAGGAAAAGTCGCTGCTTGGCCGGTGCGTGCGAGCACGAGTTTGACTGCAAGGAGCTCGAGACTCTCTTCCAGAAGTACAACCTGAAGCTCGAGCAGAACGCCACGCTCAAAGCGCTGGCCATCCTCATCCTCGCCGCGTCCGCGTTGGCGCTCGTGGAGCTGCTGTCCGCCGGCTCGCGCTTCACCGTGTCCAAGGGCTCGCACCCGGTCCACTGCGTCATCTTCACCTCACTCTTCATCGTCACCAACGTCAAATATCTGCAGGTCACGCAGCTGCAGCAGATCGCGCGACTCGCGCTGCTCTTCAGCTTCACATTCGCGCTGCTCTGTTGCCCGTTTCCTCTCGCGCTGGGTCACGGGACGCAGGGCGCGCAGGGGCCTGACGCACCGAGCACAACACCTGAGCAAGGTGTCTGGCAGCTGATGCTCGTTACTTTCGTTGCCTACTCTCTGCTACCGGTCAGGACGCTCTTGGCGGTGTTGTTTGGCATCCTGGTGGCTGCGTCGCATTTCATCGTGACGGCGACATCGTTAACGGCACGTAGACCTCGCGTGTGGACACCGGTAAGTTGTGTCATTGAACATTCCGTCCATAACTTTTTCGTATTTTGTTTTATCTGGCGTGTCATATGTGGTAAAGCACTGCTGGAGCAGGAGGGCTGTGGGCGCACGCACTGCACGTGCACACAGGTGGCGTGAAGAGCGCGCGAGGGCCTGTTTGACTTCAGCACCAATGAGGATGGACAGCTCCTAATAAAAGCACAGCGAATGGAGTCAGTCAGAATGAACTTCTTTTGTGGAAAAATAAACCTCAGAAATCATCAGAATCATTCAGGAATAATTTGGTAATTTTAATAAAAAAATGTAAGATGTGTAAGTGTACAACTTAATCATTTGTAGCTTAGGCAACATAAAATGAAGGAACTATCTGAATATACCATTGTGTGCATTTTAAATGCAAATTTTAAATCACTTCCACCACTGAAGTAAACTTAATTAAGAATACCAGAACTGAGGTTGTTTGGATGTTTCTGCAGCTTGCAGAGCTGTGGATCTTGTGCCAAACATAGTATAAAAAATGCTATGAAACTATTTTAAAAATAAACCCTTTTCACATTTCCGGGTTTCTCAGAAGTGGAAGTCGTCATAGTTGGGTAAAATTCTGTAGCGGGGAATGAGAGAATAGATTAAATATATTTTTTGTGTTTCCATTTGCTCAAATAGCAAAAGAAAAACTCCACAATAGTGTTTTCACAACTTTCAAAAAGAGTAAAAAATTAGAGAGCGATTGATAACAGCAGTCAGAAGAGAGAAAGATGTAATTTTTATTGTCACTCCCCATAGCCGCTGTACTAGAAACACCCTCACAGCAGCGTTAACTAGTTTTTTTGTAATTTGATGCAAAGTTAATATAATACTAAATATAGTGTTATAAATGTACATATATAAATGTAAAATCTAAAAAACTTTGCAGGATTTATGATATTGATGACCGTTAAAACGCGTCATCACAGTCTGTGAAAAGGGTCTATTGATTTTTATCAGATTTAGCAGTCAGATTTTTACTGTGAAACCACTGCAGGCTGTCATTTTCTGTCATAGCACAACAAATGACTGGAATACCCAATAGTAGAATACCCTTGAGTTTGAAAAATATAATTATACATGCTTGGAGATTCATGAAGACGTGTATAAAAATTTAGAATAAATAGAGATTTTAATGCTGTTTAATTTTGTTGAAATTGTTTTCATTTGAAGTTTCTTTTTGACTGGGACTGTAGTCTTTCCCTTCTTCAAATTTCTTTTCCTCCAGCCAGCGTAGTGGTGATATAATTAAGCAATATCACATGTGTAAGAGTGCTGTTGTGCTGAATATCAGCACAGCTTTAATTTGGCCATAGACACTGATATTCAGTACAACACAATTGTGAGTCTAATATTACAATGTTTTAAACAGTTGCATACAGCTATAGAGATTTAACCTTTTCTTTTTAGTTCTCATCTAGGTTATTTTCATAACTCGAAAACTATGCTTCACATTTAAGCATCAGACTGAAACATAAAGAGATGAAAAAAATGAAAATTCTGTCATCATTTACCCTCATTCCAAAACTATATGACTTTCTGTGGATCATTAAAGGATTAGTTCACTTCAGAATTAAAATTTCCGGATAATTTACACACCCCCATTTCATCCAAAAATCAATGTTTATGTCTTTCTTTCTTCAGTCAAAAAGAAATGAAGGTTTTTGAGGAAAACATTCCAGGATTTTTCTCCATATAGTGGACTTCACTGGGGTTCAACGGGTTGAAGGTACAAATTTTCGTTTCAGTGCAGCTTCAAAGAGCTCTACACGATCCCAAACGAGGAATAAGGGTCTTATCTAGTGAAACGATCAGTCCATTTCTAAAAAATGTAAAAATTATATACTTTTTAATCACAAATGCTCGTCTTGCACTGCTCTGCGATGCGCCACGCATTACGTAATCACGTTGGAAAGGTCACACATGACGTAGGCGGAAATACTGAGCAAGTGTCTACAAAGTGAAAGTGCAAAGACTAAGTCAAACGACCTTTACAAAAAAAAGGTAAAACAATGATGTTGGGCGATTTTGAAGTTGGAGGAGAAAATGAGATGTTTTTCACCCTACCGCAGTACTTCCACCTACATCACGTATGACCTTTCCAACGTGATTACGTAATGCGCAACGCATCGCAGAGCAATGCAAGATGAGCATTTGTGGTTAAAAAGTATATATATATATATATATATATATTTTTTTTTTTTAGAAAATGGAAGATCGTTTCTCTAGATAAGACCCTTATTCCTCGTCTGGGATCATGTAGAGCTCTTTGAAGCTGCACTGAAACTGACATTTGGACCTTCAACCCGTTGAACCCCAGTGAAGTCCACTATATGGAGAAAAATCCTGGAATGTTTTCCTCAAAAACCCTAATTTCTTTTCGACTGAAGAAAGAAAGACATAAACATCTTGGATGACATGGGGGAGTAAATTATCAGGAAATTTTAATTCTGAAGTGAACCAAATTTTTAATTAAGATATTTGGAGAAATGTGTTTTAATATTCGTACAGTGGAAGTCAATGGTAACCAAAACTCTTTGGTTACCAACATAATATCTTCTCTTGTGTTCTGCAGAAGAATGAAAGTGATACAGGTATGAGGGTGAGTAAATGATGACAGAATTTGTGAGTGAAATATGTTATGTGTTTTTGCTGTGGTCAAATTCATTCAAAACAGAAACAACAATACTGAAATAGATAGTCACATTTCTGGGAAAACAAACAAACGGATACAGCTTGAAATGACAGTAGTAGGTTTTATTAGGTCAGAGGAACACACACTCTAAAATAAGCTGGGTTAAAAACAACCCAAGTTAGGTTGAAAATAGACAAACCCAGCAATTGGATTGTTTTAACCCAGCGGTTGGGTTAAATGTTTGCCCAACCTGCTGGGTAGTTTTCTGGAACTCAAATATTGTTTAAAAATTACTGTGCTGCTTTCTTAAAATGAACCCAAAATATGTTGGAAATGAACATTTATCAATATGTTTAATAGGTGAACATTTATTAATAAGTTTAATGAATAATAATTAAACAATAAACATTTATTAAATTGCTTATTTATAAATGTTCACCATTTGATTATCAATGTTGCCTCTAGTAATTATGTGTCTGATTTCCAACCTATTTTGGGTTCATTTTAAGCCAGACATATAGTCATTTTTAAGCAATAATTGGGTTAAATAAAACTGCCCAGCACACTGGGCAAACATTTAACCCAACCGCTGGGTTAAAACAAATCGCTGGGTTTGTCCATTTTCAACAACTTGAGTTGTTTTTAACCCAGCATTTTTTAGATTGCACAGTAATTAAAGAATTTGAAATGAGAATAAGGTGCTAATTTCAAAATTACTATTATTATTTTTATACGTACATCAGTGAGGCCATTAAACACATTAAATCTCAACAGAAGATGAAAGTTAAAATGAAACCCAAACCTGTGAGGCTGTAAACAGAGCAAGTCTCATGATATTAATATGTATTTGTATGCATTGACCTTTCGTTTAATCTGGCAGACGGACACATTGACACACAACTCGTAACCTCTGCGCCACTGATTTACAGAACGCCGTGACAGTTTCACATGTCTCACTACATCCTCGCTGGATGCTAAGTGATGTTTGTAACAAACACTCACACAGGAATTGCAGCTTCCGTCATCAAAAACCAAACCTGTGAGAACAGGGACTGGATTTGTTGACCTCTTAAGCCTTGATTTGTGCGAAAAGACCGATAGAGTGCCTAAAAATCCAATCAAAATGCTCCAAAGACCTTAAGCAAAGAGGATCGACATAAACTCATTAAAATCACCTGATCTAAAAATATCAGTGTGCCACTTCACATTAAAACAGCAGCATCTCGCAGAACACAGCATATACAGTATTTCATTATTGCACTCCAAACATCAAGAACACTTCACATACAAGTGTCACCGTTCACATGCTGAGTTAATGAGGTTTTTTTTTTTTCACAACCTCTCACTCAGACTGTCACAGCGTAACCTTGGTGCACATCACACATTAAAATACAGGACAGTCAGCCGTCTATAAGCTGCTCACAATGGCTCTGATTGTGCAAAGCCTTTCAGTGATTACCAATCAATAGCCAATACCCTTTAACCAAGTTGGCCACTTTTTTATTAGCCTTGTTACCTAATTTATAAGCCTCGTAACCTTGCTAAGGATTTGTAATAATGCCACGGCTTTGTGCTTTTCAGCAAATGGCCTTCACTTTCAATTACAAAGGCCTGTTAAAAGAGTGCATTGACCAGTTGAAGGGATTCTGGGTAATCTAATTTTCTGTTGCTCTATGAATGAACAATACAAAGCCCTTAATGGGTGCCTCTTTGAAGTGACGTGTCTCAAAAGCCGGGCAATTGCTGATTCTTTCGAGTCACAGGAGCAAATCTGTAGAGATTCTCAGGCTATCTAGCGTGGGGGGTTTGTGTCCGTCTCCGCACTCGAGTTTATCATCATCTCAGGATGGATTGAAAAAAAATGAACTCCCTGCCCCCTCTCTTGGCATCTGTGTCCGTCTCTCCTTCAAGCTACTTTCGCTCTGCCCCCGTTTTTCTCTCTCGTTAACACACACACACACACACACACACACACACACACACACACACACACAGTATGCCACTCCTAATCACTGAAAGTTCGTATTCAGTCGCCGAATGTTGCTTAAATGTCAGAATCTTTCTCCATGGTCTGATAAACAGAGATGGTCACACATACCATTTTGTGTGACAAACCATTTTATTTCTCTCTCTCTCTCTCTGTGTGTTTGTAGCTGGTAGTGAACGCAGTGTTGCTGGTCGGCGTGAATCTGTCGGGTGTGTTTGTGCGAATCCTTACTGAGCGCGCCCAGAGGAAGGCCTTCCTACAGGCCAGAAACTGCATCCAACAGCGCCTGCAACTAGAGGATGAGAACGAGAAACAGGTCAGACTCGCACGACACGTGCGTTGGCATACAAGCAAACAAGCAGCTGCATGTTTTAGATGAAATGATCAGCTGTTTCATTTTCTGCCTCAAGTTAAAGTTGCAGTTTTGACAGGTAATTACATTGCTAGATTGCTTTCATTCCCCCCCTGACTAGCTTAAAGGTCAGGCTTTCTTAGCAAACACATACGGTTACACACACACACAGATGCATGTACTCTAAGACACACAAAACAGTTGGGAGATCGGGTCTAAAGTCAGGTGGTTGACTTAGTTGGTATTCAGGCTGTATACAACTATAATGCCACTACAGTCCACCAAAAGCACCTTTAGAGCATTAGCATTTTCATTTGGCTTACTAGCTTCAAGTGTAAACTTCTAAGTCAACGTGACCTCAAAATGGACCCTGATTATATTCCTTATTGTGTTATCAGTGTTTGTTTTTGCAAAGAAAAACAAAACAAAACAGCCAGACAGAAAGTTATACTGGAATTCAAAATGTAATTTTCTGAATTGCATTAAAACAGGTATGGCTTTCTGGGAAATTAATTGTTCATGGCCATAAATATTTACCGGTAATAAATATTTTTTACTGGGCATGAAACCGTTTTTTGCAAAAACAGGCAGTTATGACACCAAAATTTTAGATACCAGTGAAAATTCACAATTCTTTATTCCAATTTTGATACTACATCTAAAACTACTAGCCTAACTAATATACATTTAAAACATTATTAAAGACAAGTAACAGTAGTTTTTTTTTAATTTTTTTTTTAGGTAGAGCAGTGAGTGATTTTTTTCTTTAACATTAAAAACAGACAGCAGCAGAAATATTAGGCTGCTGTCACTTTAAAACTAATGCATGGATCCAATATACTGATACACATTTGTTGTCTTTCTCTACTGTTTACATTCACTTATGCCATAACCAACTGTTTACTAGGATACTTGCAGAGAAGCATTTTTGACAGTATTTTGCTTGAATTTGTCCGTTCAAACGCAAGAAGACGTGAAAGAGAGCTGAATTCAGTATTTGCGCTGTCTGAGATGCGGCTTTCTGAGCACCCGCTTCAGTTTGCACACCCAGCTTTCCCCACAGTGTGTAAGTAACGTCTTTTTGCGCTTGAATATTTAAACTAGCAAAGCTTAAACTTTCGTGACAATGCAGCACTGGCCTGTAAACTGTCCCCCACTTTTCCTACCTCACATTTTCTTGTGATTTTTTTCTTTTTACAGTTAAATGGATTGCAAATTAAATTCATGTGATTTTAAAGTTACACATTTGTTATTAATATAAATAATAAATATTTCATTAATATATTAATAATATAATTAATATATTTAAAAAATCATCCGTGTATCTGTTACGTGTTGCTGCAATGAAGTGCATGATCATGAGGAATAGAACAGTCTTTAATCATAATCCAAAAATGGAACATGCAGGGGATAACCAGGGTATAACTCACAACAAAACATTAATGACATGGAACACAGAACTGAGGTAACTAAGGACTAAATACTCAGAGAAATCAAGATAAAACACTAATTAACTTAAGAGCTAATTAACAAACAAGGAGACTAACTAGGAACACAGACGGGCAGGCAGAGAGGAAAAACCAAAACTCAATGACAATAAAGCAGAACATACACGTTACATTACATCATTGCGCCTTAAAGGAAGTTCAACAGAGGGGGGAGAGTTGGGGCTTTGGAGGATGACAAAGGGCTGGTGAAGGACAGGAAATCTGAGGAGTTGGTGGAAGTAAAGACCAGGGTGGCAATGATGGTGGAAGGAGCCAGGGAAGAGCCTGGAGCAGGAGGAGCCAGGCGGGGCCGAAACCACAGTGGGGACCCAGACCACAGCCAGGACGATGGCCCATGGTGGAGTTGAGGGAGGGAGGAGCCATGGTGGAAACTTGGCTAGTCAGACATGGGTGCTAGAGGACTGAGGTGGAGCCGGTGGGACTGAGGACAAAGGTGGAGCCAGAGTGAAGGCCGAGCCCAACAGAGCCGAAGGGGTGGAGAGATGAAGTGTAGCTAAAGGCCCATAAGAGTGACGTCTGATCAAGAGACGGAGGGACGAGGGAGCGCTGTGGAGTTGATGCTTCCAGGTGGAGCTGAGGGAGGGTGGGGCCGACATGTCGACGGACCAAGGTTGAGTGATGGGATCGACGGCTGGAGGCGGAGCCAGGGGATTCCTCTTGACTGGGCAGAGATGGAGACCTGAAGACCCGAGGCATGGAGGCATGGGCGGAACCAGCGGGGGCATAGGAGCCTTAGAGCTGGGAGGAACCAGCGGGGGCACAGGAGACTTTGAGCTTGGCAGAACCAGTGGGGGCACAGGAGACTTTGAGCTTGGCAGAACCAGCGGGGGCACAGGAGACTTTGAGCTGGGCGGAACCAGCGGGGATGGGAGAATCAGGGAAATATATCATAATAACTATTTGCAGAGGCCAGCTGCAGCTCACCCTCAATGGCGGGAGTGTGGGCAGGGCTTTCCTTCATGCCCATGAACTCCACAAGCACACCCATTGGGACACACGTTGTTGCTGGCTCACGCAACCTGGTCAGACTCACTGTGGGGCTCGGGCTCCTGGCTTGTGCATTGCTGCGGACTCAAGCTCTCTGTCTGCGGTGAGCTCTGGCATTTGCTTTGTGCAGTCCGGAGGCTCTGGGTCCAGAGTGGGGCTGGTGATGTTGTCCTCAGCAGGGCAGATGGTGAATACCGATCTGTTGTTCAACAGCACCCACTCCACAAACGCTGTGAAATCCTCTTGGGGACCATTCACTGGAGGTGTGCCTTCCGCAGAGCAACCGGTCCAGATAGTTTGTTAACCAGATCTAAAAAGTCCTGAGTGTGGTCCTCCAGTGAACAGTCCTTCTGGGTTAGTTAGTTAGTTAGGCGGGGTTAGTTCTGGACGGCCAGCAGGTCCATGGGTGACAGGGAGACAGAGAAAAAAGAAAAACGCCACAAAAATCTGTTACGTTCTGTTATGTGTTGCTGCAATGAAGTGCACGATCATGAGGAACAGAACAAAAACAGTCTTTAATCTTAATCCAAAAATGGAACATGCAGCAGGCGATAACCAGGGTATAACTCACAACAAAACGTTAATGACGCGGAACACAGAAATTAGTAAACTAAGGACCTAAATAGAGCTAATTGACAACCAAGGAGATTAACTAAGAACACAGATGGGCAGTCACAGAGAAAAATACAAAACTCAATGACAGTAAAACAGAACATACACGTCGCAGTATCATGTTCCATGATTTTTTTTTTTAACAGTAAAATGGGTTGCAAATAAAATTCATGATGATATTAAAGTTAATGTAAAAGAAGTACCTGTAAATAAATGATTTTTAGTTTTGTTAACGCAACATATTTAACATTTATTTGTTAACATATTTAATCTTTATTAATAATATATTTTTAAAAATCTTCCATGTATCTGACTAGATACACAGCACCTCTATAAGCCCAATCCTGAAAGAAACAGGGGACTTTTCTATACTTACAGTAAATTCTTCGCTATATCTGTTAGCATATTTGTGGGATGGACATTTTTGGACAAAACCGCACACACAGCAGATTGTGATGCACTTGTTTAAACACTTTCTTGCAGCAGCAACCTACCGGAACAAGCAGATCCAACATCTCACTTTATTTCTCAGTGAGACTGCTTCCTTTAGCTGTCATTGTGGATTATATCAATGATAAAGAATGTGAATCAAATAGCAACATTAGCATAACTTATCTCCCTTGCCGAGCTCTGGTTAGATTGCAGTGGATAATTACTGAATGATTTATAAATGAAGTGGAGAGGGGCATAAGATGGAAAGATGCAAAACACACTCATACAAAATAAAGTGGAGAGGACACTTTCCTCTTGTTCCTTAGCGACTGAAATTGGTTATAATTGTTTGCACATGACTCATCCACCTCCTACCCAACAAACTCCCTGAATAGAAGGTAACACCACCCACTCTATACATCACACCAGGCTGTACCACACAACTCTCTATCTGACACACAAACTCTCACACTCGCTGCAGAGATATGGACCAGTCTATAATCTTTCCATTCGCACATTCAGATGATCTATCATTCACATTCAGCAAGAGTGGCTGATGTATTGATTTCAAAAGTTTGAGAGTTTCTGGGGCAGATGAAGTAAATCACAAGAGGGAGAGTATTTGAGATGTATGTTTTGGATTAAATGGAAAACTAAGTGGGATAGGGGTGACTGGAGAGACTTGTAACATTGTGTTTCAATGTCCTACTTTTTATGTTTTGAATAAAAGTAGTATTATTTATAATAATAATAATAATAATCCCATATTTGTTTTATTTAGAAATATCTATAAATGTACACTCCCCTTCAAATTTTTTTTTAAAAAGAAATGCTTTTCTTTCAGATGCTGAAAATTCAGCTTTACCATCACAGGAATAAAACATTTTAAAAAACAGTTATTTTAACAGTTATTTTACTTTATTTTTGACCAAATAAGTATATTCAGTAGTATAGATATTAAAGCACATAGATATTCAGGAACAGCTAACTTTATATTTTGTCAACAAGGAAAAACATGTTATCTATGTTACAGATGCTAATGTTCATTGGTTTTAAATTCCAGTCAATGAAAGAGGCTTAGACAATTACAGTCATGCTGCTAATACAAACTCTCAACCCAACTCTCGGCTCAAACTTTTGACCGACCCATTGGGCTTTAACACAGGTGGCATGTCTCGCTGGGGTTTGCTCATCGAGAAGGCATTTATCACCTGCTTTTAGTAACGCATGGCTTGGCAATGAACTGTATGCGTTTCCACGGAAACTTACCTTTGCCATGCCAACCAACTCCAATGCTCAAAACTGTGATCTCTCACAGAGATTGGCCACTTTATAGCTATCAGTGAGTTCATTAGATAAAACACATAGAGATAACAGAAGTGGCCAGTTTTAAACTATACAGTACCCATCACGCAATGGCCAGCACAAACATTTTAATGGTTTTTCTTTTATAGAGATGTTCAATCATGACGTCAATTTAAAGGGCAGCCGGAAGGCCATGGCTTCCCTTGGAAATTTCCATGTCTGTGGTGAACATTACTTGAAGAGACTTTCACATTTGTTCTATAACATAAATTACATATTATTGCCTGTCCAATTTGTTATTTGTTGGATAAGAAATTCTCATTGGCGCTTTGTTGGAAAAATATCCCTCATAAATCCGGTTGAGTGAATGTCAAAAATCAATGGAAGCTTGTTTCCGTCACTGAATAAAAAATAAAAAAGATAATTGTGACCTTTTATCTCACAATTCTGACTTTTTTTCTCAGAATTCGCAATTGTGAGTTATAAAGTCAGAATTGCGAGTTATAAAGTCAGAATTGCATGATATAAAGTCAGAATTGTGTGATATAAAGTCAGAATTGCAAGTTATAAAGTCAGAATTGCGAGATATAAAGTCAGAATTGTGAGTTATAAAGTCAGAATTGTGAGTTATAAAGTCAGAATTGCAAGTTATAAAGTCAGAATTGCGAGTTATAAAGTCAGAATTGTGAATTATAAAGTCAGAATTGCAAGTTATAAAGTCAGAATTGTGAATTATAAAGTCAGAATTGCAAGTTATAAAGTCAGAATTGTGTGATATAAAGTCAGAATTGCAAGTTATAAAGTCAGAATTGCAAGTTATAAAGTCAGAATTGCGAGATATAAAGTCAGAATTGCGAGATATAAAGTCAGAATTGTGAGTTATAAAGTCAGAATTGTGAGTTATAAAGTCAGAATTGCAAGTTATAAAGTCAGAATTGTGAGTTATAAAGTCAGAATTGAGTGATATAAAGTCAGAATTGAGTGATATAAAGTCAGAATTATGAAGTCAGAATTGCGAGTTATAAAGTCAGAATTGTGTGATATATAAACTCAGAATTATGAAGTCAGAATTGAGTGATATAAAGTCAGAATTGCGAGTTATAAAGTCAGAATTGTGAGTTATAAAGTCAGAATTGAGTGATATAAAGTCAGAATTGCAAGTTATAAAGTCAGAATTGAGTGATATAAAGTCAGAATTGCAAGTTATAAAGTCAGAATTGTGAGTTATAAAGTCAGAATTGAGTGATATAAAGTCAGAATTGAGTGATATAAAGTCAGAATTGAGTGATATAAAGTCAGAATTGCAAATTATAAAGTCAGAATTGCAAGTTATAAAGTCAGAATTGTGTGATATAAAGTCAGAATTGAGTGATATAAAGTCAGAATTGAGTGATATAAAGTCAGAATTGAGTGATATAAAGTCAGAATTGCAAATTATAAAGTCAGAATTGCAAGTTATAAAGTTAGAATTGTGTGATATAAAGTCAGAATTATGAAGTCAGAATTGTGTGATATAAAGTCAGAATTATGAAGTCAGAATTGTGAGTTATAAAGTCAGAATTGTGAGTTATAAAGTCAGAATTGCAAGTTATAAAGTCAGAATTGCGTGATATAAAGTCAGAATTGAGTGACATAAAGTTAGAATTGTGTGATATAAAGTCAGAATTGTGAGTTATAAAGTCAGAATTATGTGATATAAAGTCAGAATTGTGAGTTATAAAGTCAGAATTATGTGATATAAAGTCAGAATTATAAAGTTATAAAGTCAGAATTGTGAGTTATAAAGTCAGAATTGAGTGATATAAAGTCAGAATTGAGTGATATAAAGTCAGAATTATGAAGTCAGAATTGCGAGTTATAAAGTCAGAATTGTGTGATATATAAACTCAGAATTATGAAGTCAGAATTGAGTGATATAAAGTCAGAATTGCGAGTTATAAAGTCAGAATTGTGAGTTATAAAGTCAGAATTGAGTGATATAAAGTCAGAATTGCAAGTTATAAAGTCAGAATTGAGTGATATAAAGTCAGAATTGCAAGTTATAAAGTCAGAATTGTGAGTTATAAAGTCAGAATTGAGTGATATAAAGTCAGAATTGAGTGATATAAAGTCAGAATTGAGTGATATAAAGTCAGAATTGCAAATTATAAAGTCAGAATTGCAAGTTATAAAGTCAGAATTGTGTGATATAAAGTCAGAATTGAGTGATATAAAGTCAGAATTGAGTGATATAAAGTCAGAATTGCAAATTATAAAGTCAGAATTGCAAGTTATAAAGTTAGAATTGTGTGATATAAAGTCAGAATTATGAAGTCAGAATTGTGTGATATAAAGTCAGAATTATGAAGTCAGAATTGTGAGTTATAAAGTCAGAATTGTGAGTTATAAAGTCAGAATTGCAAGTTATAAAGTCAGAATTGCGTGATATAAAGTCAGAATTGAGTGACATAAAGTTAGAATTGTGTGATATAAAGTCAGAATTGTGAGTTATAAAGTCAGAATTATGTGATATAAAGTCAGAATTGTGAGTTATAAAGTCAGAATTATGTGATATAAAGTCAGAATTATAAAGTTAGAATTGTGTGATATAAAGTCAGAATTATGAAGTCAGAATTGCGAGTTATAAAGTCAGAACTGTGTGATATAAAGTCAGAATTGTGTGATATAAAGTCAGAATTGTGAGTTATAAAGTCAGAATTGTGTGATATAAAGTCAGAATTGTGAGTTATAAAGTCAGAACTGTGTGATATAAAGTCAGAATTATAAAGTTAGAATTGTGTGATATAAAGTCAGAATTATGAAGTCAGAATTGCGAGTTATAAAGTCAGAATTGAGTGATATAAAGTCAATTACATGATAAAAAGACAGAATTGCATGATATAAAGTCAGAAATCTGACTTTATAACTTGCAAATGCGAATTCTGAAAAAAAAAAGTCAGAATTGTGAGATAAAAAGTCGCAATTACCTTTTAAATTGTTTGATTCTGTAGTAAAAACAAGCTTCCATAAAAAACCAAATAAAGGGCAGCAGTTGTGAACAATTTAGAGAGTTTTGATTTGTTAGTCATATTTGGTCACTCCAAAATTCCCACAGTTCTATTTGTGTTATTTCGTAGTTTTAATGCTTTATATTTATTATTTTAAAATGTGGGGATGATAGTGATATAAAATGAGTAAATGAAGTCTAAAGAGTACTATAGTAATTGATCATTTAATTCACATTAAACTTGACTGATGACACTCAAAAAAAAAAAAAAAACTTGCTATTTATCCCAAAATGTAATGGATATTTTCAACAGGAACGCCTCCTAATGAGCCTGCTTCCCAGGAATGTTGCCATGGAGATGAAGGAGGACTTCCTGAAACCACCAGAAAGAATCTTCCACAAGATATACATCCAACGGCACGACAACGTCAGGTACAGAAAGAATGAGAGAGAGAGAGAGTGTTTCAATAATCAAGCCATTCACGTTGAAAACCCATTCCATGAATGAGAGAGAAGAGCACTACATTTATAGGGTTTTTTTTTCCCAGACAGTGTCAATTCAATTGTACTTAAATTGTGATTGCGAATACTGAATCAGTGAGTCAATAAGAGTCAACAACTCTCCACTCACGCGCAGTCGTCTAAGTTCCTGAGTCTGGCTCCCAACCAAAGCTCACACAGCGTGCACAGCGCCCACAGCGCTAGCGCTATCAACTCAAGAGCTGCTCAATTAACCCACGCTGCCCACACATGCGGAGAGACGGAGAGTGAGAGATGGAACAAGTGCTGGGGGGCAAATTCACACAATAGCACATACACACATATGCCATCCCTAAAGATCTGTTCCAGCCAAGCGATTTGTGAGTGAAAGATGATGCATACAAGTAACTTTTCCATGACCAACTAACTGTCTAAAAGATGAGGTTAATCCAGGCCCAGCTCCAGATCAAGGATGAAAGGTGGGCTGTAGCTCTGAACTCTATAAAAGCTATATGTTAGTACTCTCAATCATCTCTTTGGCCCTGTTTACACCTAGCATTAAGATCCAGTTTTGTTGATCAGATCACAAGTAGACGACGCTAAATACAGGTGTAAACAGGGTCTAAATCATTTTGAGCTTGTCCACTTTTGACCACTTTTTGAGAGGTAAAAACTGAAGTCGAAAACTCATTCGAACAGATTGCTTTCGTAGTGTAGACGCTCATGTGGTTGAATGTGTTCGAACAGCCACAGAAGACCGCCTACTCTCCGCCTACTGACTTAAAAGCACAATATGTAATTTTTCACCGCTAGAGGTCGCCTATTCAAAACAAAAGTGTAGCTTGATAACGCCGAGATTTAGCTTAGAATCATGCTAAATCTGATTTAGATGTCGTCTTTACCTCACAGCTGGTGGAAAAGAATCCCACGGGACTCAGGCAGAAATCATGTTCATGGATGAGATTATTAACTTTACTGTAGTAATTAGCGATTGCTAATGAGAGACGAACACGACACATGGCTCAAGAGCAGCAGAAGTTTTATTATGCCGCTTCCGCTTCTTCCAGTCAAGCGTATGTGGAGTAACGCAGCGCTGTTTTATCATATTAGTTACATTTGAGTCTGTTGAAAATGATGTTATAACATTACTCTGAGCGTTCGCTCAGCAGCTTCTATGAGACACTTGTTTCACACTGCAGTAAGCTAGATTGATATTAGAATATCATATTAGTAAATGCTGGATGGCTTGTGTTGATAAATGGAGCCTGGTCTCATTAGAAAAACGTACCT
The DNA here is from genome assembly GCF_019924925.1 of Ctenopharyngodon idella. NCBI lineage: Eukaryota > Metazoa > Chordata > Actinopteri > Cypriniformes > Xenocyprididae > Ctenopharyngodon > Ctenopharyngodon idella. Next base: position 3,660,387 of record NC_067239.1, on the reverse strand, counting down.
GTGGGAACGTTTTCGCGAGTCGCAACATACGTACCAATACGTACATATCACTGCAGTTTCAATGTGAAATGTCCACTGAGTGGCGCTAAAAGTGTGTTCATTTTTTTTTGCCTGAACAGATAAACGTGAATATGGTACGTTTTTATGACGTTGGTTTTTATTTGAATCACTGCAGTTCTGATTTGAAATTTGTCCGGTGAGTGGCGCTAAAAGTGTAGTGCTCCATTGCATTTTAAAATAACGTACCACTAACACTACACCTACCCAATAGAGTTAACAAAAGCAAATATGACGTAAAAAGCATCCGTAATCGTGCCGTTTTAGCTTGTTTTGATCTCTCATCTTTGAGCTCTTTTACCGCTTCCTCGTCCTAAGTACAACTCCGTATTAGCTGAGCTACTGAGCAAGCTTGTTATATTAGAAAAGCGAAACATATGGAGCTGGTTAAGCGATGCAAAGTCCAAAATATATTCGTTTACAAATCGTAAATTGGTAAAAAGCATTTTGAAGTCATAATATTGTGCAAGGAGACGTGAAAACAAGTCTTTATTAATTCATAATCTGACCCTGTAATCGTAACTGTGTATGAAAACGATTAAAAGCGCTTGCTGTTTTACTGCCCCTAGTGTTCATTTCTGTTGGAAACTGCAGTGATATGTACGTATTGGTACGTATTTTTGCGACTCGCGAAAACGTTCCCACGGGTACGTCTTTCCATGAGACCAGGTTGGTTAAATGGCATGCAATTCATTTTAAAACACATTGTATGATGGAGAAAATGCTGTATTACTGTTACTAAAAATAAAGCTGCATCTGATTATGCTATGTTAGCTACTTGACAAAATAGTGTTTTTCTCTGAGGCATAAAAAAACATGGTACTCGCGGAAAATCAAGAAAACGAGATTCAAACAATAAGACTGAATGTGTTGAGCTGTTTAACAGTGATTAATTTTCTGTCCATAAATGTATTCAAACAGTTGTTCACCTGTCTAATAAAACACATAATATATTAAAGCGTCTTTGTTTCCATGATTTCTACAATATAAAACTGGAAATCGAGGGTAACGCGGGTATGATGTCATTGATAGGCGACGCACGGACATGGTCCTGGTTAAAATTGCTTATTTCTCTGGATTTAAACATTCTTAGAAACATTTGGGATAATGCAAGTACTCAAGTCAACAAAATATATAACACTGTTCTAGAGGTTTTTGGGTATTTTGATCCAAAAATCGTACATATTCTGCCTTTAATGCGTAAACATTATGGGAAGCGTGCTAGTCAGATGGGATTTAAACTTTGTTGGCTGGAAACGCAAGTTTGGTTTGAAGACGAAAAATGCAAAAGTTCACAATATCCTCTCACCATTCTTGGTTTCTAACACACACTCACAGTGTTCGGTTGGTCTTGTGGCTGTCGTAGCAGAAACGAAAGCTGATACTCTTTGTGTTTTTCTGTCGTCTCCGTGCGCGTTCATATGTAAATTGTGTGAGCTTATTTTGTCCATTAGATTGAAAGATCTAAATTTACCCGCCAATAGACCCTCCCCTCGAAGAAATCAGGACAGAAGTGGTTGAAAGTGGACAAAAGAGATACCAGGTGTAATTGGCTATGTGTCCCTCATCTACTTGTGATCCAATCAACCAAAATACATCTTAATATCAGGTGTAAACTGGGCCTTAGGTCGGTCAAACTCATGATTGGGTGAGCCATGTAACCCCTAGACCCCTGGCCTGGCTTAATCTACCGACTCTAATGTTTTAATGGAAAAAGGCCAACAGACGCTGGTTGATTTATATTGCTTTTATAGTCCTGCTGTGCATGTTTCTGATAAAACACAGTTTTTGGCTTGTCCCCAAGCCGTTACAAAGAACAGTGTAAGGTCTGTTGTGAATCACCGTAACCTGTTGTCCTCTCATTCTCTGCAGCATCCTGTTTGCAGACATTGTCGGGTTTACCAGTCTAGCTTCACAGTGCACGGCCCAAGAGCTGGTCAAACTCCTGAACGAGCTCTTCGGAAATTTGATGAGCTCGCTACAGTAAGTAATACTATTGGCATGTATGTGTTGAGAGGAAGGAAGGGGCGAGCAAATCACATCAGAAAGCTTGAGTCAATGGGCGTATGCGGTAACATATGATTGCTCACAGTCTGGCGGCAATATGCTAATCAGCATTATAATCATAATCCCCATTAGTGGCCACAGCTTCTCATAGAGTCCTTTTGTACACTGCGGAAGAGAGGAAGCATTTGAGTTAGAAACGCTATTATCCTATAGTATCCAACAGTGGACAAAAGACTTCTGACTGAGAAAAATGCAACGTGCTTTTTGGTAGAAAAAATACCACTTCCTCTAAAACAACTTGCCAACAGTAAAACAGCATAAAAAACGAAACAGGAATACTAGGTATCTGTTGGTGGTTGCTAAAGCATTGCTGTGTGGTTGATAAAGTCTTCTTACGCTGCATCCGAAATCAAATACTATATAGTTTGCGAAAAAGTAGCATGTCCAATACATAGTATTCGAAAAACATTAGGCAGATGACCTACTACTTCTGCCGAGATTCTGAAGTGTGCATTCGATGGACATTTTACTATCCCATGAGACCACGGGAGAGGATTTATCAATGGTATGAAGCGACACAACGGACGCTGGTTGGTCATGTGTCAGTAACAACATGGAGGATGTAGTATGTCCGGATTTCATTCATTCTACCCATATTCATACTATATAGAACATACTATTTTAATGGTCGCAAAGTAAGATCAAATTCTAATCTAGTACCTGCTCAGACAGTGTGTGATTTCGGGTGCACCGAATTTTTAGCTCATTGCTATGTTGTTGATAAACTGTTCTGGGGTGCATTTCCCAAAGCGAACTATGGTTGCAAGTTCCGTCGTTACCAATAGAGTTCAATGGGACTTGCGACCATATTTGGCTAACGATGCTTTCCGGAAATGTTGGTTGTTGCTAGGGCGTTGCTAGGTGGCTGCTATACATGGTTGCTTTCTTGACTATGACAACACAGCCCACTCCCTAGTCTTTGGCTACACTTTAGTTATTCTACTAACTATAAGTAACTTTACCAACTACATGGCAACTTATTCTGCTAACCCAAACCATAACACCTAACCCTAACCTAACAGACTACTAATACTCTAATGAGAGTTAGTTGACATGTAGTTGCAAAGTTACTTATAGTTAGTAGAATGTCTAAAGTGGACCATCGAAATAAAGTGTATCCAAAGTTTGCCATAAATGATTGTCAGTACATTCATCTTTTTACATATACATATTTCAAAAACAACAGATGGAATTATGAAATTACATATAAAGATTTCCTTAAAGGGTTAGTTCATCCAAAAATGAAAAATATCCCATGATTTACTCACCCTCAAGCCATCCTAGGTGTATATGACTCTTTATTCAGTTCAAACAAATAGGGCTGGGCAACAAACTCAAGCTCCTCTACTCTTATATCGAAATATTTTGACATTTCTATTTAAACATTCTTGTTTTAGACTTCTAATTCTTGACTCGTGTTTTGTTTTACTCTATCCTCTGTGCTTCCGCGTTCCTCAATACGTCTTGTATCGCGTCAGAGGTTACACTTACGCCACAAGTCGACTTGCATATGGATGTTTGCCGGAAGCTGGTTATTATAGTTTATAAAGTTGTACATATGGATATTTTTCTTACAAAAACCCATCACTTCGCTTCAGATGGCCTTTATTAACCCCCTGGAGTCGTATGGATTACTTCTATGATGGATGGATGCGCTTTTTTGGGCTTCAAAATCAGAAGCTCCATTATAAAGCTTGGAAGAGCAGGGATATTTTTTAATATAACTCCAATTGTGTTCATCTGAAAGAAGATAGTCATAAACACCTAGAATGGCTTGAGGGTGATTATCATGGGATAATTTTCATTTTTGTGTGAACTGTCCCTCTACTTAAGTGGGACAAAAGTGCACTCTAAAGTTCAGTTAATTGGATTTAATATAAATTTAAACATTTTCATTTAATTGCAATTAAAATGCAATTAAGTGTCTGAAAACATTACATTCAGTTCACACTTAAGTATATTCTTTTAAAGTATATTATTTATGTAATTAAAAAAGTTAGCTAAAATGTACTTCTTTTACAAAAGTCTTTTGCCCATCCACCAGATAAAAACATAAGTCTGATCACTCAGAAAAGCATTTAGGTCAGAAAAGTATTTTCCTACCTTGTCCCGAACAAACCACATAATTTGAGATGTTATCTGGTATCTTTCATGTTCAACCGACAGGTTACTCACAGAAGTTTGATAGAATGTTAAGGGTTTGCTCAGATCCCTAACAATAGCAATAGAGATGCTTGTCTTAGCAAACACCAGTAAATATTTCAGCAGCTTCTCACAGTAAATGCTAAATTACCATCCTGACAGCTGTGACTGTTTGCACTTTTCAAAGGAGCTGTCTGAGATCATACAGAGGTAGCTTTGATGTACTGTAAATAACCACTACAACTTTTACTAGAGGCTTTTGCATTATTTGGATGTTCTCCGTGGATTGTAATTATTTTCCTCCAATAAGTAAAAACTGTTTAGTGTGCTGGTGTTAGAAAGAGATAAAAGCAGATTAGCTCCAAATTTTCACTTTCATCAGTTTCCTTACCTTTAACACTTTCTTGGCTTAGTTTGTCTTTCTGTATCCCCAAGTCAGCAAGTGTAAGTCTTTATTAAATACAGTCTGTTCCAGAGAAAAGTAAGGCTTCTGTGAAATGCAGCTCTGTCACACAAACACAAAAATCTAAACTTTTTCCAAGTTCGACATTAGTTTGTAATTCAGGCAACAGTTGGAATTGACTGGCACAGATGGTGTGTGTTATGTGTGTGTGTGTGTGTGTGTGTGTGTCTGTGTGTGTGTGTGCTGTGACAGGGGGTTTCCCACAGTCTCCTCCTGCCCTGTGGTGCCAGATGGTGCATCTCTAATGAAATAGAGCAAATGATCTGCGAAGAGTTCCTTTTTTTCTGTCTTTATGTTTGTCTCAATCTCTTTAGTCTAAAGTGTCTCATTGTTTTGTTGAATCAATGTGAATGGTATTATCCTGTCTTTGCAAAAGGGCCTATTTGAATCGGTATCTACAGTTCAAGGACAAATTTGTGAAGTGAAAATTCCAGATGTGAGCTAAATCTGAAAAGCTTCCTTTTCATTACAACTCAATTGGAAAAAAAATGAATAGTAACTACACTACTGTCCTAAAGTCTCATGCTCACCATAAGGCTGCAATTATTTCATCAAAAAATACAGTAAAGCAGTAATATTGTGACATATTATTACAGTTTAAAATACAAGCTTTTGCAATAGGCTTATCTGTTAAGACCCATTCACACCAATGATGCTAACTATAACGATAACTTTATAATTCTGACTTTATAACTCGCAATTCTGACTTTATAACTCACAATTCTGACTTTATATTTCGCAATTCTGACTTTATAACTCGCAATTCTGACTTTATAACTCGCAATTCTGACTTTATAACTTGCAATTCTGACTTTATATCTCGCAATTCTGACTTTATAACTCACAATTCTGACTTTATAACTCACAATTCTGACTTTATATCTCGCAATTCTGACTTCATAACTCGCAATTCTGACTTTATATCATGCAATTCTGACTTTATTACTCGCAATTCTGACTTTATAACTTGCAATTCTGACTTTATATCTCGCAATTCTGACTTTATAACTCACAATTCTGACTTTATATCTCGCAATTCTGACTTTATAACTCACAATTCTGACTTTATATCACGCAATTCTGACTTTATTACTCGCAGTTGTTTATATCGCAATTCTGACTTTATAACTCGCAATTCTGACTTTATAACTTGCAATTCTGACTTTATATCACGCAATTCTGACTTTATTACTCGCAGTTGTTTATATCGCAATTCTGACTTTATATCACGCAATTCTGACTTTATAACTTGCAATTCTGACTTTATAACTTGCAATTCTGACTTTATAACTCGCAATTCTGACTTTATATCACGCAATTCTGACTTTATAACTTGCAATTCTGACTTTATAACTCGCAATTCTGACTTTATATCACGCAATTCTGACTTTATAACTTGCAATTCTGACTTTATAACTTGCAATTCTGACTTTATAACTCGCAATTCTGACTTTATAACTCGCAATTCTGACTTTATATCACGCAATTCTGACTTTACAACTTGCAATTCTGACTTTATTACTCACAATTCTGACTTTATATCACGCAATTCTGACTTTATAACTCACAATTCTGACTTTATAACTTGCAATTCTGACTTTATAACTCACAATTGACTTTATAACTCGCAATTCTGACTTTATATCTCGCAATTCTGACTTTATAACTCGCAATTGACTTTATAACTTGCAATTCTGACTTTATATCTCGCAATTCTGACTTTATAACTCACAATTCTGACTTTATAACTCACAATTCTGACTTTATATCTCGCAATTCTGACTTCATAACTCGCAATTCTGACTTTATATCATGCAATTCTGACTTTATTACTCGCAATTCTGACTTTATAACTTGCAATTCTGACTTTATATCTCGCAATTCTGACTTTATAACTCACAATTCTGACTTTATATCTCGCAATTCTGACTTTATAACTCACAATTCTGACTTTATATCACGCAATTCTGACTTTATTACTCGCAGTTGTTTATATCGCAATTCTGACTTTATAACTCGCAATTCTGACTTTATAACTTGCAATTCTGACTTTATATCACGCAATTCTGACTTTATTACTCGCAGTTGTTTATATCGCAATTCTGACTTTATATCACGCAATTCTGACTTTATAACTTGCAATTCTGACTTTATAACTTGCAATTCTGACTTTATAACTCGCAATTCTGACTTTATAACTCGCAATTCTGACTTTATATCACGCAATTCTGACTTTATAACTTGCAATTCTGACTTTATAACTCGCAATTCTGACTTTATATCACGCAATTCTGTCTTTATAACTTGCAATTCTGACTTTATAACTTGCAATTCTGACTTTATAACTCGCAATTCTGACTTTATAACTCGCAATTCTGACTTTATATCACGCAATTCTGACTTTACAACTTGCAATTCTGACTTTATAACTCGCAATTCTGACTTTATTACTCGCAATTCTGACTTTATAACTCGCAATTCTGACTTTATAACTCGCAATTGACTTTATAACTTGCAATTCTGACTTTATTACTTGCAATTCTGACTTTATAACTCGCAATTAACTTTATAATTCGCAATTCTGACTTTATAACTAACAATTGTGAGTTTATAACTCACAATTCTGACTTTAACTTGCAATTCTGACTTTCTTACTCGCAGTTGTTTATATTGCAATTGTGACTTTATAACTCGCAATTGTGACTTTATAACTCGCAGTTGAATTTGTATCACGCAATTCTGACTTTATAACTCGCAATTGACTTTATACGTCGCAATTTTGAGTTTATAACACACAATTCTGAGAAAAAAATCTGAATTGCAATGCCGAGAAAAATTGCAACTCATAATTGCGAGAAAAAGTCAGAATTGTGGGATAAAGTCACAATTACCTTTTTTATTTTTTTATTCAGTGGTGGAAACAAGCTTCCATAGGTGTGGACTCTAAAATAGTTATCACTGAAGTTAAACTTACCATTCTTGGTGTGAATAGGCCTTTAGACTTAAGTTCCACATAAAATGACAAGCACACAAACAGCTTTATATATATATATATATATATATATAAACAGAAGTGGTATTTTGATAGCCAAATAAATTTTCATCTGCTCATTTCTTAACTGTCAAAGCAATAAAAATCCTAATGGTTTGTCCCAGAAGTACCATAATCATTATTTTCTTCACTTATAAATTGTGTAAACATGTCAGAAATCAGATTCTGAATAACCTGGTAGATATATCACATTATTTATCAACAGCATCGCTGACTTGCTTTCAACTGCACATCCCTTTTATTGGCTTTGTGTGTCTCTGGAAAAACTCCCATCGTGCTTTTGTGTGTCTGATTGGCAGGAAAACCATTGCAGGAGGATTAAGATCTTGGGAGACTGTTATTATTGCGTGTCCGGCCTGACCCAGCCCAAAGCGGACCACGCTCACTGCTGTGTGGAGATGGGTCTGGACATGATCGACACCATCACGTGAGTCAGTGTTTGTGGCCAAACCTCATTTTGTTTTAACAGCAGTCGCTGAGCCGACCAGCAGCAGCTACCATCATCTGACAGACTGTATTTGAAAGCTATAGTGATTTTATTTGTGTGGGAATGTGTGTGTGTGTGTGGGAATGTGTGTGTGTGTGTGGGAATGTGTGTGTGTGTGTGTGTGTGTGTGTGTGTGTGTGTGTGTGTGTGTGTGTGTGTGTGTGTGAGACCTGCTTCACTATATTCACTTCTCTGCTCTGAATTCTAAGGCGGCTTTCACTGCTGCAGTCTCTTATCACCTCACACAGGTGTTAGAATATGCACACACACACACACACACACATACACACACACACACACACACACACACACACACACAGGCATGCACGGACAAAAACTCGCACAGAAACACATCTCTCTCTCTCTCTCTCACACACACACACACACACACGCACACACACACACACTTTCGGTCTCACATTAGTGTAGATCTCCTGCTTTGTGCTGGTAGCAAACAGAAAAGAAATTCCTCCTGCCAAAGCCCCCTCTCTCTCTTCAATCATCAGATCCGGCATTATAGTGAGGGATAAGGTGAGAATAAGAAGCTTTTGAGAAAAAAAAGGGGGAAAAACTGACTCTAGTTTTCTAGATGGCAATATAGCATTCAGGGTTCCCACACTTTTCACCAATTCATTTATATGATTTCACCAATTAATTTTTAGGACCTTTTCTGTTGTTTGCAATATTGTTTGTTATAGTGATTACAGTACATGAGGATTTAAAATCGATTTAAAGGGTTAGTTCACCCAAAAATGAAATTTCTGTCATTAATTACTCACCCTAATGTCGTTCCACACCCGTAAGACCATCTTCGGAAATACAAATTAAGATGTTTTTGATGAACTGAAATGACCACATTCAAGGTCCAGAGAAGTAGTAAAGACATTGTTAAAATAGTCAACGTGACTACAGTGGTTCAACCTTAATGTTATGAAGCGACGAGAATACTTTTTGTGCACAAAAACAAAACAAAAATGACTTTATTCAACAATTTCTTCTCTACCCTGTCAGTCTCCTATGCAGTTGACGCAGTGCAGAGCTTCCGTGTTTACGTCTGAACGCTGGCTCAGTATTGGCCGACGCTGTACATGTGAGCAACACGACGCATGCCTGTGATGCTGATGCAGGAGCCGGCCAAATAATGAGTCGGCATTCTAACATAGAACCTGGGAGCTCTGCAATTTGTCTTCAACGTAAACTGCATAGAAGACTGACAGGGTAGAGAGGAAATTGTTGAATAAAGTTGTTGCTTTCTATGGGAGATAAAAAAAAAAACCTCGGATTTCATCAAAAATATCTTCATTTGTGTTCTGAAGATGAACGAAGGTCTTGCAGGTTTGGAACAACATGAGGGTGAGTAATTAATGACAGAAATTTCATTTTTGGGTGAACTAACCCTTTGAGGTCTATTTGTTATAGATCTTATTAGAGCCGCACAATTAGTCGTTAAAAGATCACAATCTCAATTCAAACACCCACGCAATTTCATTCCTAAATGATAACGATTCGCCTGTGTCTATTAAACCTTTGACAAAATCACACCGTAACAAACATTCACATCTGTGTTCGCGCTGCCGCTGAGCCAGAGAGAGCAGTTAGGTATGAAACAGCTTCACAAACAGCCTTTTCAACCACACAATATCGTTATTTCCGTGTTACAAATATTCTAATTATCACAGAAGTACTGGAATAGAATATTTATAGCTTGGATATATATATAGTCTCTGATGTCTACAGTAGCGATCAAAATCCTTTTGAAAGTAACTTGGCGCTTCAAGCAAAGATTGTATCAATTACATCGTTACACCAGTAGGTGGCGACAAGTGACTTAAACGTATGTCATTGAATCATTCATTCAAGAGTGTCAATCAAAAACGCTGATTCATCCAGTAATGAAACAAGTGAAGTATTTGTGAGTGAGTCATTGAATCATTCATTCAAACCGATTTTTAAAAAATAATTAATTCAAATTGATTAAACATTTTAAATAGACTACAGCAATGAACATTTTGTCAGAACCTCTAGTAAATTTTTAAGTTATTTTGTTTAGTTGTCTGTTCAGACGTGCATGCCTCTTGTCTGTTCAGAATCGTGGGAGAATTGTGAACTCTGTTTGGAAAAAAAAAAAAAAAACGTGATTCTCAATTTATCCACAATCGTACAACTCTAGATCTTATTGTGAATGATTTATCCATGCATATATTTTATTTATTTATTTATTATAACTGATGGATAGAACCAAGTCCCACTTTTTTTCCTTTTGGATAATCCATTTTGCTTAGATGTACGTCACTATAAGGATGAAAAGATCTTTCGCTACTTCTGTTCCATTTAACTTTTTTTTTTTTAAAAAGTTTTAAAAATAACTTTAAAAAAATAAATAAAAAATTCGGACATAACTATGGTTTACAAGCAAGTTTTACTTTAGTAATATTTAGCCAATAAGATATATATCAGATTATAACTAAAAGTTTACTATTTCCATGACTTTCCTAGTTTATAGGTCTGGAAATCCCAGTTGTACAATTCCCTAATATTTCTACATATTTTTTTTTTTACCTTAAATTATCGTATTTTATTATTTATCGTATTTTATTATTTTAATATTCTTATCGTATGGTAAATTTTACCGTAAATTAGTCATGGGTGTTGAATGTGCATGCGGAGAGGTCATATCTACAATTGCATCTGTAACCAAAAACTTTTGCTCTTTTGTGATGTTTCATCCACACCAGTAGGTGTCAGTATAAAGACTACTAATATGTTGAAAATGCAACAAAATGTGCCTCTTTGCGAATATGTGTGTGTAATCAGGTCTGTTGCGGAAGCGACCGAGGTGAACCTGAACATGCGTGTGGGTTTGCACACGGGCCGCGTGCTGTGCGGGGTTCTGGGGCTCCGAAAGTGGCAGTATGACGTCTGGTCCAATGACGTCACACTGGCCAACATGATGGAGGCAGGAGGACTGCCTGGGTCAGTCCCACACCTCATGTAACAACATAATCAGATATTAAACCGTCACACAACCTTCATGTAGCGAGGACTATATGAACAGAAAGGTGATAGTGTGATCGTTTGCCCCTCCCCCAACAGGAAGGTTCATATCACCAAGGCAACGCTGGAATGTCTGAATGGAGATTACGAGGTGGAGCCGGGCTTTGGCCACGAGAGACACGCTTTCCTCAGCAAACACGCCATCGAGACGTTCTTCATCGTACCCTCACACAGACGCAAGGTACAAACACATCATCATCACATCGTAGACAACATGAATAAACTCTTGTAAAGCATCTGTAATGAGGCTTTTTCTCGATAATACAAGCTTTACTGTAAATAATGTAAGAGGGAAACTTGACTGGATTGTGAAAAGTGGACATATCTTAGCCACTGCTATTATTGGGATTTTTTTGGTTACATTGGCAGTAAAGAATTAGAAAAAGTAATTTTAGTGCTACAGGAAATGATTGCATTTGATTAACAGCTATTGAGAACAAAACAGTGTCCATTTAGCTTTTTTTAATGCTGTTTTTAAAGAGCCACAGATGATGAGCAGTTTTCTTTGCTGTGTTGACTGATTTCCTATTGAAACAGGAAGCATTTAAATAGCCAATAGACTTTATTTACATTACGGTCAGCCACAGTCTTAAAATGAAAGCTTCTGAAAGGGGGTTTTCACAGCGATGATGCCATTTTGGTTTACCAAAGAACCTTTCTGCGTCTTAGTGTAAAGAACATTTTAGACAATAACAACAATAAAGAACATTTTGTGGAAGGGAAAGATATAATTGGACAAACATTAGTTGTGAATTTTGAACTTTTTTTATTCATTAAAGAATCCTAATTTTTTTTTTCTTATCGTGGTTTCCACAAAAAGCAGCACAACTGTTTTCAACATTGATAAAAATAAGAAATATTTCTTGATATATATTATATGTTATATATTAATATTTCTATCAGCATATTAGAATGATTTCTGAAGGATCATGTGACACTGAAGACTGGAGTAATGATGCTGAAAATTCAGCTTTGACAACACAGGAATACATTTTAAAATAGAAAACAATTATTTTAATATATTTAATATATTTTATTTAAAAGCCTTACACACATCCTAGTCCATCTGGAGTTCAAATGGATTGGAGGCATCTTATTCATATCACATTTTTTAAGTCACTTCTTTTTTTTTTTCCAGACAACAGTTATTGCAGCCATTTTCACACAGTCAGTTAATCTTTTCTCTTTCCTCATTCCACATTTCTTCCCACCCCCATCCTCTCCCTCCCTCTCTCTCTGCAGATTTTTCCTGGGCTGATCCTATCAGACATAAAACCAGCGAAAAGGATGAAGTTTAAGACAGTCTGTTACCTGCTGGTGCAGCTCATGCACTGCAGAAAGATGTTCAAGGCTGAGATCCCTTTCTCCAACGTCATGACCTGTGAGGATGATGACAAGGTGCGTGATTTCTGCATATGTCCATCTTAATGTTAGATATTGTGGAACCAGGAGGGCCAGGACCACTTTTTCACATCAACAAAACTTAATAGACTGATATTAAATAGTTTTATAGTTATAATCAGGGCTTGACATTAACTTTTTTGCTCACCAGTCACTCTGGCTAGTGGTTTTTCAAAGTTACTAGCCACTCAGCATTTTCACTGGCCACAATTTTAACATTGATACCATGGGGAAAAACTGCTATATAGATATTTTTAACATCATCTCATAATTTGGCAGCAGGTATATTAGGCTGCTGTCACTTTAAGACCTGAAGCATGGATCCATTATACTGTTACACATGCGTTTTCTTTCCCAAATGTTTACGTTCACTTAAAACATAACTGACTGTGTTTACGTGAATACTCCCCAAGACCGGCATTTTGACATTATTTTGTGTGTATTTGATTGTTTAAACACAATAAGCAGCGGAAAAAAAAACAAAAAAAACTTCATTTAGTACTGAGAGGTGGCTTTATGTGCGCAAATTGGGCGTGAGCACAAAATCTGCAGGAATGAGTAAAATTATGCACAACATGCACACTCCTACGCCGAACTTCAAGCCCTGTTACACCAACAGTAGTCATCTGGAGCAAGTGAAATGAGTGAGTGAGGGAAGGCGGGTTTGTGTGTCGACTCGCTGTCAGAAAGATGAGAGAGAGAGAAAGAGCAGCTGGTATCATGTGTCTATTCTGAGGAAAATGAGTATTATAAGAGTTTGAGATATTTCAGTACCGTTATGTATCGAAAAATCAATATTTTTGACAGCACTACATTGCACCTAGTTTATTATTTCAGATGCCATTTTAAAAGACTAAAGTTGAAAAATGTATATATCATATATAAAATTCAACTTGCCAAAGTGGCTAGTAGGAGTGACTGCATTACACGCCACTGCTGAAATCCACCCGGATTTGGCGGGTTGACAGGTGATAATATCAAGCCCTGATTATAACATTCAATAAGTCTCATAGTTTCAAAGAGTTAAAAGTCACAATTTAACACCAGCGAAATGAATGAAAATGACTCTTAGTCATACAAATGAATGGGTGTGGGGATTGACTGAACTATTTATCTACAGTATGTATACAGATATTTATGACAGTGAGTGCATTTACATTTAAAACAAAATGCTGATGAGTACAAAAGTAGTCTCTATATTTAAACCAACAATGAAAGAAAACTTTGAAACCATTTTATTCTAGTTCTCTTAATATCCAAATATAAACAGATATGGGCATAAAACATGGCCACAAAAGGCCGCCACTTTTGTTGCAGTTTAAGAGGGTGTTTACACAACACCGTTTTTAACTAACAAATTTGTATGCGTTTTGCCCGTTCATTTTAGGGGCCTGAAATGTTTTTGAAAACAATACCATTATCATCTACGTGTAAACTACAAAAACGTGAATTTGTGAAAACGGTGACTTCATTCGCATGCTTATTATGTTTTCAGTCTATAGGTGCGTAGTGTTTCTTTACAAAGAGATATCACCAACTACTGGCCTGGCAGCAGAATACAACATTTTTAGTCTGTAAAACTTTTCAGTTTTTAGTACATTGTTGTCATGTGAACATTACAGTAAAATGTCAAGTCTGGTCTAATATTAAATTGCAGTGGAAAATCTGAGTAGTACGCCCTGCCGATCTTAAGTGTATCTGCACAAGAACTGAAACAAAATGAAGGTTTGGCTCATTAATATTGATAACATAATTATTAATCATGAGTTAAGACATCACCGTGTAATGATGTCACAATCAGTCAGTCAGCGAAAACTGGTTCTGGTTCTGCTGATATATTGTGATTGCTGCTTTGTGTACAGTGACAGTCCTCCAATACTTGCAAAACCAAAATCCCCAAATCACCCTAAATCACCTTTCACACCCACACAAATCACATTCACTCTGTTTTAATCCAGTCCACTCTTTAATGCCACTTCTTCAGATGAGTGGATGATTGCACACAGATCCAATCACCACTGCAGATTTACTGTTCTCATCATGTGTGACTGTGTGTGTGTGTGTGTGTGTGTGTGTGTGTGTGTTTTGACTTGTATCAGTGCATAATTAAACATCTTATCACCATTGCATGTGTGAGAAAATATGCTGAGATGTGTTGAATTCCCATCTGTCACCATGTACTGTAGATTTGTGTCTAGATGAGTTTAAAAGGTTCTTTCGTTACCTAATAATCATAATGTGATAGTTCACCCAAGAATGAAACTTTTGTCATCATTTACTCACCCTCATGTCATTCCAAACCTGTATATACACAAATAAAGACATTTGAAATATGTTCACGCTGCCAAAAAATGCACCATAAAAGTGGTCCATATGACTATATTTTAAATCTTCTGAAGTCATATGATAGCTTTGCATAAGCAACAGATCAAAGTTTATGACATTATTTATTGAAAATCTTTCCCACTACTGAACTTAAATTTATTTGTATATAAACGTGAAATTTTGGAATCTGCTATACTGGAACTGAACTGAAATTTTCCCTGGGTTTCCAGAGACGAGCGTTGCGAACAGCTTCTGAGAAGCTGCGTAATCGGACGTCATTTTCGGCAGGAATGGTGCAGAACTCTCCCGGGACCAGAGTGAACCGTTATATCGGCCGTCTGATAGAAGCACGGCAGACGGAGTCCGAGACGGCAGACCTCAACTACATTACCCTAACATACAGGAGCAGAGAGAGAGAGCAGAGAGTGAGTACACACAGCTGCATAATGGTGTGAGCGGGGCTAGATGTTACATGGGGGAAGTTGTCACAAAGACTGTTTTGAACCTCTTAAAATGGAATGATTTTTTTTTTTTTAATTATGTGTCCAAGCTAAACTAACATCATATTATACTGTCATATTTTTTGCTATAGCTGCTGGGGAAATAAGTAATCACTTTAAAACCACACTGAAAAAAGTTTAAAAAATTGTAATTTAAAAGTTTTTAAATTAAAAAATAGATATATTTTTGTGTTTTAAAATGTATAAATTTATCTAAATGTAT
Organism: Ctenopharyngodon idella; assembly: GCF_019924925.1. Classification (NCBI taxonomy): domain Eukaryota; kingdom Metazoa; phylum Chordata; class Actinopteri; order Cypriniformes; family Xenocyprididae; genus Ctenopharyngodon; species Ctenopharyngodon idella. Next base: position 3,644,616 of record NC_067239.1, on the reverse strand, counting down.
TAATTACAATGTTTGTTGATTATTTTATAATATTTTATTTTATATTTTATAATACAATGTTTAACGGCAAGTTCCATTATGACAACTTACCCCACTATTGGTAACCATGTGTTCAATGAACTTTATCAAAAGCTTTAATATTATTATTATTATTATTTTATATATACAAGACTTTAAGGTAAATTACCATTCAAAATTTTGGAGTTTGGTAAGGTTTTTTTTTAAGATTTTATTTTTTAAGGTCTCTTCTGCTCACCAAAGCTACATTTATTTGATCAAAAATACAGTAAAAACAGCAATATTGTGAAATATTATTACAATTTAAAAGAGCAGTTTTCTGTTTTAATATATATTTAAATGTAATTTATTCCTGTGATCAAAGCTGAATTTTCAGCATCATTACTCCAGTCTTCAGTGTCACATGATCCTTCAGAAATCATTCTAATATGATGATTTGCTGCTCAAGAAACATTTCATATTAGTTTCAATGTTAAAAAACTTTTTTTCAGGATTCTTTGATAAATAGAAAGTTCAAAAGAACAGCATTTATTTGAAACCAAAATCTTCTGTAACATTATAAATGTCTTTACTGTCATTTTTGATCAGTTTAATGCAGTTTAATGTATTTATTTATTTATAAAAATATCATACTGACCCCAAACTTTTGAATGATATAGTGTGTGTCTATGCAGAAATAGACTTTAAAAACCCTGTGAAATATTCACTGGAGTGAAAAGTGTGACAACATGCCCCAGTGTCCCTAACACAGCAGTAACCGATCCAGGGCAATTGGCAGTAGTGACTTAGCGAAATGCGAGAGAGATGGAGTGAAGAATTTCCTCAGACACACACGCCGCATCCCCCGCATTGTTCCGTTGTGCTTCGTGACTCCCTGTCTCCTCTCACTTTCAACATCCTCTCTCCCCCTCATCTCTCTCTCTCCCCCGTTTCTCACTAGCTCTCTCCATAGCTCTGTTCTCTATTTCTTTGCCTGTATTCACTCCTCTCCAATCCCTCCCATCTTCGATTCATGTGAGACGTCTGCCCACCCTAACAGAATGGGGGCAACAGTAATGATTTGGGAAAATCTGTCAGACTCACGACATGTATTCTCTTTCTTACACACACACACACACACTCATGCGTGCAGGAGCGCGGTGGCTTTCCCTGCTCTCTCTGGGAGTATAATGACATTGCATCTGTCTCTTGTGAAGAGGGGGATGCTGGCTTTATACTCTAATGAAGCTGACGCACAAAGCAGTGTGTTGCATTGATCTCTCACAGTCTGCGCTGGAATGACACAAATACACGTAGCTTGTGACACCTACAACAGATACAACAAAACATATGTTTACATGAACACACACACGGCTGTTTCTTCAACTTTCAGCACTTTTATGTATTGATTTTTGTCAACATGAAATGATTTAAACAATTAAAATTGTCTTGGAAACTTTTTATCACATCTTCTTTGTTTGTTTTTGCTACTTAAAAATGCCTTTTATACTGTATATGCTGTAGATTTATTCGTTTTTCTTTCAATCTTAAAATATTTAGAAAATGATTTAATTGTGTGTGTTCGGGATACATAAAATGTGAAAAATGGTGAAATTAGCCTTAGCACGACAAAAGAGTCACCATTTTATTTAAAAAAATGTTTAAAATGTCATTTCTTTCATCATCATTTCCATCACAAAATAAATGGTGATTTTTAATGTGGTGGAAATGACATTTGTGCATGATGGTTCAGACTACATTTTCTAAAAGTCCACGGGGGCTAAAAGTGCAAATACAGTGGTTGAAATACCTTTACACACATGTAACTGCTACGATCTATCAAACTTTCTCTCTCTCTCTGTCACGCAGTATCAGCAAGTGTATGACGAAGCCTTCATCAGTGCAGTGGTTATATCGCTTGTCCTCACCTCATTTTTTGCAGTGGTCTATTTTCTCATCATTCCTCAGTATGTAAATCACACATACACACAATACCTGACACAACAACATAACACACCTTTTCTTTATTTGCCAGACACATTTTACTTGCTCAGGTCACTGCATCACACAACACACATCCATATAACATGTGAAACCCCTCTCTTTCCCTCTCTCTCTCTTGCTGCAGAGGTCTTCTGGTTGTGATTCTTCTGGTTCTTTGTTTGTGCTTCCACATGGCAAGTGTGATGTACCTTCACATCACTCATGTGCAGGTAACACGCATGCGCGCGCACACACAAACACACAAATACCCTTGCATCCAACTACAAATACCCTTGCATCCAACCAGAGCACCTTAGCACCACCTAACAACCACCTAGAACACCCTACAAATACCTTAGCAACCACTCATAACTCCCTGGCACCACCTAGCAACCACCCAGAGTGCCCTGCCATCACCCAACAACTACTCAGGACACCTTAGCAGCCACGTAGCAACACCTTAGCAACCTCCCAGAGCACCCTAGTACCACATATCAACCATCAGAGACACCCTAGCACACAGAACTCCCTGGCATCATCTAGCAACCACCAAGAGCACCCTGTCATTAGCTACCAACAACTACTCAGGACACCTTAGCAGCCACATAGCAACCTCCCAAATCACCCTTGTACCACCTAGCAACCATTAGAGACACCCTAGCACCGCCTAGCAACCATCTAGAACATCCTATCAACCACCCAGAGCACCCTGCCATTAACTAAAAACAACCACTCAGGACACCTTAGCAACCACCCAAAGCACCCTAGTACCACCTAACAACCATCAGAGACACCCTAATACCACCTAGCAACCATCTAGAACATCCTAGCAACCACCCAGAGCACCCTGCTATTAACTAACAACAACTACTCAGGACACCTTAGCAACCACAGAGCAACACCCTAACAACCACCTGGAGCACCCTAGCACCGCCAAGCAACTATCCTAACAACACCCTAGCAATCACCCAGAACACCTTAGCAATACCCAAACAACCATCCATAACACCCTGGAACCACCTAACAACCATCTAGAACACCCTAGAAACACTCTGGCAACCACCCAGAGCACCCTGAGGACACAGAGCGCCCTCCCATCACCTAACAACTACTCAGGACACCTTAGGAGCCACATAGCAACACCTTAGCAACCTCCCAGAGCACCCTAGTATCACCTAACAACCATCAGAGACACCCTAGCACCACCTAGCAACCATCTAGACAATCCTAGCAACCACCCATAGCACCCTGCCATTAACTAACAACAACTACTCAGGACACTTTAACAGCCACATAGCAACACCCTAGCGACCACCCAGAGTGCCCTGCCATCACCCAACAACTACTCAGGACACCTTAGCAGCCACGTAGCAACACCTTAGCAACCTCCCAGAGCACCCTAGTACCACCTAACAACCATCAGAGACACCCTAGCACCACCTAGCAACCATCTAGAACATCCTATCAACCACCCAGAACTCCCTGCCATTAACTAACAACAACTACTCAGGACACCTTAGCAGACACAACACCTTAGCAACCTCCCAGAGCACCCTAGCACCACCTAGCAACCACCCACAGCACTCTAGCGTCAAGGAGGTGAGTTTTGCGCAGGCAGACACCACTGTGATTTTCTTCATAAAATGTCAATCTCTGGTCTCTGTGTGCTTTTTCTCAGCAGGTTTACTGACTCCTCTCTCCTCTCTGTCTTCTCAGTGCTCTCCTGACTGTCTGACCCTGCAGATCAGAACAGTTCTGTGTGGGTTTCTGGTTCTGCTGATGTACTCTGTGACCCAGGGGTGTGTGGTGAGTGTGTGTGTGTACAGTAGAAGAGAGTATGAGGGTGTTGCTTATCACACTGATAGAAAAAATGAGTGCAAAAGATTTTAACAGGTTGACTCATTTATTTCTTGTCATGCATTAGACCTTGTGATAACACTTTACTTGAGCTGTATGAAGGCTATAATGTTAAATCAAACAATATTTTAAAGATCATAATAATATTCAATATGTACTAAGCTTTGAAAAAACCCTTTGTAATGCATTTTATCATAGTATTAATTTGTTGCAACCAAATTAAAGCTTTCTGGGAAAGTAATTATTCTTCTACTCAGGTTAATTAAATGAAAGTGTGTATATATATATATATATGTATATATACATACATACATACAGTATCTCACAGAAGTGAGTACATCCCTCACATTTTTGTAAATATTTTATTATATCTTTTCATGTGACAACACTGAAGAAATGACACTTTGCTACAATGTAAAGTAGTGAGTGTACAGCTTGTATAACAGTGTAAATTTGCTGTCTCTTCAAAATAACTCAACACACAGCCATTAATGTCTAAACCGCTGGCCACAAAAGTGAGTACACCCCTAAGTAAATGTCCAAGTTGGGCCCAATTAGCCATTTTCTCACCCCAGTGTCATGTGACTCGTTAGTGTTACAATGTCTCAGGTGTTAATGGGGAGCAGGTGTGTTAAATTTGGTGTTATCGCTCTCACTCTCTCATACTGGTCACTGGAAGTTCAACATGGCACCTCATGGCAAAGAACTCTCTGAGGATCTGAAAAAAAGAATTGTTGCTCTACATAAAGATGGCGTAGGCTATAAGAAGATTGCCAAGACCCTGAAACTGAGCTGCAGCACGGTGGCCAAGACCATACAGCGGTTTAACGAGACAGGTTCCACTCAGAACAGGCCTCGCCATGGTTGACCAAAGAAGTTGAGTGCACGCGCTCAGCGTCATATCCAGAGGTTGTGTTTGGGAAATAGACATATGAGTGCTGCAAGCATTGCTGCAGAGGTTGATGGGGTGGGGGGTCAGCCTGTCAGTGCTCAGACCATACTCCGCACACTGCATCAAATTGGTCTGCATGTCTGTCGTCCCAGAAGGTAGCCTCTTCTAAAGATGATGCACAAGAAAGCCCGCAAACAGTTTGCTGAAGACAAGCAGACTAAGGAACCATGTCCTGTGGTCTGATGAGACCAAGATAAACTTATTTGGTTCAGATGGTGTCAAGCATGTGTGGTGGCAACCAGGTGAGGAGTACAAAGACAAGTGTGTCTTGCCTTCAGTCAAGTGTGGTGGTGGGAGTGTCATGGTCTGGGGCTGCATGAGTGCTGCCGGCACTGGGGAGCTACTGTTCATTGAGGGAACCATGATTGCCAACTTGTATTGTGACATACTGAAGCAGAGCATGATCCCTTCCCTTCGGAGACTGGGCCGCAGGGCAGTATTCCAACATGATAACGACCCCAAACACACCTCCAAGACGACCACTGCCTTGCTAAAGAAGCTGAGGGTAAAGGTGATGGACTGGCCAAGCATGTCTCCAGACCTAAACCCTATGGAGCATCTGTGGGGCATCCTCAAACGGAAGGTGGAGGAGCGCAAGGTCTCTAACATCGACCAGCTCCATGATGTCATCATGGAGGAGTGGAAAAGGACTCCAGTGGCAACCTGTGAAGCTCTGGTGAACTCCATGCCCAAGAGGGTTAAGGCAGTGCTGGAAAATAATAACACACAAAAAAAAAATAACACACAAAATATTGACACTTTGGGCCCAATTTGGACATTTTCACTTAGGGGTGTACTCAATTTTGTGGCCAGCGGTTTAGACATTAATGGCTGTGTGTTGAGTTATTTTGAGGGGACAGCAAATTTACACTGTTATACAAGCTGTACACTCACTACTTTACATTGTAGCAAAGTGTCATTTCTTCAGTGTTGTCACATGAAAAGATATAATAAAATATTTACAAAAATGTGAGGAGTGTACTCACTTCTGTGAGATACTGTATATATATATATATATATATATATATATATATATATATATATATTTCAATCATGTAGTTGTTTCTTTGTATTTTCTTGACTTTGTGCATTTGAATGCGTATGTCTTGCTGTACCTGCACAGGTGGGATGTGTACCGTGGTCACTGGAGGGGAATTCCAGTGTCTCCATGGTGACAGTTGTCACAGTGAACGGGACCGCTGTGGGCTCCGGGGTGTGCAAATACACTCCGTACGTATTTTTATCATGTGTGATGGCATCTCTATCTGTGGCCCTGTACCTTCGTGTGTCATCACTACCCAAGATCCTCCTGCTTCTCCTTCTCAACATCCTCCACACTGTTGTCATGGAGACCAGTGGCTATCGGAAGGCCATAGGGTGAGTCAAGCTCAAAGGTTATAGAAATAGATTTCCCAAACTGAGGTTTGTGAGTTGGTGAAAAGATTATAAAAATAAAATAATTATTGCAATATTAACTTAAAATCTCAGCAAGTTCAAGTCAATGTTTTTGGTCAAAAGGCTGAATTCCTAAATTATCTGATATTCTGATGGGTGTCATTGTGTGTGTGTGTGTGTTTAGAGGTGGATTCTTTCACACACATGGCTATGACCCGGTTCTGGCAATGCTGTTGTTTTCTGGAGCTCTGGTGCTTCACTGCAGACAGCTGGATCTCAAACTCAGACTGGACTACCTCTGGGCCACCCAGGTGAGCGTACCTGTGTGTGTGTGTGTGTGCTTGTTTTCATGATTTATGAGGACACAAATTTGTATAATGACATGGGTTTTACACTGGTATTACGACGTAAACATGAAATATGAGGACATTTCTTGAGTCCTCATATTTAAAATAGCTTTAAAAACATACTAAACAATGTTTTATTAAAAATGTAAAAATGCAGAATGTTTTCTGTGATTTGTAGGTTTTGGGGTAGGGGTAGTGTAGGGGGAGAGAATGTATAGTTTGTACAGTATAAAAACCATTACGCCTATGGAATGTCCCCACTTTGATAGCAAAACAAACTCGTGTGTGTGTGTGTGTGTGGGTCTGTCATATGTTACAGAGAGCTAAAATACTTAATAAGCTCAAAAGGAGCAACATGATGCATAGAACTGCGTGAAAGCTTTGCGCACATTGACCCTTCAAAAGTTCTGGGATGTTTTAATGTTTTTAAATTAAGTATCTTATGCTCGAGGCTGCATTTATTTGATCAAACAACATACTGAGAATCATTATTCATTTATAATGTAAAATTAATTTAAAATGACTGTTGACTGGATATATTTTAAAACGTGTATATTTTAATTTATTCCTGTAATGGGGAATTTTCAACATTTTTAGTGTCACATGATCCTACAGAAATCATTTCAATATGCTGATTTGGTACTCAGGAAACATTTCTCATTACTATCAGCTGCCTAATATTTTTGTGGAAACCGTGAAACCGAAAATGAATGACCTACACCTTTAAATGATAGTGTATATTTTTAACAGAAAACACTAAATTATAAAGTGATAGACAAGCTACTTCAACAGCAACAGTGCCCTCTGGTGGATGCTTATTTTCAGATTGTAATTATGCATATTTTATTAACAAAGTCTCCAGTGACTGTACAGATATTACAGCTAGTATGAATATGCAGTTAATTGTTAATGTCTATTTCATCCTCAGGCTGAGGAGGAGAGAGATGACATGGAGAGAGTGAAGTTGGACAATAAGAGGATTCTGTTCAACCTGCTGCCTGCACATGTAGCTCAACACTTCCTGCTGTCCAACCCACGAAACATGGTCAGATTTCATTTACAGGTCACATAGAATAACCTTGAAGGGTTAAAGACAACATGAGTTGTCATTTAACTTCCATAGTGTGACATATAAGCAAACCAGCATATTCTGCTGGAGTGAAGTGGGAAGTGGGCCTTGATTTATCCATTATGGTCTGATTCAATAATATTTGGTCAACTGGCTTGATGTTATTGGCCAAAAATTAAAATTCCGTCTTTACTCACCCTTATGTCGTTCCAAACATGAATGACATTCTTTCTTACGTGGAACACAGAGGATATTTTGAAGAATGTTGGGAACCAAACAACATTTTAGCCTGTTGAAAAAAAAGTCTTAAAATATCTTTTATATGTTTCACAGAAGGAAGAAAGCCATAGGTTTGGTATGAATTCATTTTTGGGTGAACTGACCCTTTAAGTTAGTCATTTCATAGGCAGAAAAACACTTTTTTTTTTTCTTCAGAATGATGTGCACCGATAAGCACAATAAGACCATTTACATTTATGTAGGCTAAACTAGATCCATTTTGAATTCATGCTGTCTAATAATGTACATCTCAGTTGCTGTAATTCCCAAAGTCACCACTTCATGGCAATGTTGTTGAGATCCAGCTGCTAATTAGGTGAGAGGTCAGCGCAGATGTTTTGATGATAGCTTGTGTTTTGATGATGTAAACGAGATAACATTATGATTGTGTGTAGTGTAAATGCTTTGTGATCTCACTGCCAGGCTTCGTTGTGAGGTCTAATGAACACAATGAATGTGTGATTACACTCCCGTTATGCCGTTTGTTATGTTTTTTATGTTTGCTGCATGCTCAACACATGCCACTCGCCTCTTTTCCTGCCCAAGATCCTTTCCAAGGAATTGATGCAATCAGACATCCTGAAATCTGTTACGGTAGATCTGAAGCAAGCATCCTCTGCTGAGCGTGGAATTGTATTGTAAACAGTGGCATGGGGAAGTGAAAATCTTGGACACACAGTAAACACAAAAGTACAAACAAGATGTAACCATCACTGGAATTATTTCCTTGGATTCTTTCCACGGACAAATATTTATTTTTATTTAAATTTCATTTAACCCCAATCTTCTACAACGAAGGCTTGGAAAAAGTGTGCATTTATAGTTTACAACTGCTGCCTGAAGTCCACTTGTTTACATGCATCGAAAACACTTCAAATTAGTTTTACATGATTTTTTAAAAAAAAATTTCTTTGACTCTTATGATGAAAACACGGTTTTTCTTAAAACTTTTATATTTTACCATTCAAATGTTTGGGGGCAGTACATTTTTAATTAATACTTTTATTCAGCAAAGATGCTTTAAATTCATCAAAAGTGACAGTAAAGTCGTTTTATAATTTTACAAAAGATTTCAGTTTCAAATAAATGCTGTTCTTTTGAACTTTCTATTCATCAAAGAATCCTGAAAAAAAAAAAAAAAGGCATGGTTGTTAAAGGGTTAGTTCACCCAAAAATGAAAATTCTGTCATTAATTACTCACCCTCATGTTGTTCCAAACCCGTAAGATTTTTGTTTATCTTCAGAACACAAATGAAGATCTTTTTGATGAAATCTGAGAGCTACGCAACTACCACATTGACGCTTCAAAAAGTTCATAAAGAGATCGATTGAGTGGTTTAGTCCAAATTTTCTGAAGAGTCATGATAACTTTATATGATGAACAGATTGAATTTAGGCTTTTATTCACATATAAACATTGATCAGCGAACATAAACAGAAGCTCATCAACGTGTCAGTTGCGCTGTTTATGGAGGGACAGAAATGTCTCAGATTTCATTAAAAAGATATTTGTTTGTGTTCCGAAGTTGAACAAAAGTCTTGCAGGTTTGGAATGACATGAGGGTGAGTAATTAAAGGTGCAGCAAGCAATTTCTGATAAACGCTGTTGATATTTGAAATCACCAAAACAAACACGCCCCTACTCCATCTTGATAGCTCCGCCCACAAATTCACGAACACTCTATGTAACACAGGCACCTCCCCCCTAATGAGTGGACACGCCCCTTACTGCTGATTGGCTACAATTGTGTTTTGGTGCTTGGCCTGATTCACTATCAACAGTGTTTCTCAGAAATTGCTTACTGCACCTTTAATGACAGAATTTTCATTTTTGGGTGAACTGTCACTTAAGCAGCACGACTATTTTCAGCATTGATAATAATCAGAAATGTTTCTTCAGCAGCAAATCATCATATTAGATTGATTTCCGACACTGAAGACTCAAGTAATGATGCTGAAAGTTTTACCTTCACCAGAATAATTTTTTAATAGCAATAATATTTCACAATATTACTGTTTTTACTGCCAAATAATCAAATAAGAGACTTCTTTCAAAATCTTCCCATCCCAACCTTTAAACAGTAGTTTAAAATGGCTAACCTATGGCGTATGATTTTAGACTAAAGCATTTACGTGACACTTAAAAACCCAAATGATTGCTTTATTCCTACTGGAATCAAAGATTCAAAGTGCATGTACATGCTACTATTAGTTTGGTAAACAAAATACACAGTTATCCTAATCTTTTGGCACCATATTTCTTGTTTACATCCACAGGACAGCAAATTGTTGCTATGGTTATGACCAAATCATAACTTTGGGAGTGACTCCTGTACTCCATACATTCAGAATGATAATTAAAGGGAGTCACTTCTGCATTTAAATGCGGTTGTCACTCCCAAAACCTTGCAGTGTGTACATGTCTACATAGTAAATTAAACACTTCTATTTCAGAAGACCAAGAAAAATCCCATTTTATGTGACTATTTTAGCGTATATGATGCGGTTGTATCTTTGATTTTAGATGGACAGGTCAATCTAATGTACTCTACCCTTCAATGTCGAGAGCAAGATTTGCTTTGACCACAGTCAACTTGTCCAATTCATGCGTGTTGTAATTACTGTAGTCTTACCTTCTCTAAGCGCTGTTATATTCCCAGCTCAGCCTGGATCAGTGGTATCGTCCCCTGAGGGTCTCATTGTCTTTTTCCTTTCCTGCTCTTTCACTGTTCCAGGACCTGTATTATCAGTCTTACTCTCAGGTGGGCGTCCTGTTCGCCTCCATCCCCAACTTCAATGACTTCTACATTGAGCTGGATGGAAACAACATGGGTGTGGAATGCCTCCGGCTGCTAAACGAGATCATTGCTGACTTTGATGCGGTGAGAATTTCTTGTTTCCCAGTCCGAGAAATGTATGTTTTGGCTCAGTGTGTGAGTTACCTTAATCCCACTCTAGGCTTCATTTATTTCTCCGTCACACCATCTCTTTCTCTCTTTCTCTGTCTGTAGTTGATGGATAAGGAATGCTACAGAGACATTGAGAAGATCAAAACTATTGGCAGTACTTACATGGCTGCGGTCGGACTCGTCCCCACTGCGGGATCCAAGGTACACTGAGTGTGTGTGTGTGTGTGTGTGTGTGTGTATGTGTGCATACAGTACAACGCAAAAATCATTATCTCAATCAGAATTTTTGCCTTATTTTCCAAGATACAATTACTTGAACTTAAGGTCTTGAAGCAAAAAAACAACAACTTGTTTTTAGGAAATATAAACTACCATTCAAAAGATTGGTAAGATTTTTAAAATGTTTTTAGACATATATAAAATATATATTTTTTACATAAAAAAAAAAAAAAAAAAAAAAAAATCATACACTGTCATTCAAAAGTTTGTTTGTTGGTAAGAATTTGTAATGTTTTTGAAAGAAGTCTCTAATGCTCACCAAGGCTGCATTTATTTGATTAAAAATACAGTAAAACTGTAATATTGTAAAAGATTACTATAATTTAAAAGGAGTGTTTTCTGTTTGAATGTCTTAAAAATATATTTTATACATTTATATATATTTTAGATATTTTTTTCATGATTCTTTAATGAATAGAAAGTTCAAAAGAACAGCATTTATTAGAAATACTGTAAATTACTGAAATAATGTATTTACTGTCACCTTCGATAAATTTGCTTTGCCTTGCTGACTAAAAGCATTAATTTATTAAAAATCTTACTGACCCCAAACTCAAAGTTTGAATTTTTCTTACCCTATTATTCATTTATTCAGTTTTAAGCATAAATCTAACAAAATTTGGCAAGGTTTACACTTAAAAAAATAGATAAAATATCTATTAAAATAGATATATTTTATGAAAACAAGTCTTATTACTTTACACAATTTTGCTTCGCAAGTAAATTTATCCTGTTTAAGGATGTTATATATTTTTACATCAGAAAAAAAAAAAAAAAAAAAAAAAAAAAAAAAAAAACACAAATAAATCAAATGCTTTCTTCCAGTGTATGTGCCTGTGTGCATCGTGAATCTGGGCCCTGGTGTGTGTGTGTGCACACGTGTATTTGTGTGTGTGTTTTATGTGTGTGTGTGAAATCTTGAAAAGTGAGAGCATCAAGAGAGAACTTGTGTGTGTGCGCGTATGTGTGTTTGAGCTAATCTCAGATTGGGTGTATTTGCATTTGGACTTAAAAGTTGAATATCTCGTCATGCTGCCAGTCAAACCTGCCACTGCTTTTGAAAGCAAAACTAAGATTGAATGCGAACACACATGCATTTGTTTTTCTATCATAGTGGAGGCTTTCCATTGACTTTGACAGCTATTTGTATACCGAGCTAATGATATTTTCTCCAAACCCTAAAGCTAACATAAACACACCGCTCACATTAATTAAAGGGATAGTTCACCCAAAAATAAAAATTCTGTCATCATTTACTAACCCTCAAACCTGTATGAATTCCTTTTTTCTGTAGAACACAAAAGATGATATTTTGAAGAATGCTTGTAACCTAACAGTTTTAGTGTCCATTGACTTACACTGTTTGGACCTAAAAAGAAAATCATAAAGGTTTGGAAAGAGACAAGGGAGAGTAAATGATGACAGAATTTTTGGGTGAACTGTCCCTTTAAATCTCAGATTGCTGATGTAATGTTTCACTGCAGTTACATGATATGACGTGATCAAAATGATATGATATGAAAAGTAAAGTTCTGTCATCATGTATTCACCCTCATATTACTCTAAACCTGTAGGATGGAACACAGACCTCCACGGAGCACAAAAGAAGATGTTCAAAATGTTCAAGTTTCTCTTTTCCATAAACCAAAAGCGAGTTACTCTGAAATCCCATTTGCCATTTTTCATATTTAAACTTTTACAACAGCATTCAAGATTTTGAGGGAGTAGCAACTTAAATATCCATCTGTTTTGAACACAAAGCTATCATATGACTTCAGACAAGTTGGAAGGAAGTACAACCTGAATTCCGGAAATGTTGGGAAGTTTTTTAAATTCGAGTAAAACGAAAACTAAAAGATTTTCAAAATCACATGAGCCAATATTTTATTCACAATAGAACATAGATAACATAACAAATGTTTAAACAGAGAAATTGTACACTTTTATCCACTAAATGAGCTCATTTCAAATTTGATGCCTGCTACAGGTCTCAAAAAAGTTGGCACGGGGGCAACAAAGGGCTGAAAAAGCAAGAAATTTGGAAAAGATTCAGCTGGGAGAACATCTAGCAACTAATTAAGTTAATTGATATCAGGTCTGTAACATGATTAGCTATAAAAGGGATGTATTAGAGAGGCAGAGTCTCTCAGAAGTAAAGATGGGCAGAGCTGTGAAAGAGTGCATAAAAAGATTGTGGAACACTTTAAAAACAATGTTCCTCAATGTCAAACTGCAAAGGCTTTGCAAATCTCATCATCTACAGCGCATAACATCATCAAAAGATTCAGAGAAACTGGAGAAATCTCTGTGCGTAAGGGACAAGGCCGAAGACCTTTATTGGATGCCCGTGGTCTTCGGGCCCTCAGACGACACTGCATCACTCATCGGTATGATTGCGTCAATGACATTACTAAATGGGCCCAGGAATACTTCCAGAAACCACTGTCGGTAAACACAATCCGCCGTGCCATCTGCAGATGCCAACTAATGCTCTATCACGCAAAAAGGAAGCCATATGTAAACATGGTCCAGAAGTGCTGTCGTGTCCTGTGGGCGAAGGCTCATTTAAAATGGACTGTTTCAACTTGGAAAAGTGTTCTATGGTCAGACGAATCCAAATTTGACACTTGTTGGAAATCACGGACGCCGTGTCCTCAGGGCTAAAGAGGACGGAGATCTTCCAGCGTGTTATCAGCGTTCAGTTCAAAAGCCAGCATCTCTGATGGTATGGGGGTGCATAAGTGCATACAGTATGGGCAGCTTGCATGTTTTGGAAGGCACTATGAATGCTGAAAGGTATACAAAGGTTTTAGAGCAACATATGCTCCCCTCCAGATGACGTCTATTTCAGGGAAGGCCTTGTGTATTTCAGCAGGACAATGCAAAACCACATACTGCAGCTATTACAACAACATGGCTTCATCGTAGAGGGTTCGGGTGCTGAACTGGCCTGCCTGCAGTCCAGATCTTTCGCCTATTGAGAGCATTTGGCGCATCATTAAACGAAATACGTCAAAGATGACTACGAACTCTTCAGCAGCTGGAAACCTGTATCAGGCAAGAATGGGACCAAATTTCAACACCAAAACTCCAGAAACTCATTACCTCGATGCCCAGATGTCTTCAAATTGTTTTGAAAAGAAAAGGAGATGCTACACCATGGTAAACATGCCCCCGTCCCATCTATTTTGAGACCTGTAGCAGGCATCAAATTTGAAATGAGCTCATTTTGTGCATAAAATTGTAAAATTTCTCAGTTTAAACATTTGTTATGTTATGTTCTATTGTGAATAAAATATTGGCTCATGTGATTTGAAAGTCTTTTAGTTTTCATTTTATTTAAATTTAAAAAATGTCCCAACATTTCCGGGAATTCGCGTTGTAGTATTAATTACTTTTAGAGTGCTTTTGTATCCATTTTGGATCTCAGCTCCTGGTCACTTAATGCTTTCATTTTTTTGGAAAAAGAAAAAAGAAAAGAGCAGCATGATCATTCTGCTAAATATCTTCTTTGTTGACAAAAGAAAATAACATCACACAGGTAGAGTAAATGATGTCAGAACTTTAATTTTTTGGTCAAATATTCCCATATTCTGATTAGAAAATCACCCGACACACTCTCTGTTCATTATCCTCACCATTGAACAGGCATAGAGATGGCAGTATATGAATAATGTGTTTCTGTGTGCTCTCTCTTCTCCCTGAACAGGTAAAGAAGTCCGTTTCTGCACACCTGTGCACAGTGGCTGATTTTGCCATCGAGATGTTTGACGTCCTGGATGCAATCAACTACCAGTCCTACAATGACTTTGTGCTTCGAGTTGGTGAGTGACCTTGTTAGAATGAGGTGTCAGCCATGTGTTTGAGTGAGTTAATGTGCGTAAATGAATGTGTGTTCTTGTGTACGAGTAAAGGAAATACGTCAGTAAGTGTACACATTGTGCCGGACATCCCACATCCAGTAGGATGTCCTGAGTGTAACATATTTTGTAGGGAACAGATTACATATAACAAACACATAATTGCACTAATGCACAATAACGAATCATTTACACTACACGTCATTAATAAAAATGAAAAACATTCTTGTCATGAATTTAAACAAGACGGACCTCAGTTGGTAAGGAGATTTTTTTCCACATGCAGACAGACAGCAGGAGCCGAAGGTTTAACACATGGAACTGCTTGGAAAAGCATACCTGCTACAAATCATTTTTAATGAGAAGGGCAGAGAGAATGGAGAACGGGCACAATCCTGTACAACTGGTCCAAATGAGTGATCTGTAATTACATGTTTTAAGCCTCTTGACAAGCCGCATTTGCAAAATATAAACTTGCAGTTATGAAGTCATTTTGCAATATACTAGTAATGTAGTAATGTATTTTCTTCGGATGTAACCAAGGCCACATGGTCAGTCAAAAAATAAAAAGATAAAATTATACTATTTTTATAAACATTACAGCTTAAAAGTTTTTGGTTCAGTATGTTTTTTAGAAATTAATACTTTTTTATAGCAAGAACATATTAAATTGATAAAAAGTGACGGTAAAGACATTTATAAAAAAATAAATAAATAAAGATTTCTCTTTCAAATAAATGCTGTTCTTTTAAATTTTCTATTCATCATAGAATTCCGACGAAAAACATATCACAGTTTCCACAAAAATATTAAGCAGCACAGCTGTTTTCAACATTGATTATAATGAGAAATCTTTCTTGATCAGCAAATCAGCATATTAGAATGATTTCTGAAGGATCATGTGACACTGAAGACTGGAGTAATGATGCTGAAAATTCAGCTTTGATCACAGGAATAAATTACATTTTTCAAATATATTCAAATAGAAATCTTTTTTTCTTGTAATAATATTTCACAATTTTACTCTTTTTACTGTATTTTTGATCAAATAAATGTGAACATATGAGACTAAAAAAATCTTACCAACCCCGTATTTTTGAACGGAAGTCTGTTTGTCATGGAAAAATGAGAGATAAGGGAAGTTAAATCTGATTACTGACTGATTTGATTGTTTGATCAGGTATCAACGTGGGTCCAGTGGTTGCCGGAGTAATCGGGGCTCGTAGGCCTCAGTACGACATCTGGGGAAACACAGTCAACGTCGCCAGCAGAATGGACAGCACTGGAGTTCAGGGCAAAATACAGGTAACTGTGACTTACACAATCCTTACAAAAAATAATTTGATTAAGTATACTTAAGTAAAGTTCAAGGGCCAGATTTACTAAACGGGGCAAATTAGCGTGAGAGCGCAATTCCACAAATGCGCCGACGGGAGTGGCAAGTTTTGTGCGTGATCTATTGCTGACGCGCAAATTAAAGAACACAGATGCAGTCAAATCATTTACATAATGACCAACGCAATCTACCAAAAGCAGCGTGAATTAGCGTTGGGTCCCAAATAAGCAGAGCTGATGCTCTCATCAGGTGCGGGTTGACACAGGCGCAACTTGTTACATGTAATATACGGATAACGTCTTCCTCTGGCATTCCAAAGAAATTAATACGAATGGAAAATATTTTCTCCCTTCTACCATGTTCTCTCTGTTCTCTGCAGTGCTTCCTCCAAGCAGCAACAATTGCAGCCTTGCCGCAAAATGGGTTAAGACATGCTTTTTTGGGGTGTTAAATAATGGCGTAAATACCAGTAAATTGACTAGCGTAAACATTAGTAAACCGCGTTGCGTGATTAATTTAAATACTCTCCATCCATAAATTTTGCGTCTGAAAGGGAAACTCCTACTAATGCATATGCAATAAGGTCAGCCGCAAAAACAACTCAGTCCACACGCCTTTTCAGCGCTACTTTTGCACTGCGTGTCTTTAGTAAATCCCGACAGTAGTCTTTTAATGCCAAAACAGGGTTTGCGCTGACGCAAGCTGTTAGTAAATCTGACCCCATGTATATTTTAAGTATACCTTATGTAGTAAGTATACTAATATTAATGCACTACTTGTAAGTGTACTATTTCAATACTACTTGGGACTAAATTGGCCCACTTTTTAGTATAGGAGTATAAAAGTATACTTTTAAGTATAACAGTAGTAAACTTTGAGTACACAACTAGTTTACAACTACGTTTTTCTTTTGTACTGCAACTATACTACAAGTGAACTTAAAGGTATACTGATAGTTTACTAGTTAAATACTTGTAGAATAGTTTAGTTTAAGTACACTTTGAAGTATACTCTCAGTAAACTACCAGTTTAGTAGTTTTATAATGCAAACATACTTGTAAGTTTTCTTTAAGTGAACTTGACATCATACTTCTAGTTTTTATATATTGTTTTTGGACTTTAAGTATACTACTATGTTCCTATTTAGGTATTCGTTTTTATACTTGATATATATCTTTAACTGTACTTTAACTCTTTCTCCGCCAGTGTTTTTTTATTTATTTATTTTTTTAAAGTTGCCAGCCAGCACCAGCATTTTTGATCATTTTCACTCTGCAACAACTTTCATGGCCCCAGAATATTATGTGGAATGAATATCTGAACATGCAAATTAAAAAAAAAAAAAAAAAAAAAAAAAAAAAAAAAAGGAACAGAGCTTCTGCTTTAAAAAAAAAAATAAAAAAATCTAGCTTCATGTATTTGTTTTTTTATCAACACTCGAATGTTGATAAGTTTCATAAAAAACATTTTGAACAAAAAGAAAATCGCATTTTTGTCAAAAACTTCATCCGGATCGGATTCAGAACGATGATCAAAACATAGATGGAGTAGATCGAGTCCATCAACACCCCAAAAGCTTGTACCTCTTCAAGGGTTTGACATTTCCTTCGGTAACGTTTCACAGTTTTGATTTATATGCTGTTTTATGTTTGATGACCGCGTAATTTTACATGTGCATAAGCAATGCTTCTATCGCTTGTCTCTGCTTCTTCTTCGCCTGTGTTTTGATCCAGAGATTCTGTACTCTTTCAGAAGATGCATAATAGTGCCCCCTACTGTATAACAGTGAAAACATGGATTGATGGAAAATAAATGACGGAAAATTCCGTCAATGGCGGGGAAAGAGTTAAGTAGATTTGAAGTAAATTCCTATGTACACTACCTGTGGACAACACAAAAATTCACATACTCAGAATTAGGAACATATCTGTTTTCTTTATAAATCAATATTTTCAAACAATCTAAGTTTATAAGACAGTATGTAAAACTATGGGGAAAAAGTATTTAATATGATAGCTAATCAAAAGATAAACACAAGCCAAGTATACTTAGAATACTTAATTATGCTTTTAAGTATATCTCAATCAAATGATTGAGTACAAGTATAGGCCAAATATACTTAGACTTTTCTGTCAGTATAAGTCAAGTATACTTAAAGGGTTTGTTCACCCAAAAATGAAAATTCTGTCATTAATTACTCACCCTCATGTCGTTCCACACCCGTAAGAATTTTGTTCATTTCGGAACACAAATTAAGATATTTTTGATGAAATCTGAGAGATTTCTGTCCCTCCATAGACAGCTATGCGACTACCACATTGACGCTTCAAAAACTTCATAAAGAGATCGTAAAACTAATCTATATGAATTGAGCGGTTTAGTCCAAACTTTCTGAAGAGACACGATTGCTTTATATGATGAACAGATTGAATTTAGGCTTTTATTCACTTATAAACATTGATAAGCGAACATAAACAGAAGCTCAACCAAACCTGCTTGATGCAACAAACCTCTTGCAGAAGCTCAAACATGCTGGGTAACACGAGAATGAACCTCATTGGTTCTTGTGGAAGCTCAAACGTGCTGCGTAACACGGGAAAGAATGAACTTCATTGGTTCTTACGGAAGCTCACACGTGCTGCATAACACGAGAATGAACCTCATTGTTTTCACACGTGTCAAGCAAACATGCTCAAGCTTCCGTTGGTTTACCACAATTGAGTTGATGAATGTTCATGTGAATAAAAGCCTAAACTCAATCTGTTCATCATATAAAGTGATCGAGTCTCTTCAAAATTTTCATTTTTGGGTGAACTAACCCTTTAAGTGTATTTTAAGTATATTTCTGAGAAGTACATAAAAAGTACCAGCATGCCACTCCAAACGCATCTGAATTTATTTGCTTCTACATTCCCAGGTGACAGAGGATGTCTTCCGCCTACTCTCTGGTTATTATCACTTCCTGTGTCGTGGCCAGGTCAGCGTGAAGGGCAAAGGTCAAATGCTCACCTACTTTCTAGAGGGCCGAACCCCGCAAGGCACGCTCCACACGCAATCCAAGAGTCTGGAACGTGGGTCGAGCCCCTGCATCCGGACCAAGCTGGGGTCCGCGCCCGCTGTCAGCAGTTACGGTGTGAAAAGTCACACCGTAGGGCACATTAGCACCCCAAATAACAGCATTCTGTACCTGCCCTCCGTATCCGTTGACATGGAGATGGAGGTGTGATCGCCAAGTAGACGGGTTCAACGGTGATCAATCGATGCATTAGTAAATCAGAGGCAGGGAGGGAAACCGAACACAAGGTAGGAAGTGGGATGAAGAACGCGGGGAGACGGGACAGTTTTGCACTGAGGAGAGAAACATTCAAATGTGCCAAACTGAGAAAGGCCCTGCCCCTTCACGCAATTACATAATAAGCATGTATGTCTTTACGTCTGCACGTATGCGTGTGTTTTATTGAGTCTTCCCCAGACCAACAGGATATCAGGGTCTCCTACACGGGAGCATGCGATCTACTGCAAAGGCAGCTTCACACCAGCCGAGGAGACATGTATCCAGCGTGTGTGTGTCTGTGTGTGTGTGTGTGTTTTATCTTGCAACTGAAAATGTCAAGAGATGCCACGGTGATGAATACTTCGAACACGTGAGCGGTGAGGACCAAACGTTCCGATTCAAAACAGCGCTGTATTTTGTACGTGACTGAGTCAGGCGACGAAAGGGAGAAACACGTGTTGGGGTTTTTTAAAAAAGACAAAGGGAAAAAATGGTTCCTCATATTGAGATGTGCTTTGAATAAATTGTTTACATGAAGAACACGTCACAGGTTTACAGACCTGATAGCAAAGTTATTCCCAGCTCTTCAATTTTCAGGCACTCGTCTGCGGGTATGGAGCGAGAGAGAGAGAGAGAGAGAGAGAGACAGATCGGCAGAAATACTAAACAACCGCAGTGAATCAGAGACTGCAGTGATTTACTAGCAAACGCTAACGCTATGCTGTTTTGTAATCATTTACAGAAAGTCGGTCGAGTCTGTGACGTGAGTAAATGTTTAACTTTGCGTGGGTTGAATCAGCACAGTTTTCCTGTATGTGATGTGAGTACGCACTTGGTGCTTGGACAAAACATCTGTATGCATTTGCTGCTGCCCTTTGCCCTCTGGGATATCCTTTCCAGTAATAACATGACAATAGATCCAATGTGAAATAATCTTGTGTTTGATAAGCATCAAGGACACAAAATATCGATACAATCGCTTCACTGCTTGAGAAGCCAGCACAATCGAAGCTGTGTCACTGATAATAGGCTACTATTCACAAAAAGCAACCAAATTGGCTTCCAGTATGTGATAAAATGGCGTAATATAAGTACATCTATTCCACATATATTTTGTCTGTGGTTTTTCAAAGTGGCAGTTAGATTTCAGATTCTCCTATCAACGGTAGCATCTCTCACTGTGCTTGCGGAACGATCTTTAACGCGCGGTTGAACATGCATGATATTTTAGTGCTGGATGTGTCATGTGCTCTGTAGATCTTAGGTTAAACATCTGGATTTTAGTGCATCTGTTTCAGAGCATGCTCTCGGTTTCGAAAGCCTCACGAGCCTCATTTCATACGAGTTAAGAAATATCTTTTGGTTTACTTTATGTGCTATTACTGTATCTTTGATAGATTTCCCATGATGCCTAGGGAATGAAGTTTGGCTTCAAGCATGCCGTTCTGCATGTCCCTCTCAGCATGCCGTAATTCCGTCACGTCGCGCTATTTGATGACTGATTTGTGTCTCTAATGCATGCCTACTGCAAAAACAAACCAAGGGTGAAAAGTGTCGAAGATATGTTGCGAAACATGCTTTAGTAGCACTGCATGAGCCCAGAATAATGGCCTTGATGAAACGAACCATCTTTTTTTGAATCATTATCTTTATCTGACGGCGTATCCGCTTACCTGTTCCATGCGCGGTGCTGTGGGGAAAGCTTTCTGGGAGTTTTGTAGCATTGGCGCCTTGTCGAGCTCTTGAAGTGACTGCCTTTTTATCCAGGGTCTGTAAGAAAAAGTGTATTTCTTTGAATATGTGCCAACATACACGGTTACCAACATATCAAACTGTGTTCTTTTACAGCGTAACTTTGCGACATTGTGTGCATTTCCAACTGTACTCTCACATGGACGTGGGGCTTAATACTGACTCGCAAATGGGCTATTCCTTTTTATTTCGATGTTTCTTTCATGTATTCAGGAATGCTCTCTCTCTGATTATACTTTCGGCCGCATTTAGCTTCATTTACCATCGATACGGAATTTCGCATATTTATTAACGCAAAGTAAGGAGCTGTCCATTCGAATTCCATATCTGTAGTTTTTCGGTTTTTATTTAATGAATATGAATGCCAAAATGCTTATTGTATCACTGAATATTTCAGATTCTATGATCCAACAAATGTAGCCAAACAGCTAAATGGTTCTATTTGATATGGCTTAATATGATCTATTTTGACTACAGTGGCCTAACTTACTGATGTTATGAACATTAATGATATATTAACTTTAATAATGCATAAAGTGTGCACAGTAAAATCATAGAATAGATTTTCATGTCGATTAGATATTTTCATATTTGATACGGGTCAAAATTATTGTACGTATTAAATATATTGTAGAGTAAACAAAAAGAGTATTTTATTGATGATTTGTAATATTTGTGCTATTTTTGGGGTTGCAATGTATTTATTGAGATGGTTCTATGTGAATGTAAATTTCATATTGAGATCTTTTATACTTGTGTTTGCACTGTTCAGGAATAAAATAACAATGAGAGATGACGTTGGGCTTCTGTGTGTTGTTTGCGACGATCTGTGTTGTCGTGGCCGTGGCCTTGACCTTGAATAAGGAGACGTCAATCTATGGACTGATTGTGAGAGTGAACGACCGGTGAGTTATGATCTTGCATAACTCGAGAAAAACAACTGGGGCAAACAAAGAAGTCAGTTTGGTTAGTTGACTTCTTGTTGGTAATAATAATTTTTTATTTTTTTTATTTTACCAGTTTCCTCTCCTACAAAAGTCCATGCCTTCCTGACGGGGTATTTGCATTAGATTAGGTGCTTGTATATTTGTGTGAAATAAACCTCAGTGATTCAGAACATTGAGGCTTTAGGAACTGCCGTAGATCCGGCCTATTGTCCCACTTCTCTTTTCTGCATATTTCCTCAGTTTTCAGACTGAAAGCGATTTCCCATATACAGGATGTACCCGTTCCGAAGCATTTTGGGGAACAGGGGAAAACAAAAGAGTCTTATCAAGCTGGCATGTGTAAGCAGCAAATAGACAGGATGTGGCATATCATACTGCCGGAAACAACTGTATGAGAAAAAAAACTCATATACACAATCATATCAGGCCAGGGTGTCAGGATGGATGGACCTTTCAGCATGACACAGAGAGAACCACTCTCTTTGCCAAAGTTACTGGTTATTGTGGTCTGCCAAGGTCAAATTATCACTCTAAACTTGCAATAGTGTCAACCTGACATGATCCTTCATAGTAAAAACAACCCTCCCCTACCCAACAACAGAGGGAAAACAAATGCCGAACCACAACGAAAAGATTTGAAAGTTACAGCTGAGAGGAAGATTTCCAGCGAGAAATTACTTTTTGGTCTGTTCTTCACTTAAATCAGAAAACTTGGAATATAGCACACAAGTTGTGTTGGCTGCTCTTATGGTGTTTTTGTCATGCTTAGACTGAGAAATATGTGACCGCTGAGAAGGGGTTTGCTTTAAACTAAAATTTTTTTCATTATTTACCACCCTTGTGTCACTCTGAACTAATTTATTCTGTGGAAAAGAGGCTCTTTTTCATACAACAAAAAATGTATGATGGTCACTGGCTAAGTTTCAAGTCACATTTTCACAATCACAAAGCTGAATTTTCAGCATCATTACTCCAGTCTTCAGTGTCACATGATCCTTCAGAAATCATTCTAATATGCTGATTTGATGCTCAACAAACATTTCCTATTAACAATGTTGAAAACAGTTGTGCTGCTTCATATTTTTGTGGAAACTGTTATAAAAAAAATTCAGGCTTCTCTGATGAAAAAAGTAAAAACAAACATTTATTTGGAAAAAAGCATTTATTTGAAATAATATAAAAAAAAAAAAAAAAAATAAAAAAAAACTTTTGTAACATTTATAAATGTGTTATATAACGGTCACTTTTGACTTAATGCATCCATGCTGGATAAAAATCTTACTGAACCCAAACTTTTGAATGGTAATGTATATGCCAGGATTTGAATCTAAGTCCACTTTTAAAAATGTCTCAGGTTTACGACTGTAACCATGATTCCCTGAGAAGAGGAACGAGACACTGAGTGTGTTTACATGCACCCTCATAATGCAATTATAATGGGATTTTGGCAATATTGCAATTAAACTTTACCTAATTTAAAACGCAATACTTCGATCAAACGAATGCGATTAAGCTCTTAATCGTAGTAACCATAATCGCATTAAAATGTAGATGTTGTACGCCAATTTTAATCGCAATAAACAGGCATGTGAACACCTTAATCGCATTATTCCCGCTCTGACCAAAGTGCGCATGTGCTCAGACGTACACTGATTCATGAAGTTGTTCACACAACTTCATGAATGATCTCCATGACGTTATTCTGAAGTTTTCTCTTCTCCAAATCGCTAAACTCTGTCAACACAACTCGCTGTGCAGTCTCAGCTCCGTATCTTCATCCAGACGGCGCGAAGAACGTGACAGCAGTGTAGGCAAACCCAGCACTGCAGTGTTCATCACGGCGCCAAATAATATCCAGTACGTCCATAAAAATGTATTTTGAATTTGTTGTGAGTAGATTAAGCCGGTAACATGAATACTGTATGCCTATCTGAGTTTGAGTATAACCATACTTATAAGCAAATAATTAGAGTAATGAAAATTGCATGTAAACTGGAGTGAAGAGTTCTGCTCGTGTCATGTAAACATCTTACTACGATTAAGACCTTACTCTGACTATGAGAAATAATCACATTATTTGTGCACATGTAAAGTTGTCACTGTGTCTTGGATCGGCGCTATGGGGGAATGGCATCAGCATGACCGGTGTCTGAAGCACGTGTGTCAAACATGTCAATTTTATTGGCCTACATCAGTCCATGACATCACTAGCAAAGCGCCCGTGTGTATAAGGTGTGGCAACGAGATGCAATGACTGCTATCAGGATTGCATTGCTATGAGTGCCTCCAACTCGCTCGAGAGCTGAACGTGCTTGTGCAAAGGCTAGATTACCATCCCCTCGGGAGAAAATCAACGAAGAACAAAGCTCCTTACCATGAATTCATCATGATGAGCACATCCAGCTTCCTCAGGGAGTCAGACGCACTCCACCGGAGTGTTTGTCTTGCGCACATACAAACAAGCCACTCCTGAAGAAAAAAGAGCTGATGACGTGTATTACAGGAACCCTCTTATATGCCCGGGCACTCAACTAGTGACATCATTGACTGTCATTGGCCAATAAAATTGGTGTGTTTGGCACACGTGCTTCAGACACCGGTCACACTGATGGCGTTCCCCCATAGCATCAATCCAAGATGCAGTGTTGAGTTTCTACTTTGAAAGGGAACTAGACTAACTCATTTTACACTTGAATAAATAATTACATTATTAAAAAGTGTTTGCTCTATTGGTCATGTCTTTTCTCACTAAGGCCCTGTTTACACCTGGTAATAACATGACATCAGATCACAAGCGGACGAGACAGACATACCCGTTTACACTTGGTAGTTTACATCCATCTCTTTTGTCCACTTTTGACCACTTCTGTCCGGATTTCTTTAAGGGGAGGGTCAATGGGAGTGAATGTATGGGCTTGTTCAAATCTTTTGATCTAATGATGTTTTATTAACAAAGTTCGGGAGAAACACGTACAAATGATCTATCTAATCATCACATAATTCCAACCAGCAATCAGCAATCAACACGTCTACCCAATCAGCATGAGTGGAGACCTATATTATATTATATATATATATATATATATATATATATTATATATACACACAGTCGACTCACTTATGTTTCTCGACAGTTTTCAGCATCCCTCCACCACCCCGTCTCCTCACACTCGCCTGGTTACTTTCCTAACCAGAAATACGGGGGAAATATTCTGGGCTCTCCTCGGACAGCACGCCAAACACGCATACTACTTTATCTGATTATTTGTAAATGTGAACTTGTGAAATGGACAAAATAAGCTTGCGCAATTTACATATGTGGTGCATGGAGATGATGGAAAAACACAGAGAGCAGCAGCTTTCATTTCTGATCTGATAGCCATAAGACCACGCCGAACGCTGTTGAGTGTGTGTTAGAAATCAGGAATGGTGAGAGAACATTGTGCTTGGTACGTTTTTCGTCTTTAAACCAAACTTGGGTGTTCAGCAACAAAGTTTAAATCCCATCTGACTAGCACACTTCCCATAATGTTTATGCATTAGGTCAGTAGGCGGAGAATATGTGGTCTTTTGTGGCTGTTCGAATGCATTCGACCACGAGCATCTACACTATGAAAGCAATCCGATCGAATGCGTTTTCGGCTATCTCTGGTCTGGAAGTGATCAAAAGTGGACAAGCTCAAAACGTTTAAGTTCCCATTTACACCTGTATTTAGCGTCGTCCGCATGTGATCCGATCGACTAAAACATCTTAATACCAGGTGTAAACGGGGCTTATAATAAATTGGTGCATGACACCAGCTCGACAGCACTTGTCCCCATTAATTTTCATTCTATGGAAGAGCATGCAAATTCTCTGTGAGTTTCCGTGAGTGTTCAACGGAAGAAAGAAAGTCATATGGGTTTGAAACAGCAAGAGGGTGAGAAAATGATGACAGAATATCTTTTGTGTGTGTGTGTATGTGAACCATCCCTGCTGCCACTATGCAGGAATGAATGCAATGGAATAATCAGCCCTGCCTATCGAACCTATTGTGAGTTAACAAGGAGCTTTGCTTATGGAAAATCTCCAGTCTTTATCCCTGTACCTGTCGTGTAGCTCACATACTGCAGCAGTGTCAGATCAGGCCTGGGCTTGCTTTTCCAGCACTTAACCAAACCCATTCCTTTCCTCATCTCTCAAATGATAATCTCTGCCCTCCAGCACATCAGCGCTCACAATGACTTTCGTATGAAGATGCTCTCACTCACTCCCATTTTTCCTCCCATCAAACAACTTGCCAGAACTTGTCTTTTCCCCCTTTTTAACCGTCAGTCCCCTTTTACTGGAAACTGTTAATGGTTCCTGCTAAACGAAGATGTGTGTGTGTGCGTGGACTGTGTATATGCTGATGAGTAAGGCGTAGGAGTGTTTATTACCTGAGGGGAGGAAATGACTCATGACTTTTTTTATGGCTGACATACCAAGATAAACAACAGCGCTAACAGGTCATCAGCTTGCACACTTCAAACCCAGCCGCTGTTTAGATCACAACTACGCAGCTACTTGATTGGATAAGACGGTCTCAGATCAGCGTGGGGCTAATGATCAATTTCCACTTCAAGTTAGCCAACTGAACAATCGTGACAAAACACACAAAGCTTTCAGGTGTACAGTACAGGCGATTCAGTATATCTGATAAGAGAATCCAACGGTGGACCCAAAGCTGCCAAAGACTGGATTTGTGATGGTTTGTTTGCACTGATTGTGTTATAGTTTGGAGTGCTCTTATTTAAGATCATAAAACACACAAATAAATCATAAAAACTGTCATAGCACTGATTGTGTTAATCAGTGTTCAGATTAATGGCTGTTGAATACTGAACACGTTATATGCAAAATACATGGGTTTCATATGTTGCTATTTGATTTGTTGATAAACTTTTTACTTAAAGGATTAGTTCACTTCAGAATACAAATTTCCTGTTGATTTACTCACCCCCATGTCATCCAAGATGTTTATGTCTTTCTTCCTTCAGGCGAAAAGAAATGAAGGTTTTTGTGGAAAACATTCCAGGATTTTTCTCCATATAATGGACTTCACTGGGGCTCAACGGGTTGAAGGTCCAAATTGCAGCTTCAAAGGGCTCTACATGATCTCAGACGAGAAACGAGACATCTTATCTAGCGAAACGATTGTTTTGTTTTTTTAGAAAATGACCAAACAAATTATATACTTTTTAACCACCAATGCTTATCTTGCACTGCTCTGCGATGCGCCATGCATTACGTAATCACGTTGGAAAGGTCACGCGTGACGTAGGCAGAAGTATCACGGTAGGGCGAAAAACTCCATCTCATTTTCTCCTCCAGCTTCAAAATCGTCCGATATCATTGTTTTACTTTTTTTTTTTTTTGGAAAGGCCGTTAGTCTTTGCAAGTTTGTAAACACTGGATCAGTACTTCCGCCTGTCACGCGATCTGTATGTTCTGTCTATGTAACATTTCCAACGTGATTACATAATGCGTGGCACATCACAGAGCAGTGCAAGATGAGCATTTGTGGTTAAAGAGTATAGAATTTCTTTCTTTTTTTTTTTTTTTTTAGAAAATGACAGATCGTTTTGCTAGATAAGACCCTTATTCCTTGTCTGGGATCATGTAGAGCCCTTTGAAGCTGCACTGAAACTGACATTTGGACCTTCAACCCGTTGAACCCCAGTGAAGTCCACTATATGGAGAAAAATCCTGGAATGTTTTCCTCAAAAACCTTAATTTCTTTTCGACTGAAGAAAGAAAGACATAAACATCTTGGATGACATGGGGGTGAGTAAATTATCAGAAAATTTTAATTCTGAAGTGAACTAATCCTTTAACATAAAATGTTTTTGTTCAGTTTACTGAAAATGTAACATTTGTCAATGACAAAAAACAACATATAATCTCAAACTTGCTAGTCTTTTCTGAGAAACAGCTCTATTTAGACTAAGGGGCATTCACAACACCGTTTTCAACTAAAAACTGAAAACTATTATGTGTTTTGGCCGTTCATTTACACAACAGCAGTGTTTTGGGGCCCTAAAAAACACCGACATTTGAAAACAGATTTCAAAGTGCAAGTTTTTGAAAATGAAACTGTTGTCATCTCTGTGTAAACTACAAAAGTGCAAATTTGTAAAACAGTGTCAGCATGCGCATGTGTATTGCGTGTTCAGTCTATAGTAGTTAGTAGCGCGTAGTTTCTTTAAAAAGTGACATCGCCATCTACTGGCCTGGCATGAATAATACAGCGTTTTTTAATCTTTTTTTCGGATCCATGTGAATGGGGATAGTTTTGACAATGTTGCCGTCTGTACACAAAGGAACTTTTCCTTTTTAGTACGTTGTTGTCGTGTAAATATACCATAAATTTGCAACCCTGTTACTCATTCTAGCATATTTTTTAAAATTGATTTATAATTGCTTTTTATTTCGTTTTTATTTAATAGTTATTTTTTGTTTATTGCTTTAACTTTGTTTTGAAAAAAAAAAAAAAAAAAAAATCACTTTAAATGAACATTAAAATAAAGCAACTCATATAAACTCATATCCAACCTCCTTTGACAGACCATTTGTTGAAAAAGGATTTTCATTTACTTCTTTTAATTTTTCAAGAGTTTCCTCTTTGTGAAATGTGCCACATGTTCCAGTTTGCCCTCAAAAATACAATGAAGCCTTTCGTCGGTGTCTCCTTGTTAGAATGTGCAATCTGCATCATCAATCACACTCTCAAACAATGAAACAAGGATTAACAAGCTCAAACTTGGCAACATGAAAGATACCAAAATAGCAGCAAAACAGACTCCACCATTCATTTCACAATACGATGAGTTTGGCACAGCAGGTCGCAATGTAATGGGCTTTTGGCAGATCATCATCCACTTTACTGCCACCAACAAAAAGCATGACTCACCAGTATAATAATTAAATTAAAGTATTAGCTATAAGACGTTTAGTTGTAAGATTTTACTGAAGCAGGTGATCAGGAATAATCAGAGAACTATGTGGCACAAGAGGTCGTTGTCATCTAAATGGAATGTTTCATGAGGATCACTGCAGTAAAACTGAAGCAATGTCATTCTTTACACCGAAGTCAGAGCTTACTAACATGAGGGAGGTATTTTTATGGATGGGTAAATTGTTGACTCTTTATCATTATTTCAAAACTTGTTGTAAGACTAGCTGGGGACAGATGTAACAATCTAATTTATGCACAAACTTTATTGAAGAACAAAGAATAATCAGTTTTAAATAAAGTGAACAATTTAAAGTTACAAAAAAATTATATTGTATTTATGACTTTAAATTTAGCACAAAAAAAAAAAAAAAAAATTGCAGTTTGTGAGTGTTCGTGTGTCTGTATTCCTGTCAAATAAGGGTTCAGTCACTAGCTATGTTGCCATCCACCTATTTTTATGTGAATTTTGGGATATCCCATTAAAAAAATGCTAGATGGAAATGCCAAGATGCGCATAAATTCTAAAAATGTGCACAAAAATACGTATGTGCTCAATTTAGGCGGTTAATGTTTTATCAGATTAAGCATGCGCATAAACTATAATGGAAACATAAATTTCTGGATGGCCAACAAAAAAAAACCTCATGTGACTCTGCATTAACAGAGGATGTGATTGATAACTGGATTTATTGGAATCATCATAAGGGATTGGATGTAACATAATGAACTGTTGCAACTATCCCCACCCCCAAACAGCCATAACATAGCTAACTGTTTTAGCATGTGGGTTTGAAGTTAGCATGAATGCTAAGCATCAAATTAAACTAGAGAAACAGCTACTTTAGGTTATGTAAGTCAAATAACTATCTACAATACAATGATTGCAAGACAAAAAATAATCTTGATAAAAGACTGGTCATTTTCTAAAAAAAAAAAAAAAAAAAAATTGTACAGTTTTTAACCACAAATGATCGTCTTGCACTGCTCTGCAATGCGCCACACATTACGTAATCACGTTGGAAAGGTCATGCGTGACATAGGTGGAAGTACCGCAGTAGGGCGAAAAACTCAATGTCATTTTCGCCTCCAACTTCAAAATCGTCCGACATCGTTGTTTTACCTTTTTTTGTAAAGGCCGTTTGACTTAGTCTTTGCACGTTCACTTTGTAGACACTGGATTGATACTTCTGCATACGTCACGAGTGACCTTTCCAACGTGATTACATAATGTGTGGCATGTCGCAAAACAGTGCAAGATGAGCATTTGTGGTTAAAAAGTATATACATTTTTATTTTTTTTAGAAAATGACTGATCGTTTTGCTAGATAAGACCCTTATTCCTCGTCTGGGATCATGTAGAGCTCTTTGAAGCTGCACTGAAACTGCAATTTGGACCTTCAACCCGTTGAACCCCAGTGAAGTCCACTATATGGAGAAAAATCCTGGAATGTTTTCCTCAAAAACCTTAATTTCTTTTCTGACCCTGTTACAACACTCCCCTGTCTTCCCCAATGGCTTTTTAATAAATATACCCATAGAAAGTGGTCAAAAATCACTGGAAGTCAGTAAGATTTTTTTTAGAGAAATTAATACTTTTATTTAGCAATATTTTAAATAAATGCTGTTTTTTACTTTATTTTCATCAAAGAATCAGTTTCCCCCAAAATATTAAGCAGCACAACTGTTTTCAACATTGGTAATAATAATAAATGTTTCTTGAGCAGCAAATCATCATATTAGAATGATTTCTGAAGGATCATGTGACACTGAAGACTGGAGTAATGATGCTGAAAATTCAGCTTTGCCATGACAGGAATAAATTATATTTTAAAGTGCCCCTATTATGCCTTTTTTTAAGGTTCCTAATATTGTTTTAGGAGTGTCCTACAACAGGTTTACATGCATGCAAGGTCAAAAAACACTTTCGTTTTCTCATAATATACTTTTAATTTCACCTCCGTTCTCAATGATTTGTTTGTTAGAAGCAGTTTGAAGAATCAGTCTCTCTAAACCCCTCCTTTCCGTGAGCCTACACTGCTCTGATTGGTCAGATGGCCCAATCCTTTGTGATTGGCCTACTGTGCGCACCGCGTGCCCATTGCCATAACTGAATGACAGCTATCAATTCGCAAGACATTGTATACAATAACGTATGGACAGAAAAGATGGCAACGATTTTACCGTATCAATTCGAGCCCGAGTCCGATGATGAAACGTCTGAAGTAGTCGATCAACCAGAAACTGATCAACTCCAGAAACGCAATCACGACTGGAGTAGGATGTTTCTCTATGGTAAGTGTCACCTTAGTTTGCTTTATTTATAAGACGTGATAGCACTGTTATACTTTATGTAGTTGCACAGAATGCCAAGTGAAGCTGAAAACCTCTAACATAAGATAAACATTTAGGCCAGATGTGTACAAACTTTTTCATCATAACTATTAATAAAGTAAAAAATGGCTATATTATTGTTTGACATTACAATGGGTGTTTACTGTTTACAGAGAGAATACTTCAACTAGTTAGCATGGACTAGCATCTTAACATCCTATTACAATACAGATAGAACTCCACGCTACTGTAATAATAAAAACGCAGAGGAAAAAAACAGTTTGTTTTACAGTTATGTAAGCGAACCGGGCCTACAGCTATGTATAAACTCCCACATTAGCCGAGCACAAATGTGAATAGCTGATAATGCATTACACTTTGTGAACAAAAGTCGTGCTCCGTCCTTGATCATTACTCCAAGTAATAAGACAGATAAGCTGTATTAATCGACACATTTTTAGACAATATTGCACCCACATCTGAAAAGCAGAACAATAGAAGCGTGAGTTAGCCGGTTAGCAGGAGACAGACAGACTAGGGTGTACATTACACAACATAACATACAAAACTACAAATTTTGAACGATCGCTAGAAAAGATTGTACTGCTGTGGTATTGTTGAAAAAATTAATTTTCGCTGGTGTCTGCTTGCACAATAAGTGGGTGGGCAATATGCTAATGTTTCGTCTTGACGTCACAACGAAATGGCTTAAGATTCGTTTTACAAACGACTCGTTTAATTGACTCAGAGTCAACTCTTACTTTTGAGAGACAATAGCTTTATATAAGGTGCACTTTCAGATTTAAAACTTTGCAGGATGTTTTCATTCACTTAGAGCTATGTTACACACTACATGAAAGGTAATTTTCAAGAATCCATACTAGAGGCACTTTAAAATATATTAACATTTAAAACAGTCTTGATGAGCATAAGAGACTTCCTTCATCAACAAAAAACAAAAAAAACAAACCAACCCTAAACTTTTGAATATCTGCAGATTAAGTTCGTTCTGCGTCATGAAACTTGCATTCCGCAGGAGTGGCAGGACTCTGACGTGTCTACATAATTGTATTGCATTGCAGGTTACTTAAATTCTGTCAGGTTTAATGAGTGATCTGTAACAGGGTAAAGAAGTCAAAAGTTCTTTTTTTCATTACAACATCTGCATTTCAACGTCTCTGGTGTCCAGCGTGTACTGACATACACACACACTCTCATTTGCAGGAGTTTGTCTGTATGTGTGTGTGTGTGTGTCAGTGTATGTATATAAATGAGTGTTAGATATGCCTGGACTTTACCGTTGGCCAAATAAACACATTTCGCTTGGCCATTCCCATGCTGGCTGGAGAGACGAGCCAGAGGAAGCCACACACAATGGAGGCCTGCGCATGAGAGCGCATACAAGAAAGTTTTCCCAGACACACTTGCACACACACACACAAAAAATCATTTTGACACATTGACTTCTATGCATTATGCACACATAACCACAAGTATACACTACATCCAAACCAATAATGGGGTCAAACTACTGCTGTTCATTTACAGACCACAACAATCTCCAGAAGTACATAGTGTACATAACAGCAACCTAGGAAGAAGGAAATTCTTCAGGGTCCAGCAAGGTAAGAGTCATCCTATATGTGTGTGTACATCTCGGGAATAAAGGCTTGCATGAGAATTGATGGAAATGCACGCTGTGACAGGAGTTCTGGCACCGGGAGCAGCTGCTTCTTTAAATAACAAACATGTGTGGTCACACCCACAATCATCTATGATATTTCTGATCCAAAGTCATGTATTCATAACTAGCAAACATTTCACTCAACCCTTGGTGGACAATGTGGGTAAAAGGTGGTGCATATGACAGGAGTGTGTGTGTGTACACGTGAGCTTGTGTATGTGTCATTTCAGTTTAAATGGTCTGTACAGTGGGAAGCTCAGAGCTCTCTGGCTAAACTGATTGATCTCTTCATATGTGTGTGTTGCATAGACATCTGAAAGGATTTAAGATGCACTAATCACTAGATTATCATCCTTAGCCATGACTGACCCTAGAGAACATTCCAGAATCATGTTTTCCAGCAGCAGGAATGGGAAAAATGTTTTCCCTTATATTACCTTACTTAACCTCTCTGGTAGAATGAGCATTGCATATTGATGGAGGTGCAGTTTATTAAGAATATGAAACATAATTTTTAATACTCAATTATCCTGATGTTTTTTTTTTTATACCATTGTGATGCACTGCAACTAAAGAGAAAACACAACAGACTCACTGGATAAAATGTGGCTCTACCTACAACTCCAAAAAACGTACCAATATATACAATTCACTGCAGTTTCCAGCTAGAAAGAACAATAGTGGCAGTAAAGCGCCAATAACTTTTATTCTGTATCACGCAAAATATGATTACATAGACAGATTATCAATTAATAAAGACTTATTTTTGTGCAGTTTCTTACACAAGGTATGTTATGACCTCAAAACACATTTAGTGCGTGATTTATAAACTAACACAATACGTTTTGCATAGGGGTGCTCCGATCAGGATTTTTGGAGGTGATCAATGATCATCGATCACAGGAAGAAGTATCTGCTAGGGGTGTGACGAGACAGTTAGCTCATGAGACGAGATGAGATTTTTACACCGTATTTTTAAGAAATCCTCAATGACGAAATACACTATACTGCCAAAAGTTTTGGGATGCCTGCCTTTACGTGCACATGAACTTTAATGATATCCCATTCTTAATCCGTAGGGTTTAATATGGAGTTGGCCCACCCTTTGCAGCAATAACAGCCTCAACTATTCTGGGAAGGCTTTCCACAAGGTTTAGGAGTGTGTTTATGGGAATTTTTGACCATTCTTCCAGAAGCGCTTTTGTGAGGTCAGGCAGTGATGTTGGCGAGAAAGCCTGGCTCGCAGTCTCTGCTCTAATTCATCCCAAAGGTGTTCTGTCGGGTTGAGGACTCTGTGCAGGCCAGTCAAGTTCCTCCACACCAAACTCGCTCATCCATGTCTTTATGGACCTTGCTTTGTGCACTGGTGTGCAGTCATGTTTAAACAGGAAGGGGCCATCCCCAAACTGTTCCCACAAAGAGTATATGAAATTGTCCAAAATGTCTTGGTATGCTGAAGCATTAAGAGTTCCTTTCACTGGAACTAAGGGGCCAAGCCCAACCCCTGAAAAACAACCCCACACCATAATCCCCCCTCCACCAAACTTTACACTTGGCTCAATGCAGTCAGGCAAGTACCGTTCTCCTGACAACTGCCAAACCCAGACTCGTCCATCGGATTGCCAGTTAGAGAAGCGTGATTCGTCACTCCAGAGAACACGTCTCCACTGCTCTAGAGTCCAGTGGCGGCGTGCTTTACACCACTGCATCTGATGCTTTGCATTGCACTTGGTGATGTAAGGCTTGGATGCAGCTGCTCGGCCATGGAAACCCATTCATGAAGCTCTCTACACACTGTTCTTGAGCTAATCTGAAGGCCACACAAAGTTTGGAGGTCTGTAGCTATTGACTCTGCAGAAAGTTGGCGACTTCTGTGCACTGTGCGCCTCAGCATGCTCTGACCCCGCTCTGTGATTTTACGTGGCCTACCACTTCATGGCTGAGTTGCTGTTGTTCCCAATTGCTTTCACTTTGTTTTGATACCACTAACAGTTGACCATTTAATATTTAGTAGTGAGGAAATTTCACGAATGGACTTATTGCACAGGTGGCAACCTATCACGGTACCACGCTTGAATTCACTGAGCTCCTGAGAGCGACCCATTCTTTCACAAATGTTTGTAGAAGCAGTCTGCATACCTAGATGCTTGATTTTATACACCTGTGTCCATGGAAGTGACTGGAACACCTGAATTCAATGATTTGGAGGGGTGTCCCAATACTTTTGGCAATATAGTGTACATGACTAGAAAAATAGTCTGCAGGTGCATTTGAAACCGATAGTGTTAATATAAGCAAATGTGAGATAAAAACACATTTAGGGTAGAGTTAGGGTAGGGTAGAGTTTAGTGTAGGTGTTCCGTTATTTTTTTAAATGCAATAGCACATTTTAGCGCCACTCACAGAACATTTCACTTCATAAAATGTTGCCAGATTCATGTTCGTCTGCTTTAGATAAAACAGAATGCATATTTAGCATCACTCACTGGACATTTCATAAGTTACACTGGTGCAGGACCCCCTGGAAGGATGTGATTTGAGTTTTAGGAGCACAGAATTTTTTAAGCCAATCACACGAGACGTAACTTACATGTGACTAATCGCTCGATGTCATGACAACACTATTTGACCAATGTCCCCAAAAGAAGGCGCACAATCCCAAACCCTTCACTGGTGACTGTCCTAAGCTATGGTGCGAAAGCCAACAAACATGGAAAAAAAAAAAAAATGTCCAATTCATGCTTTTAAGAAGCTTTAAAACAAATTGTTCACTAATAAAAAAAAAAAAAAAAAAAAAAAAAAAAAGCTGCAATACTTTGATTAAATATTATATATAGTGCATATTTGTACATTAGACTACACAGCTAATTTTACATGGCTGTCAATGGAGAAGATGCTTTTTGGGTGTTGTAATTACAACATCCACCACTAGGGGCTAACCTGCCATGCTAACCAGCTAAACCTTCACAAAAGAGAGTATAATGGCAAATACAAAGGCAAAGACTAAAACCTAACAAACAAAACAAAACAAAACAAAACAAAAAAAATGTAGAAATGTAAGCACTGCATCTAATACTTTGTGTCAAATCAAGGTTTTGAGACATTAAAATTTTGGACAGTAAAGCGGTGGTCACACTACACATTTTGTTACTTCACTCATATGATGTTTTATTAACAAAGTTCGTGAAGAACATGTTCAAATGATCTATCCAAGCACGAGAGGAGGCCTATATATACAGTACCTATAGAAAGTCGGAAAAAATATTTCACCCTGTAAAAATCTTTTGTCACATTAGACCCTGGAAAATAAAATAAATTAAGTCTAACTTTTTTGAGCTGTATGTACACATTATATCCCTCACCATCAAAGTGAAAATAACATTTTAAAACATTCTGGAGGATTATTCTAAATTAATTAGTGAAATATGTGGTTTGGTAAAGTGAACAGCTCCTTAGAGTATACCATTTTAAACTTCCAGATCAAACACCAGGCTAACTGCCCCACCTTACATCAATTGTAATGGTTTTGATTACTTCAGAATAAAGCCAGCTGTTTCTTAACGATTTCTATGGAAGCCCGTTTCCGCCACTAAATAAAAAATAAAAAAATAAATAAAAACAGTAATTGTGACTTTTTATCTCAGAATTGTGAGTTTATATCACGCAATTGTGAGTTTACATCTTGCAATTCTGACTTTATATCATGCAATTGCGATTTTATATCTCAGAATTCTGACTTTATATCGCGCAATTGTGAGTTTATATCTCAGAATTCTGACTTTATATCGCGCAATTGTGAGTTTATATCTCAGAATTCTGACTTTATATCACGCAATTGCGAGTTTATAGGCCCTTTCACACCGGACGCGTAAAGGAAAACCGAAACGAAAAAGCGAATAGTTCGCGTCAAAACCATTCACATCAGTCGCGACGCGAATTTGCGACGTTTGTGCTCCGAAAGATTCCAAAACATTCGCGGCAACAGCTGAATGAAAAATATATATATATATTTCAACAAAATAATCCTGTTGAAAAAGTTGGTCAGTTTTACTGCTCAGGACAAACAACATGGGCACTTCATCATCCAGTGAACACGAGCTTTTCATTTTTTTTCAAAGACCGAAAAGAAGGTTTTGGGTGCACCCAGTCTTAAAGAACAGAGAGTCTGAGGGGGAGTACGCTAATCTTGTACAGGAGCTAAAACTTTACCATGGCCGGTTCCGTACTTACTTTCGAATGTCCGTGGGACAATTTGAGGAGCTCCTCCAGACAGTGGCACCGCATCTGACGAGACAAACCACAAACTTCAGGGAACCAATCGATCCGGAGCAGCGTTTGGCAGTCTGCTTACGGTGAGCTGTCCTCTTAATATCAAGTCACTGATTGTCATGTTCAAGTGTTGATATTACGACGTCACCTTTGTTTCCTTGTATTTGATTGGTTGAAGCCTTTTCTGTCGCCTTGAAAGTAAAAAAAAATCGACGTCGAAGAGAAAAAAATAAACGTCGTTTTTTCGCAGCAGCACATTCGTGTTCGGTGTGGAAGCACTCATTACACAAACAGCTGATCAAAAAATAAAACCATCGCGCGAATAATTCCCGCGTCAAAATCGCGTCCAGTGTGAAAGGACCTTATATCTCAAGTTTATATCTCGCAATTCTGACTTTATATCACGCAATTGCGAGTTTATATCTCAGAATTCTGACTTTATATCACGCAATTGCGAGTTTATATCTCAAGTTTATATCTCGCAATTCTGACTTTATATCATGCAATTGTGAGTTTATATCTCAGAATTATGACTTTATAACTCGCAATTGTGAGAAAAAAAAGTCAGAATTGTGAGATATAAACTTGCAATTGCGAGATAAAAAGTCGCAATTACTGTTTTTTTTTTTTTTTTTTTTATTTAGTGGCGGAAACGGGCTTCCATAGATTTCACTGTTAGTGGTGACTGGTGAAAAGAATTCACCATGGTTGGCAAAGTGCTTTCAAAAGGCCTCCGGGATAAAGTTGTTAGGAGAAGGCTACAAAAAGGCTGCTTTAGCTATCCCTCTGAGTACTCTCCAGAGCATCATTAAAAAGTATGGCATCACCAACACTATGCCTAGATCAGGCTGTTCGTCCAAACTGGATGACCGAGCCAGGAGGACATTGATCGGAGAAGCTACCAAGAGGCCAATGGCAACATTGAATGACTTACAAGGCTTTATTGCTGGGACTGGTCGGTCTGTGCATGTGACAACTATCTCACAAGCTTAACACAAAGCTGGCCTGTATGACAGGGGGACAAGAAAGAAACCTTTCCTGAAAGTGTCTCATTTACGCTATGCAGGGACATCTGGAAGACTCTGATGATATCTTATGCCACACACTCTTTCACTCTATCCGATTATTTGTAACTGTGAACTCATGAAACGTAGGTAGACCAGAAACTGAAGCTCAGTCGAATTTCTCTGAGTTTAGCTTTGGTGAATTTTGACCAGCAAATTGTGAAGTAACATGAAGACGTGCAACCAATAGAAGAATAGAACAAGGACACCTTACTTCAAGGTGTCCTTGTTATAGTGTAATTATACATTTAAGTACTAAGTAATATTAATTACCAACATGAATGTACTACAGGGTTAGGGTTTGGTTTAGGGTTTGTTGCATGTAGTTATGCATAATTTACTGTTATTACTATAGTACTGTAAGTACATGTAATGTGTAACAAAGACATTGTAAAATAAAGTGTTACCAGAAGAACAATACGTCACAGCAGGACTGCAGGAAAGGTGAGTATATTTTTACATTTTTGTATTTATTATATGATGAATTTATGTTTTCTTAAAAATAATGCTGCAGTGAGAGATGACATATCACAACCGTTATAGTTTTCGAAGAAATGTTTAATGTTCAAAGTCTAGTGTGACAGACAGCGGCTTAAACGCAGATGCTAGTCCATTTTTGTTTTGCCTATGTGAGTGATCCACACTTCTGTTATTTAATCAGAAAGTCTTCTGTATCAGTTTGTAAGTTTTCCTCTTCTTTGATGGCTTCTTTGGAGTTAACATAAGAGGTTTTGCAATGCACATGACCTTTTATGTCCTGCTGTTGATGTCGGTTCTGCTGATGTCATTGTGGGTGTGCATGTTGTTTCTGCTTCTTTCAAAGTGGGTCTGGCCCTGACCCTAAATGACACTGTTTTGATGACTCTCTTTCTGTTTTTTTCAGTCACTTTGATGTCAAAGTTGAGAATGTGACAGTTATATCAGCCTCCCGAGATCCTGGAGACAAGATGTCTAAATGGTTCTCCTTAACATCGGATTTACTTCATTAAGCTTGTAAGGGAAAACATAATCAAGAGTCTGAGGCCATCCAGTCAGCGCTGAATAACACAAGGCTTAGCACACTTCCACATTCCTTTATTCAGAAAAACAAGGTCATTTGGTAAGGTTGTTAATAAAGGTGGGCTTTTGGGGGTGGAGTGGGGGTACTCCAAGTAGATGGTTATTTAAGGTCATGGGCCTGATGTTTTCATCATTTTATTGCCTCAAATGGGTTACATTTTTTTAAGTTAAATGTCCAACTGGTTTGTTTTCATCTAAGTTGAGCTGAAATCACAAACACAGAAGCCCCTCTGTGAATAGACACATAGATGCACATGGCTTCTGCTGGACAATAAAACTACCACCTGTCATACTACAGCAGAAACAGCACTTGTTATTTAGTGACATGCACAAATGCACACTTGTTCAAGTCACATGCAGTGCAAACATAACCCCAGCTCTATCCAATGGCTAGAAATGTGTTTTTCTTATACATTTAGGAAACAAAAATCAAATAGGTATAGGGAGTTTTACTGTGTGGGTTAACAAAGATCGAATCATTTAAACTTGTATGGAAGTCCTAAGAGGTGTTGCATTAAAATTTGCTCAACAAATGTTATTTTTTTTGTTAACCTTGACATAACAAAAGTAGTTTGTGTTATTATTATTATTATTTTTGTCTCTGTAACATAGTCTGACAACATTTAGACTTTAAGATTATTAATCCTAAAATGCAATGCACTCTTGGCATTCATGTCTGTGTTTTTTTGACAGAGGAGCAGAGTACTGCTACCGGTATGACGCGCGTGCCGCTTTATCTCCGTCAGCAGATACTCGAGCTTCCACACGCGCGGGAACGGACAACACTATCACGTGACACGCAGAGAACCTCTCCATGTGCTGAAGAAAAAAAAAATGACGCAACGCCATAAGACAATTGCGTGGATCATGTGATCTCACAAAACTCCCCTCAGAGACATTCGAGAGCTCAGCGGTTGACACATTATTAAAGCACCCTTCCCCAGCTGAGTGTCACATCCTGTATCCCATTCATAAACTCCGCGGCGAGGCCACCACAAAAGGCCTCGCGACGCGCGTCGAGGAGACGTGTAGGTGATCA
This sequence comes from Ctenopharyngodon idella, assembly GCF_019924925.1. Lineage (NCBI taxonomy): Eukaryota > Metazoa > Chordata > Actinopteri > Cypriniformes > Xenocyprididae > Ctenopharyngodon > Ctenopharyngodon idella. The sequence continues at coordinate 3,603,957 of NC_067239.1, read as the reverse complement.
TGTCGTTTTCCCGCGCGGCTATTATTATCTCAGGAAAGGGGCAATGACAATAGCGGTAGTCTCGAGCTTTCCAAAACGGGGTCCTGTCCTGACCTGAGTGAGGTCACGTACCACAGTGCGAGTGCACGCGGTGCCAAAGAGACGGAGGAGCGCGCGCACTCTCACCTCATTACGGGCGCCAAATAAACGCGTCAAAGGACTGGGACGCGACAATTTGGCATCCTAAATTGGTTGTATAAGAGTTTCCATGGGGGAACTTAATGAATGTGGATCTTTTGTTCGCCCTGTCCTAAAATAAATCACAAATTGCAAACCAATAACATGAAGCTGAATAGCTTGTTCTTCAGTCTATTAAAAACCGAAGATGCAAGGAAAATTTGATTGGAAGAGAGAACTACAAATAGACCTACTTTCACTTTTTTGTTGTAGTGAATAAATGACACATGATCCAGAATGAAATTGCGGAATATAGTTCCGCAATCTAGTTCAAATTAATTTGTAGGCCAGATTACAAATTAATATGAACTCATTTGAACTATATTGCCTGGTTTAACTCTCTAAGACCATAGAGTTATTATACTGTTTTACTACATAGTTTATATATATATATATATATATATATATATATATATATATATATATATATATAAACTAAGTCTTATTGTTTTGTTTTTCATTTTTAAGAGCCTAATTTGTGACGCCAAGAAGTAGCTACTACAGTTTCCCACAGTTTCCAGCAGTTTCTGGGTGATCATTTCAAAAGAATGTAGTTTATTTAGCCTATTTGTGCATTCCTGCTGAATCTATGGAAAAGACAGCTTATTATTGTTCAATCGGATATGATTCTTCTGGGGTAGTAAGCACGCTTTTTTTCACCATTTATAAACATTATGTTCTGATACAAACAGTGACGCATTTTACGCGCTGTGTTCAAGGAAACACCTCGGACTGGATCTCCACCAGCCAATCGGAGCAGAGGGGGATCATTTAAGAAATCATTGATATTGCCAATGCGTCAAACACGAGCGTGTCAGCGGGACCCGGTGCGCGTATAAATACCGCGAGGCGACCCGGAGAGAGCTAGTCATTTTGAAGAGCGCAAAGACAGCGAGGAACTCCTCATTTCACTTCAGCCGATATTTATTTATTTATCTATTTATTCTGAGCCTTGCTTTGGGATGAACAGACTGCTTCTGAACTTTTTCTGGGTGGCAGCATTCAGCGCACTCCTTTCAGCGCCGGGGCTCCGGGCTTCCCCAGTGGTTGGGCAGGAACCTATCCGCTGCGCCCCGTGCTCCCCGGAGCGGCTGGCTGAGTGTCCTGCGGTGGATGCCGGCTGTGAGGAGGTGCTTCGAGAGCCGGGCTGCGGCTGCTGCCTCGCCTGCGCGTTGAAGAGAGGTGACCCGTGCGGGATCTACACTGCGCCCTGCGGCTCAGGGCTCCGCTGCTTGCCGAAACCCGGTGAAGCCCGACCCCTGCACGCACTCACCCGAGGACAGGCGGTGTGCACTGAGACCCCCGAGCCTGATCAGAGCCAAAGCGACACAACGCCAGGTACCAGCAGCGTCTAATAAGACTATAGCACTAAGTCCAGATAGTAGATAGCAGCTGTCGATCACATCATGCCATCTCGATGATTCAACCGCTGACGAGATTTCATCAGCGTTAACAAATCACTTGGATGTTTTCCAGATATTTAGATATGCATTAAATATTATTTTAGCGAATAAATAAGAGGTCGACTCTTATAAGGGAATTTTACCTTTAAAAAAAAAAAAATCTAATTTAAATGTCTGCCTAATAAATGTAGCCTAAAGGTCTGTCGAGCAAACCTCAATTATCTTATAAAAAAACTTTTTAAAAAAGTTTTTATGATATATGTAAATCTATAAAGAAAATGATAGGGCTACAAATAACAAGACGTGCCGCCCGAATCTAATCTGACTAGAAAGCGCGTGAGCGACGTTCCGTTGTTATGGTTACCCCCCTCTGTTGTTTTAACGCCTATTTTGGCGACAGGTGAAAATATGCGCTCTGATTTCATCATTACCGAAATGTTAAAAAACCCAGTTAAAACCTGAATGTAACTGAAGAAATAATTTCGCAATCCGTCAACCTCACCAATAATCCTCACCATGCTTTTTTCTTTCAGATCATCCTGAGTCTAACAACGGGGCAATGTCGGTGAATGAAGGCAGCTCAGCGGTCTTCGTGCCCGGGCACGGCAAGCCCTTCGACCCGCGGGTCATCACTGCTAAAGAGAGCATGAAATCCAAAGTCAACGCAATACGCAAGAAACTGGTGGAGCAGGTGAGCTTCAGGCACATCAGTTTTATACATGTTCCAAAGAAATCCGTAAAGGTTTAGTTAGCTAGATTTAAAAAGAGACTCCGGTACCATGTGCGGCCACAAGAGGGCAGTAGAAGGTTTCTTGAAATTATGGTATAGGCCACATGTGGTGAGAACCTGTCGCATTTTTTAGAGCTAATAATTAAAATAATAAAAGAGCTAATAAAAAATAATTCATAACCACCAAATAAAAGCTTAGAAAAAAAAAAAAAAAAAATATATATATATATATATATATATATATAAAATTTATTTATTTAAAAATGTCTCTAAATAGCCATTTTTTATAGCTAATAATTAAAATAATAAAAGAGCTAATAAAAAATAATTAATTTCTGATATGCGATTATTTAATTTAAAAAGCTTAATATATTATTATTATTATTATTAGTTGTTGTTGTAGTAAAATATTAATAACCACCAAATAAAAGCTTAGAAAAAAAAAAAAAAAAAAAAAAAAATATATATATATATATATATATATATAATTTATTTATTTAAAAATGTCTCTAAATAGCCATTTTTTAGAGCTAATAATTAAAATAATAGAGCTAATAATTAAAATGCTGAAATTATTTAATTAAAAAAGCATAATAATATATTATTATTATGTAGTAGTAGTAATAGGTGGTGGTGTTTTTGTAATAATAATACTTTCTTAAATATGTGAAATTATGTTGTTGTAGAATAGTAATAACCACCAAATAATATATATATATATTTAATATTTCTAACCTTTTATTTGGTTATATAATTTAAAAAATTCTCTAAATAACCATATGTTTTCTCTCTAGGGTCCTTGTCATATTGAACTGCAGACGGCCCTTGACAAGATCACTAAATCACAACAGAAACTGGGAGACAAAATGACCAGATTCTACCTTCCAAATTGTGACAAACACGGTCTATACAAAGTCAAACAGGTAAGCAGAGTCTTGTGCAAGTATTTCAGAAACCAGCCAACGAGTCCTGATTTCACACTGAGAGTTTGTGTGTTGGTATATGAAGCTTAATGTGTGATATTCAACAACACGATGATATACGTGTGATGGCCGAGTGTTAGAACCACACTTGACTGAGAACTAGGCTGTGCATGCAAGCTTGTGTTTCTAGAGAATGAAATAACCCGTTTCACTCTCTCTCTCTCTCTGTCTCGTTTCCCCCGCAGTGTGAATCGTCTCTGGATGGTCAGAGGGGGAAGTGTTGGTGTGTGTCATCCTGGAATGGGAAGAAGATTCCTGGATCAAGTGACCTGCCAGCAGATGCCGAGTGTCCCGAGGAACTCAACCACTGATCTGTCTCACACACACACACACACACACACACACACACACACACACACACACACACACACACACAGGGGGACCTAAAGAGCCACACACACACACACGTAATACCACTGAATTTTATCATTATATTTTTAAAAAATATCTTAGTATTTATTTATTGTTAGTGGTGGTATTTAATTCAGGTACACTGTTTTTGATTGGTAAATTCCCTGAACTTTAAAAAAAGAAAAAAAAAGAAAATCTATTTTTCTGTATAGAAAATATGTATTTTACATGAAGTACCCATACTTATTTATTTAAACTGAATGTATTCATTTCGATATCTGGATAAGAATATTTATTCCTTATGCCTTATACATATTTTTGTATGGTGTAAATCTGTATATTTGATGTATATAGATTACTGTCTTTTGTCTTAAACTTCCTCCAGGCTTGCTTTGTTGGAAAGGAATGAAATGGAAAAAAGCACTGCATGACCAAACCTCTTTGTCACTGTCCGTACATTGCCATATTTTTATACTGTATGTGTTTTTTTATTATATTTACTAATGAATTTTCATTGTTTTTGTTTATAATGATTGAGATTAGATGGGCATAAAAGTGGGAAGCTTTTTTCCCTGGATTCTGTGTTTATTTTTTACATTCAAAAGTATTGATCTTCACAGCTTTTGAAACGGGTAACTGCCTGTTCCTACCTCTGTCTTTTAAGTTTATCAAATGGGCTATTTTTATGTTTGTAAAATACTTGCCTGTATGATCAAAAGTGATATTGCAGTCTTACTGTATTTGTCAATCATATTTGTGTTGTCTACATACTGTGGTCCATTTATTTTTTTTTATTATTTTTATTTTTTGCGATGCAATGTCTACTCTGAGGAAAAGAAATTCAGACGTTGCTTTACTCCAAAGCGTTTGCTTGTGTGTATAACATATTTTTCATGGTTTGTAATTGTAAGTCATTGTGGGTAAAAAAAAACTATTTAATAAATCATCTTTACAAGCACCACAGTGTCAGTCATTTAAACTCTCCCTCGGGTCAGACGAGGAGCTGCGGGGAAGCAAGACTCAGTCAAACTCAATTAGTAATGTCAGGACAAAACAACAACACCTGAACATAATGGGAAACCTGTTAAGACAAACCACAAAGTGCAAAAAATCTCAATTTTTCTCTCTCCATTTCTCTTGCCAAGCTTGATTATGTTCAGTTTTGTCTATATTTAAAACTGCCTGGAGGCAGAACCGTGTATGTGTGCACATATGTGTGTCCTTATCGTGGTAATCTCAAATGGAGCGGACTAACTTTAGCTTGGTATTTTGGGGAACCGGGCTCCACTCTCTACGGTGCCTTTGACCTGTGCTGTGTTTGTGCTGGGCGGCCAGTGGTACGCCCTCCCCTTTTGCCTGATGACCAGCCTCTGCACCACCACCCTTTACACCTTTATCTCATTTTCGTAAACCGCAGGAGACAACATTTAGTTCCTTCATCGGAAATACCCAACCCCGCTTGACATTATGGGTGCAATTGGCACCAAACAAACACAATGTTGCATTGTAACACCTTGCCTTGTTAGTATTTTCACGGCATCCAGAATGTTCTAGAAATCGTTATGGACACCGAAAATTAAATTAGGAAAAAGAGTATTTGACCTCATCCATATGAGCAATTTCATTTCATGAATTGTGGCATCGCAGCTTCTTTTTTGAGAATTGGCTGCGCTGACACGGCTCGGACAAGCGAATAACTATGCTAATGTGAATGGGGTCTCTGTGTGTAGATTTGAGGAGTAATGACCTGTGTGGGGCTCAAGCTAGAGTGTGAAATGAAGCGGTTCAAAGATGTTGACCCTGTTACACACAAGAGATTTTAAATCTCCATTGCCCCCGGCGCTCTGTTATACTAATGACAAAATTACTGCAGCTAATGTGAAAGAACCATTGTTTTGAAACTCTTAACAGTGACACTAGCCATCTTATCTAAATGAATGAATAATACTATATAAACCACATATGTTCTGTCCTGGTTGGAATCTTAAAGGGCAACTTTTCACAAGAATGTGTCCCCAGAATGTGTCTGTGAAGTCTCAGCTCAAAATACCCCACAGATCATTTATTATCGCTTGTCAAATTTGCTCCTATATGGGTGTGAGAAAAAACGCGCCGTTTTTGTGTGTGTCCCTTTAAATTCAAATGAGCTGCTGCTCCCGGCCCCCTTTCCAGAAGAGGGCGGAGCTTTAACAGTTCGTGCTTTGGTTGCTCAACAACAACAAAGCTGGAGAATCTCACGCAGCCAAAATGACGATTGTAAAGCCTTACATTGTTCAAACCGGAGTCGGACACTGAAGGAGAGACTCAGGAAGAAGTTACAATTTTTAGAATGAAACTGGATGTTTCTGAATGGTTAGTGGATAAATTTATGTAGTTGCTGTGGAGTTGATTCAACTCATCGACTAGCATGTGCCATCATGTTAATCTTTTGTGCAAATCCAGTGTTGAATTGACCCTCGTTTGTGAAGCAGTCCGGCGTAAAATGACGGCATGATAACAACACTCGACTACAACAACTTCTCTAAAGCAGCCCAACATGGCCTCACCCCGTTTGTTGCATGTTATCAGGGGCGGGGTTTATGTAAATTTTGGGGTTTGTGATTTGTTGTAGTCCCTAAGTGATTTCTGTAAAAGAAAACATCTCCCTTTGCATTGAACTTTGAGCGTCGTAACACTGCAGATGTTGTTTATGCTCAAACAGCAACATTACACACTAACTAAAGTTAAAAAAGTGAAATCATAATCAAGGACCCCTTTAAAGGTTTAGTTCACGCTAAAAATTAAAATTCTGTCTGTGCTCCAAATCTGTATATTCTGTGGAACACAAAAGAAGATATTTTGAAGGACTGCTTTTGTCCATAGAATAAAAGACCAGGAACAACATTGGACCTGAAATGAAAGAATATGACAGAATTTTCATTTTAGGGTGAACAATCCCTTTAATTTTGTAGAAGCTGTGAAATCACAATCTGTCATTTTGTAAATAAAAATAGTGTTTACATTTTTTTATTCAAAAAAGAAGGCATTAAATACAAATTATATTTGAACAAAAACATTTCCTTTCTCGAAGAAAGTGATAGCTGTATAATTTCTAGTTAGTACCATAAAAAGCTTTTTAAAGAATCAAAATTATTTTGAATGAAAAAAAAAACAAACAAAAGGCAAATACCCGTGAACGGAGGGATCTTTAAAAGTGACTTGCGGGTGAATGACCCTGGCATTGCACAGAATGAGGGTGGCAAGCTTTCTTGAAGATCAACTATAGCTTGAACATTGACCTTGATGTTCTTTGAAACACAAGCTTGGCCTCAGCTTTTTACTTAGCGTTCACTTTACTTTAGCTTAGTTTAGCTTAGGTTAGCTAAAGTTAAGCTTAGATTTAGCTTAATTCATACCATAGAAGGCCTACACATAACCTGAAGATTTAAACTAAAGAGTTTTACAGAAGGACAGCATCTTTGCTTAGCTAACAAAAGACACCTAGTACTCCGAACTGTAGATAAACAACAAACCTAATAAAAGACTTTAGTGATTATATTCCCAAAAATATGCTGAGTTCTATGTTTTCACTACTGTGCAATCAACGGGTCACTGAATTGTTCTCAAAGACATAGTTTGGATCAGCTTATATTTCTTTCTTGGATAAATAATCTTTTTAGCATAAAGTTCACATGCCTTTTTAGACATTTAGCTGGCCTGAAACAAAATATATATTCATATAAAAAAATTACAAGACACAATTACAAGTTAAGGAAGGGCTAATAGCTTAGCATACTCGTATGCTCTTTCCCCGTAATCAAGTCAGATGAGGTGTAGCACCAAACATTTTTGTTTGTCTTTTGTTTAGCTGTTTGGGAGGGGTGGGGTGAGCTTTCTTCCGACGCTATGCTAATAAGCTAACGTGTGGGCTACCTCTCTGGCACCCTCCACCTTTCAAGTCTTTTCTCAGGAGGTCAGTTTTGAGACAACAACACAAGGCTGCCATGTTAGCCTGTAGCTTCCCTACTGGGGTTGAATATCAATATTTAGAGAGACAGAGAGCGAAACAACCCGCACCATTAAGCAACACATTTCCGCACGGGTTTCGTTAAGGCATTGATTTCAAAAACTGCCATAGCTACACCGATTTCGGTAATTCAGGGAACTGTAGCGTTACGGTTACATTCAAACCCATAAAAAAAGACGTTGCGCAAGATACATGCTTTTAGCGAATGCCTATAAATGTGAAGGACAATGATAGTCAGCATTTGGAGCAACAATCTTATTTTCAAAGTGCTTCATGATGTTTTGAAAGTGAGATAATGCCCGTGTGGATATATATTAGGGGCATTTAAATGCTGTCCTGACGACACAAGCTAACAGCTCTGTGTCCCATGTAAGATAATATATACTTTTCAAAAGGGCATTCATCTAAGTATGTCCTGGTATAGAATCGTTTACAATTGGTCGAATCATATAATCAAACACTAACAGGCTGGAGTATGTGTTCAGGAGGGGCCAAAGTGCATGAAGTGCTTGTGCTTCAGATGGAGTCTATGGCTAGAGCCGCCTAGTGCCACTGAGCGTGCCCAGTTTAAACGACCCTACACCAGGAGGGCAGAAACAGGAAGTGGGACTAAGAGAGAGTCGCTTATAGTCATGGCAGAGATCAATACACGCTACAGCGGAAGAGAGAGACTACCAATGCACACGGAACAAGTACACAACGTCCCTCACATACACAAGAGTACATATGCTCAGACTTAGCGTGTGCTACTGAAATTTGCTCGTACTTTTGATTATGTTCACACTTCCCTCTCGGGATACAGTCCAAAACAGAAGACGTGTCACTCTCTCTGTCTCCTCCTCTCGTTCTCCCCACTCTCCTGAAGTGTAAAGTGAGTTGCTGGTCACGTGAGTCCATGCCTCAGCATACAAGTGGGAGGTCAGCTTTGGGACAGCACTTTTGAATCTGTATTCATGTAGTTCTTAAGGGGAGATATCCCTCTTTGTCTCCCTGTTTCCACCGCTCTGCCTCTCTCTCTCTCCCCTTCACTTTGTCTCCATGTTATAGCAGTGGACTTTCTCCTTTTCTTCATAGCCGGGTATAGACTGTCCATACTTGTCCACACACCAGCAGTGACCTCTTTTGCGCCCTTTGGATGGACGGCACTGCGGAGAGAGTGGGAGAGACAGGAAGAGAAATGCATAACCATATGATATTTGGACGGGTATATGCAAAACAGACAACATGCTCCAAATGGAAGAGACAGTGGCATAAACACACATTTCTCATCGCATCGCACTTAGGTGAGAGAGAGTAACACGAATACTAGAGCCAGAGAGAGAAAGAGGGAGAGAGATTGTGGTAGAAGAATGCTAGAGGGGATTCAAGGGGAAATATATAAGGAGTAGATAGAGATTTTTTTTAAATATTTAATTCTCTAATTTGTAATTTACTGTAATAATCAGGTGCACTGATTATTATTTGTTGCCATTTATCCAGCACCAATGAATCCCATTAAATTTATATTGCAGTGTGCGAATTATGTAAAGGGTTAGTTCACCCAAAAATAAAATTAATCACCCTCATGTCGTTCCAAACCTGCAAGTCTTTTGTTCATCTTTGGAACACAAATTAAGATCTTTTTGATGAAATCCGAGAGGTATACGACTCGTCCATTGACAGCTACGAAACTGATACTTCAAAAAGAGCCCGTAAAACTAATCCATATGAACTGAGCGGTTTAGTCCAAAGTTTCTGAAGAAACACAATCGCTTTATATGATGAACAGATTGAATTTAGGTTTTTATTCCCATATAAACATTCATCAACTCAGACATCAGTTGTGGTAAATGGAAGCTCAAGCACGTTTGCTTGATGTGCGAAAACCAATAGAGACAGAGCGCATTTAGGCCACGTCCACACCGGGGGGGAAAACAATCCAACCGTCTCCATTGACTTTGTATTGCATGAGGCTGCCTCCTTGTCATTTCTGACTTATAACAAAAAACAAAACAATGCCTTAAAGCTACTGTGTGACAAGGAGTACAGAAAACAAGCTAAAAAATCCAGAACTACGTTTTTATAAGCTACCGAACCGTAAAAGCCAGCCTTTAAGGAGACAAAAGTGGATACAGGCAATAAGACGTGAAGCATCAGCAGGAAGAATGGGTAAATTTTGGGATCCTGACAGCCTACGTGTGCAGTAAAATATTTTGTCACTGTTAATTCAAATATTCAAATGTCAGTTTTATATATTATATTTCCTGTCACTGATTACATTACCCTCCAGTGGGCGTAGTTCTCATAGTAATATGACGTCGCGCTCTGTCTTTTTTTGGGTCGACAGCTTATAAAAACTTATAAAAGCTTGTTTTCTGTACACCTTGTCACATAGCAGCTTTTAGAAATTGTTCTGTTTTTTGTTACAAGTCAGAAATGACAAGGAGGCAGCCTCACACAATACAAAGTCAATGGAGACGGTTGGATTGTTTTCCCCCCGGTGGGCGTGGTTTTCAGATTATGACGCGTGTCGCTCTGTCTCTATGAGGTTCATTGTCGTGTTACGCATCATGTTTGAGCTTCAGCAAGAACCAATGAGGTTTGTTCGTCAAGCAGGTTCGTTTGAGCTTCTGTTTATGTTTGCAGGTCAATGTTTATATGTAAATAAAGACCTAAATTAAATCTGTTCATCATTTAAAGCGATCGAGTCTCTTCAGAAAATTTGGACTAAACCGCTCAATTTATATGGATTAGTTTTAAGATCGCTTTTAGAACTTTTTGAAGCGTCAAAGTAGTCACGTAGCTTTTCTGGACAGAAAGCTCTCAGATTTCATCAAAAATTTATTTTATTTGTGCTCCGAAGATGAACAAAAGCCTTACGGGTTTGAAGCGACATGAGGGTGAGAAATTAATGACAGAATTTTCGTTTCATCTAAATGTAATTAAAATATTATAAAATATTTAACTAAATGTAACTTCATTATAAAATGAATAGGGTATAACCACTAAAAGTTTTACCATTACAATAACTAAAAATGCTTATTGCATTGAAAATCAAAACATGCTTATCCTATGAGTGAGTATAGTTATGTCTCTGTCTGTTTCTCTCTTGCTGTCTTTCTCTCCTTTGGCAGTGAGTTGGAGACATGTGCAAGTCAAACATCACATCTAAGTTGGAAGAATGCACGCCTGCCATTCACAGTGAGTGTGTGTTTATGTGTTTATGAGAAATAGAAAAATCAATGCATAAAAAAAATGTCTTCTGTGGTTCAGGGGTATTTAAATGGACACAGTGAGGTGTATACACACATACAGTAATGAAAAATGATCTGCAGTATGTACTGAACTTCCCTTGTTTGCATTTGCTGATTATTTACATGCAAGTTTTGACAACTTGTGAATATCGAAATTCATAAACATACACATAAACACACGACCCAGTTTTGCTTTTATGAGAGGCTTAAATGCCTCTGTCAGCCTGCTGCTGATGGAATTGTGATTTTATGTTCATAAAAACAGTTGAAAGTGAGAAGGTAAATTTGACCAAGCTAAAATATTTGCCAAGGACCGTTAAAGAGCTGCTAGGACTATTTTAGGAAACTGGCATCGACTCAAAGTCATCTGGAGCTTATTATACTACACAGGCAAAACAAATACACACACACACACACACAAACAAACAAACACGCGCATACACACACACACACGCACATCCTCGGGTGGTACATTCATTAGTAAAAATCTATTCTTTCGGACATGAAGGAAAAAGAAAGAAAGAAAGAAAGAAAGAACTATGGAAAGACAGATAAAAAGACATTGTGCAAGAAAGGAGTGGATGAGTCAGAGAGAGAGAGAGAGAGAGAGAGAGAGAGAGAGTGAAAGAGAGATCAAAAGCGGTTTTATTGAAAGAGTACCAAATTAAAATACCTCAAGCAGAACAAGAGCAGTCTGGGAATGAAACCTGGCCTCTACAAGGGGCTTTTTCAAATGTTACATTCATCCTTTCAATTTCAATTGTTTCTGCACCCACTCCATGGTTTTGCAATAACAAATATTTGTATATTCCTAAATAAGTAACATATCACTTTCAAAAGACTTTTTAATTGTTTGGTTATGAGTTTATGTCTGCGTCTGAGCAAAAGAGGAAGAATGAGTGTACAGGAAACCAGTGCTTAATGTGTAAATTATAAAGTCCCGGAACAAGGACCGGTGATGGATCTGTCAGGTTTGATGGCCTGTGCTCACGGAATACAAATTAAAAACGCTCACTTATAAATGTATTTTAGGTATAAAAGTACATTTCCTAATAACTAATGTATTACGTTTTTTTATATTGCACATTTTATTTAATTATTCATTAAACATATGGTCATTACATCAATTTTTTGCAGGGGCGTATGTGGTGGGGGGATTCACTAAAATAGGTGCTGGATCCAATTCCAGAGGAGGTGGATCCGGATCCTGCTTGTTCCGGCGCAAATTAAGCCCTGCAGGAAACTACTCGGTGCTGAGCTGCTATGTATTATGGGAATGTTCCATTCAGACTGTACAGGCACATGAGATGCTTTCTGTCTGATGTAAGGGGGACTAATAAAGACAAGGTATTTCATTGTACCGCAGTGTCCTAACCAGGCAATACAAGCGATATCTTCAATGTAAATCAAAGGTTTTGTTCAAACCAGAAGCAGTGATCAGCAAGACACTTATTTGCATACCCCACGCCGAGTGAAATCTCATTAGTCCTAAATCTCGCTCCACATAAACATAATTAATAACGAAATATATTCTGATTGGCTGTGATTGCGTCATGTCACATTTTCACTTTCAACGTGAACTTACTAATTATGGAAACTTAACGCCTAATAAAGGCACGAAGTAATACTCTAACCAGCATCTCATGAGACCCAGGAGTCATTACAATAGACCTCAAAACACACAGTGACTCTACTTATGATTGATTACTGTGTGTGTGTTTGTATCAGAGAAAGACAGAGATATATTTAGGGCGTGGAGCACACCCCTGTCAGCGTGGCGATTTCTGGAGGTTGCAACACAACGGACCTGTGTGAGTGTGTATGTGTAAGTGAGAGAGGGAGAAAGAGAGCATGTGTATGTGTGTTTGTCTGACTGCGTATGCATATATATATGTGCAAGTGTGAGTGTGTGTGTGTGTGTCACAAAGCAAGCCTCAGTCAGCGCTGGCCCATAATGATGCCCTTATGGGCAGCAGGAAGGCGGAAGGGCATTAAAAGCAGCCACAGGGTAAACACAGACTCATAAAACACACACACACACAAACACACACACACACATACACAATATGTGAATGCAACAACTGCATGTGAATAAGAACAGTGGTTGTTTTCTTTGCCAGACTACGAGCAGTGTGTGCATGTGTTTTTGTGTCTGTTAGGTAGTATGCTGTTTGGTATAGACGCTGCCCCTGCAGTACATGATCATTATATAGTCATTTTGGTGCAACTGCAAGCTTAGAGACTAGACAAGTAACAAGTATGAATATATATCGACATAGTCTCATGTCAGAATGAGAGGGAATTGATAGTCCGGGAAAGCCTATCTTGGAAAAGCCTACGTCTTTGCAAAATGTAAATATATGTGTTTGTATTTGGTGTATGGGTGACCGTATCTGTGTATTGGTTTTTTGAGAGAGAGCGTGTGCACTCTGGATCATTCCCAGCATGCCTGGCATTCTCTTCTAGTCTCTCACCCCGCATCACTGAGATCCTATTCAGCGTGAGAGCTTAAGTGGACTGCGTGGCCCTGGGAGAGCCAGGAGAGCCAGCAGATCAGGGGGCCGAGCAAAGCTTCAGTACAGTAACATGGGTGAGAGATGCGTCTGGATTGGGAATGGTGGAGGGGGGTGAGGTTGGCGGCACTGGGGCCGGCATGCCTGGCCTCCGCTAACACACTGAGCCAATTCATATAATCAAGGCTAAAATTAGCACGGATTGGACTCTGCCCTCCACGGGAACGGCCTTCAGACACACATACCCCCACATACACACACAAACGCTCCCATTACAGATCTTATTCCGGGGAGTGTAGGGACCCCTAGGCACCCAGGACATCTACAGTTCACTTGTGTGAGTATGTATGCACAGGGGTATGTGCATGTTTGCTTTTGATGCCGAAATAAAAATTAATGACTGAGATCTCAGGGTCGACCGAGACTCAGGCTTCAAGCAGTTTTAGTTGGAGTCAATAGGAGGGCAATCTGATCAGCTTGATCTCATGTGTGGACGCAGCCTGTCATGCAGATGTTCCTCTATTATTACCAGCCATCCAAGCGAAAGGGTTTGATCTTACCATGCATGCTTAATAAACTAGGATATATTTGTGCATGCTAGATACAGGAGAGGATGTGGCATGGTTTCGATTTATTATGTTGTTTGTGCTCAAGTATACGGTTTGTCTTTAGCTGGTTTGTTATGTCTCCTGCTGGCGCTGGAAAACCAACTGATAGACATCAATTATTTGTTTTGTTAACCTGTCAGCGATAGTCACATACAGCGTAGTCTCAGCCTTAGACGTCACGCCCACGGACCATTGGCTGAACGTCTGATGCATATGGCACACTTAACTGGAAACACGTCATCTGGTTGGTTGAATTCTACAGGATGCCCAGGAGTCGTGTGTGTCGCGTTCTTTGACGCTCCACCTGGAAACTAATGCCGTGATGCCAAACCCCCTCGTGAAAGAAGAATGCCGTCATGTTATAACTGTGAGAATGAGCGCTTACCAGGATCAACTAAATGCTGGATTTTCAAAAGTATGTGAAGTTCGCGGCTCCACATACGGCTCCAACGTTCTTGAATGAATAATTTATTCAATGCATGGCGGTCTGTTATTGTAGGGATATTGACTTTACATTTTCACACCCCTAAACATGACGCGGAACAAAACGAACTGTGATCAGTTGCGTTACATGTCAGTCAAATGTCTTCTTGGGCGGTCCTTGGCCAACGAAATCTGTGATAGAGTCCAGACCTTCTGCCGTCAGTCTGAAGATCTGGCTACGCGAGACTACGTACGGGGGGCAGGAATGTCACAAGCCAGATTTGCACTTACACAGCCTCCAAAACTTTATTTGTTACAGGTGCCACTATGAATCTCTCTTAGATACTCATGCAAACCATCTGCAAGACCGTTGTCTCTCACCTGGAGGGTTTGCTGAACATGTTTCTTGAGAAATACAACCTGAACCTGTTATCACTTTCTCTCCCTTCTGAGATTCCAACCCTAGAGCACAGCCATTTTCCCACCCCAAAAAACCAGGGTCCTTTCAATGGGTCACATGTTCAATTGAAGCATATGTGTAGCTGTATGTGTGCGTATCAGTGCAGAGGTAGACTCCATACCCTGCAGTTTCAGCATGAAGCAGCTCCTTAGCAACATGTGTTTTACACTGATTCTAAATCTCATCCTCTTTTCAAAACCTGTCCTTCTTTATCCATACCTTCACAGTGCCCACAGTGTTGTCACTAGACCGTCATGGTCACTGTGGTATCCGTCAGAGTGGTTTTCCATTTTGAAAAACCAACAAATAATCTGTTTGCCCCAATTTCACCCAAACTCATTAGGGCCATTCAAACAAGGCCCTTTGACTCATGCTCTTAATAGGGGAGTTGCGGGTGACTCACAAATTTCCAAGAATTTCATTTGCCCCCACCGACTACCTTCTCTTGTTCAGACTCACTGATGCACCCCGTCAATTGAGAAAACAACACACACTTTCAAGAACCAGCATGCACATACAAATAGGCCCCCACCCAAGTTCTCAGACTTTTCCAATACTGTTGTGACAGTTGCCATGACAGTTACTTATCGTCGCGTACATGGATGGTGGTAGAATAATAGTTTGAGAATCTGGGCTGATTACACAAAGGTTGCATGTTTGTTCCCAGGTAAGGATGGCCTAAAAATAAAATAGGATCCCTACTTCCCCTTTGAGCAAGGTACTTAGCTACATCTGGGATAGGCCCTGTAATTGGTGCAATGTCAGTGACTTTAAATAAAAAGCATCTGCAAAAGAGAAGTCAAGGCACTTGGGTAAAAGGTAATTACCTGTTTTTTCTTGTAGAAACCCTTTTGGTCACAGTTTGGAATGCGGAAGCCTCTTGCGTTCAGCACACTTGAGATCTTAAAAATCTTTATAATACTCTCCATCTCCCGACGACACGGACCCTGTACAAACACACACAGAGAACACATGATTACAGAAAATATCCTACTTACAAACACATCAGGAGACTGGAGATAAAAACAAGGAGAATGGAAATAGAATGTACTCTACTCCAACACATGCTTTGTCTTAGAAATGCATGCTGGTGGAAGTACAGCCAGTGCTTACATATTCAGATTCTCTCTTCAACTCCTGACTGAAGTTGTGATTATCTGTATGGACCCCGCTGGAAACTGGTACTTTATAGCTCTGGGTTTTCTTGGTTTGACCTTTTTGGAGCACCTCCAGTTTATTGGACTGTAGCATAGGATCTTTGGGCTCTAACGGCGTCCTTAGACCTCCCTGCGTGTCCCCGGAAACAACTGTTGTGAGCTGGATCGTCTCAGCCCCCCTGACGTCTGATGCCCCGGTACCATTGGAGATATGTTCCTCTCCTTCCTCCTCAGGGTTATCTGAATCAAAAGAGAAGTGTATTAATATGCATGTAAGATCTGACCATTATCAAAAGAAGCATTCATACAACTGTATCGTTTCACATGAAACGGAACAGCACAGGGGGGTCCAATTCCGCTACTGGTTTACTGCTCCAACCTGCCCCAACACACTTACCTGGAAGTTTCTAGTAATCTTGAAAATTAGCTGATTCAGAGGTGTTTTTAAATAGGATTAACTCTGCCCTCCAGAACAGGATTTGACACCCTTGGAATAGGGCTGGGACAATGAATCGATGCATCACTCGAATCTGAGATTTTCCAATTGCATCACGATTCTCTCTCGAATCGATTCTGAGCTTAGTTTTTAACAGCAGATGGTGCTTTTAACCGCACGCTCAAATGCTCATGAAGAAGAGCGCTCGTGCGTTTGGCTGAGTCTGAGAATATATTTGCACCTCAGGATGCTTTTATGATGCGAGATTAATGTAAACAGCCAATGTTTACTCGTGCGCTCGTGCGTTTGGCTGAGTCTGAGAATATATTTGCACCTCAGGATGCTTTTATGACGCGAGATTAATGTAAACAGCCAATGTTTACTCGTGCGCTCGTGCGTTTGGCTGAGTCTGAGAATATATTTGCACCTCAGGATGCTTTTATGACGTGAGATTAATGTAAACAGCCAATGCAAACACCCGTGTAATTCACTTCTAACGTTTTCAAACTTTATGAATGATTATTTTATAGAAGGTTCGAGTGGTGTGACTAAGGAATTGCAAGCAAGCAGAGTACGGCTGTTTCTAAAGCACACAGTGCCATCTGCTGTTAAAAACTAAACTCAGAATCAATTCAAGATAGAATCGCAATGCATTCGGGAAATCTCAGAATCAATCCAGAATCATTTCTCGATTTGCGATGCGTCGATTTATTGTCCCAGCCCTACCTTGGAATAGCATGAACCTAAACATCCATATAGAGTCGTTCAAACAAGATGTCAATTTGTAGGCCAGACCAGATGGCTAATTCGGAATTTCCTATAGGTTGGATTTTTAGCATAGCGGTTTTCGATTTAATGTGGCTAACACTACTTGACGAGACTTCTTGAGTCATACCTAAAACTAGAATTGTGAAGCTGTTGTGTTTTTTGCTACACATAGGCTACATCGGTTATCTGATTTGTCAAACCTGTGGCTCTTATTTAACATTTCTTTTTAAAAAAAAGCACAGAAGCTTCAAAATTCGGATTTGAGCTATGACTGTTTAATTTATGTTGTAGAACAAAATGTGAAAGTTTCTTCAAGTACGTTTACCACAGACCTTATTTCAGTCATAAATCGAAAAACCGCTATTCAAAAAATCCAGTGGAAATTCCAGAGGGAACCCATGGCTAGAAAACACTAATTCTCTTCCAGGTTTTAGGGCTACAGACCGAACAGCTCTATTCTAAGATTCTTCCTTTCAGAATAGACTTTCAACTTTTGCTTTTACAAGCAAACATGAGATATAAGATGACGCCTCACCAACTAAAAGTGTAAAAGCTCATATACACAGAGAACAGAGAGACACAGAGAGAAAAAAAAAGCAGCAGAAGAGAAAGAGATATAGAAAGGGGGGATGGGGAAGCAAAGGAGTGAGAGTATTTATAGTGCCCTAAGTTACAATCGTTATAGGCGGAGGACAGACCACCTGACCCGAAACCCAGAAACCAAATACGGCTACAGGACGTAACGATTGCCTGCCTTCACTAACATGGTCTGGTAGGATGGTCTAACCAACAAACATCACATGCTTTCCTCTCTGTGCCCAGCTGAAGCTTTACTGTGGGTACTCACAAAATCTATTCAATGCAAACGTGGTTTCATTGTGGTTTAAATGTCCTTTTCTCTAATCCCACACCATTCCTCAATATGTGAACCCTATACTTATCCTACTAAATAACGTTAGAGATGTATTATTAGTGCATTTGTATAAACATCCCAATTTCACTTAATTATTATTTACTCTTAACTACAAGATCCATTACAAGAAAAGTTCACTCAAGCTCTGTCATCATCTACTCATCCTCATGTCATTTAAAACAAGTGTGTTTTTTTTCCATGGAACACAAAAGGAATTACTGAGGATAATGTTCAGGCTGCTCTTTTCCATACAATGAAAGTGGATGGTGACCAGTGACTGTCAAACTAAAAATGTGATCACACTTTGTGTGATGTTTCAGCACATTTAGACTGCAAAGAAAAACTTCTTTGCTTGTGTACAGTCGAAAGCAAAGCGCACTTGACACCATATTTGAAGAAGCAGATAAAGGACAATTTCCATTGGTCCTTACATGTTCAGTATCATGAAGGTGCAAATGTGCGGAAACTAACAGGATTTGAAAGCTTTTAAAATCCTGCAAATAGCAAGTTAAAGGGATAGTTCACCCAAAAATGAACATTATCCCATGATTTTCTCATCTTCAAGCCATATTATAAAATATCATGGCTCTTCCAAGCTTTATAATGGTAGTGAATGGCACTCCTGATTTTGAAGTCCAAAAAACTGCATCCATCCATCATAAAAGATATCCACATGGCTCCAGTGGGTTAATAAAGGCCTTCTGAAGTGAAGTGATGGGTTTTTGTAAGAAAAATATCCATATTTAAATATTTATAAACTATAATAACCAGCTTCCAGCAGATGGCCTACGCAAATCGACCTATGCCAAAAGAGTAATCTCTGACCCAACGCATGATGTATTGACAAACGCAGAAGCACTTTTTGTGTAGGACGTCTGCCAGAAAGCTAGTTATTTTAGTTTATAAAGTTATAAATATGTATATTTTTCCTACAAAAATGCATTGCTACGCTTCAGAAGGCCTTTATTAACCCCCTGGAGCCGTATGGATTACATTTATGATGGATGGATGCACTTTTTTGGACTTCAAAATCGTGAGCGCCATTCACTCCCATTATAAGGCTTGGAAGAGCCAGGATATTTTTAGTATAACTCCAATTGTGTTCATCTGAAAGAAAATATACACCTAGAATGGCTTGAGGGTGAGTAAATCATGGGATAATTTTCATTTTTTGGTGAACTATCCCTTTAAATGTGGGATAGTTCACCAAACTGTTCCTCCCAGAAAACTTTTGTATGTCTTTTTATGTATGTCATATAGACTACTTTTATCGTGCCTTTTTAAAACATTTTGCACTTGTATGTCACTTTGATAAGATAACATCTGCCAATAGGTTAAATGTAGAAAGCTAGTCGCCCCACACTGATTTTGCAGGACAACTTCATCACTCTTTCATATGTGCCTTTGAGCAGCCATTTATAGTGGACAAAATGCGAGCACTTGAGACACGATGTCCCAAATTGCACTCTAATCTCTGTTTTCACTAACTGCATGGTCATTTCTCAAATGCGAGCAAAAGTAAAGGGTGACCAGTAAAGGGTCCAGCGAGGAGTGCGTTTGTCAGCTTCAACAAATGCTTGGCGAGAGTGCTGGGCGAAGATGAATTATGGCAATGTTTAAACATGCTGTCCTCTTGGGGTTTTACAGCTCTTGTCTGTTGAATAAATATTCAGTCTCTGGCCGTACAAAACAAAGCAGAGCTCTCGCAGGAACGAGAGACTAATAAACAGCTGGAGCAGAAGAGAAAGAGATATTTAGAAAGAAAGACAAAACGGGCCATTAAATATGGAAAGTGGGAGAGAGGGTGGTGGGACAGGACTGGCATCGGGTGCACTGCACAAGTCAGAAAGATCTGAATATCATGAAGAACTGTAGAGATAGTTCAGCAGAGAGGAAGAGTTAAGTGAAAACAGATTTTCTGTGTGTGTGTATGTGAGTAAGCGCGCACTTGTGGCACACCAAACACTCCTCTGTAGCCATGGAAGCTGCGCTCCAAACCAGAATTGAGCTATGCCTTCATTCACGATGACATAACAACAACAACATCAACAACAACAACAACAACAACAGCAACTTCTGCAGCATAACTCGAACAAGGTAAGTAATTGTAATGACCACATATAATGACAGCTAACAACATGTGCAACAAGTTGCAGCCTGCTTCCCTTGCATGACCCACCGTACCTCTCACATAAACAAATCCAGGACAGACGAAGAGAATGGAGGGCCATCTAATTCAGGAACTTGGGAAAACATCAATATTTAACCCCAATGTAAACTTTTAGAACTTTTTATGACTTTTCCCAGCACCTAGTGGCCCGTTTTGAGTCACTCGACCTTATGTATTTGTTCAATCCCAAATGAGCAAACAATTTATCATTCTGGAGAAATGGGCAGAAAGCGAATGAGAGGGTAAAAAAGATGGGCACACGGCAGGTAAATTTCACCGCCGAGGCTCAAGACGAAAACGAATCCGCCTCTTCTGAGAAATCCGTATGTTAAGTATATAACTGCACACGCACAAACAACGTCATAACTCATAACCTCATAATCTGTCATTCCTCTTGCTCCGCCACTGACTGTTCCCACCCAGAATCACGCTGGGCCACACTGCTACCAGACCAATCAAGCCCTGCAAAAATATCATAATTCATGTGTGGCAGAGCCATGGGGTGGAGCCACGCACACCATGGCAATGGAGCCCTGCTCTCTGGTTGGCCAAAGTGTGTAATTACCATAAAGTGTGGTATGATGGGAAAGGAGCACTGAAAAGCAGCATGGGCTCAAATGAAAGGGCAGCGGAGGGAGAAAACATGAGGTAAGGCACTACTGTAAAACAGTTGGCGCCCCCAAACTGCTTTTTAAAAGTGACTCTGGGTCCTAACAATAGCCTTTGTGTGTGTGACAATGTCATGGTTGATTGCTTCAACACACCACTGCGGCTCTGACAAATAACTAGAGAGGGTAAAAACAAATTCAGTCGGGTAGCTTGACGTCAGTTATGACCAAGAACGCCACTTATTTTGGTTGTCCCTCTCTCAAGGAATTCATTTGGATGAACTAGGCTAGGCGTAAGCTGAAAAATGCATTCTAAGAAATGCACAATAAAAGCTTCGACATCTCTCAAGCTAGTCATCTCGCTTACTAAGAAATGAATTTGCTAGAAATATGCCAATCATTTCACTTGAAGCTCTCAATGGAGAGCTCAGGAGTCCCTGAGCTAGTAAACAGCTAGAGAGCATCATTCACAAAACGGTGATCTCCGCTCTTCTGCAGGGACTATATATAAACCAATGTGGCATTCTTAACGATTGGGTTGGCGAAGCCAAATTTTAGTGCACACACAAAGATACACAGAGCTGTTTCTCTCTGCATCTCTGGCTCTCTCTCACACACACACACACATACACACCACACACATAAAACGGCATAGAGAAGCTGCTGTAGCGCTGAACCTCGAGAACAACGGCGGTAGTGTGGGGCCGGCTCACGGTGGCTGGACTTCACGACGACTGCCTGTTGCAGGAGGTCGCTGCGTCATGCCGGTGTTCTGAAACTCTGACCTACCTTCTCAGGATGACCTACCAGTAGTTAAAACTGTCATGCTTAAAATTACAATATCTCGTCAGGCAGAAAATAACCTGTTGGGATGTAGTACCGGTGTAATGTGTTAAAAACATCGCAGAAAATACATATCGGGATTGTCAACAAGGGTATAGCTTATCTTGTTTGTCTGGAGTAACCCACAACTAATAAACAATATTGTTTTCTGAGAGGAACCTTAGGTTTTTAGATAGAAGACTATGGAGATGCTAATGACTAAAGAACGGGCATATAGTGGAGTGCAGTGAAGCTGTGCTACATCTTATGGGCTGTCAAAGGAACAGTTCCCCATCCCCTACAGTGCAGAAGTCCCAACCTGTGAACATATTAACCATGTTACACACAGCAGAGTAAACTCACACTGAGCACAGAAGCCATTTGCCCCAAAAGTGCAGACAATGCTTGTTGGGATATATAAGACTCCACACATACACAGACTGTGAATTATGGGGGATTTGGGTGTCTTTCTGAAAAAAATAGTTTGCTAGTCTTACCTGGTCTCCCAGTCTGGCTAGGCATGGGTTTATCCAAAAAAAACCATACTGAACAAGCTCAGAAACTAGCTAAGACCACCATCTTAGGGGCCGTTCATACAGAAATGGATTTTTCTATTCCAATGCGCTACTTTTCCATTGTTTTTCTATGTAAACACGCACTAGACGGATGTGTATGACCGTTACGCTGGCGTCTTTTGCAGTGCCTCGCACATGAGCGCCGACCCTTGGGGTCTCAAGACGTGCTTTTGAGACGTGATGAAATAACGGAAATACGAGAAATAGGTAAACAGCAGAATAGATAAATGCTATTTTTGACATGGGAAAAAGAAAATAATCACACTGGCTGTGGCCTCCTCTGCCATGTTGCTGTCAAATAAAACAGTCACCATGCCAACTTGCTACTGTAAACAGAAGCTTGCAACGCTTGCTCCGCCTCCAAGTTGTTCTGATTGGTCCACTGTTTTGGAACTGACATTGATGAGCGGCTGGTTTAAAGGGATACTTCACCCAAAAATGAAAATTCTGTCATCATTTACTCGCCCTCACGTTGTTCCAAGCCTGTATGAGTTTCTTTCTTCTGTTGAGCACAAAAGAAGATATTTTAAAGAATGTTGGTAATCAAACATTTGACAGTAGCCATAGACTTCCATAGTAGGAAAAAAAAAAAAACAGTCAGTGGCTACTGTCAAATGTTTGGTTACCAACATTCTTTAAAATATCTTCTTTTTTGTTCAACAGAAGAAAGAAACTCGTGCAGGTTTGGAACAAATTGAGGGTGAAATTTTCATTTTTGGGTGAACTATCCCTTTAAGCTGGCTCCGCCAAAGTATATATACATATATATTTATGTATATTTCAAGTATAAATACATATATGTGTGTGTTTACTTATGTATAAACAACATTTCCGTAACCAAAAACCAAAAAAAGTTAGATTACAAGTGAGAATGCACTTAAATAGATGTTCGCTAAGAAATCGCCTTGGCCTGAAGAGGTAACCATAGCAACAGCAGGCTACTACTACTCGAGCGCTTATCGGACGCTACACCGACGAAACATGCGTGCTGTCATTATTTATCATCTCATTAAACGTATAAAATCGTAAGTATATCATAAAAAGTTTTGTTTAAAAAGTCTTTATTTTGCAAAATAATACTGACAGAAATTCCGACCCCCTGAAAATCGTTGAATAAATAGCACTCTGCGCATACATACACCACACATTGTCACACTGAGAGTGAGTACTGTACATTATTCACAGACAAACCGTGCGCTTACCGTGCCCATGCGCTGGACTGCCGCTTTGCTTTTTGTCCGGTGCCTTCGCACACACGCCCCGTCCCTCCAGCAGAGCCTGCAGAGGTTTGCTCTCCCCGGGGCGATGTTGACAGCTCAGCCCGGTACCGCAGCGCCCCGTGTACACTCCGCACGCCTGGCCCTCGGTCAGCGGGCAAGTCATGCAACACCCGCAGCCCGGCTCCTTTACCGGCTCGGCGCAGTCCCAAGGCAACGGTTTGCACAGCACCATCGCCCCGTCGTCACACGGCTCGCAGCGGACCACTGGGCTGACGCTTTCAGCCAGCCGGGCGAATGCTGCGAGCAGCGCGGTCAGGCAGAGCGCACACAGTCCCGTCATGGATCCGAAGGGCTGAACGCGCGCACGGGGGTAGATGTGTGGGAAAACGGTGCGTCAGATCACCTCACCTGGATATATTATTACACTAAAGATTGAGCTCTCAGCATATGCCTTAGGAAATTAGCGACGCTTTGGGTTAATGCTGCTGTCACGTCGGTTTGATTAGACTGTGAACTAAGCGGCTGGGTCTCTCCATCTGTAAGTGAGTTTAAGTGGAACTTCAGGTTTTATACAGGCAGGAAAAGCACGGGCACTAAGTCACTCCCCCTGGTATGAATTATGTAGTCACCGGTCTCGGTCTTAAGGGACCGCGCGCGCATCCTTAATGAAATCCTTCAACACAAGAGACATTGGTGAAACAGGCTACAGGGAATCTTGCGCGCGCGTTTAGACCCGTCATTGTTTTCATTCGCGATTCACAGGCATTTGGAAAGCTCAAAAAGAGCTTAAATATAAGACCCGTTTACGCCGCAAAGGTAATGTAACTAAATGATCACAGAAATCCAAAAGACAATTAACTTATTTAATCATTTTTACCAGCTACAAATGAAAACATTCTACTGCTTAAATGCCCCAATAATCATAATAATAATAATTAAAACAGTTAAGTAGGAAAGTATGAAGTGTGCGTTTTATTCCTGGCCAGTTGTAACTGGTGAAAATACAGTGTCTAAAATCGCTCAGCTGCTCAAGAAGACAACACATAAAGTAACAAAATTCAATATATTATGATGATATTAGAAGTGTGAATTCACTTTAAAAACGACATTAGAAACATCCATCCATTCTCCAAACCACTTGTCCTCTTTAGAGTCACAGCTAGGATATTCTTTACAGACAAAGAGAAATTTGTTAACAATAGAAATATCCGCTCAATATTTGAAAAAAAAAAAAAAAAAAAGACAGCAAATAAGATTTTTGCAAAATGTCTCAATTTAAATGAACACTTAATTACACAATATATATTCAAAATTACTAAAAAAAAATTATTTTAAAATTATGCTCTGAGAAATACTTGGTACATTTTGGACCTGCCTCAAAAAAGCCAAATATAAGCTTATTAAAGGGCCTGGCCGATACATATATCCATTACTAAAAAAATTACCATAGAAACCTATTTAAACAGTGTTAGTGACATAGTAGTAGTTTGTTCCCAACTAAAACTCCAAAACACTTAAAGGGACAGTTCACCCAAAAAATCAAAATTATCCCATGATTTACTCACCCTCAAGCTATCCTAGGTGTATATGACACACACTTCTTTCAGACGAGCACAATCAAAGTTATTTTAAAAAATATCATGGCTCTTCCAAGCTTTATAATAGTAGTGAATGGCACTCCTGATTTTGAAGCCCAAAAAAGCGCATTCATCCATCATAAAAGTAATCCATACGACTCCAGGGGGTTAATTAAGGCCTTCTGAAGCAAAGCGATGGGTTTTTGTAAGAAAAATAGCCATATTTATAACTTTATAAACTATTCTGACAAACATTCGTACACAAGTCGACTTACGGGGAAGTGTAACCTCTGACGCAACGCATAACGTAGGATGTATGAATAGACGCGGTTCAACAAGTTCCTCTACTCTTACATCGAAATCCTCTGACATTTCTATTTAAAAATTCTCATTTTAGACTTCTAATTCGTGACTGGTGTTTAGTTTTGCTTTATCCTATGCACTTCCACATTCATCAATACGTCATGCGTCGGGTCAGAGGTTACGTTGTAAGTCGACTTGTGTACAGATGTTTGCCAGAAGCTGGTTATTATAGTTTATAAAGTTGTAAATATGGATATTTTTCTTACAAAAACCCATCGTTTCGCTTCAGAAGGCCTTTATTAACCCCCTGGAGCTGTATGGATTACATTTATGATGGATGGATGCGCTTTTTTGGGCTTTAAAATCGTGAGCACCATTCACTACAATTATAAAGCTTGAAAGAGCCAGGGAATTTTTTAATATAACTCCAGTTGTGTTTGTCTGAAAGAAGATAGTCATATACACCTAGAATGGCTTGAGGGTGAGAAAATCATGGGATACTTTTCATTTTTGGGTGAACTAACCCTTTAAAAAACAGTCTAGACCAGTTTTCACCTCTGAATATTTCTGAACACTGCAGAATAATGTGGAAAATGCACTTTGGGTGGTCGGGCATTAGCGGTCTCATGACACCTGCTGTACCCAGATCAGTCCATTCATCCATACAGAATCTTCACTGATCATTTGCAACTTTTCACCATCCATCCATCCATTCAGGACCGCCATCGGGGGGACAGCTAGGAACCCCTGGGCCTGGGGGAGAAAAATGATGACCTGTGAATTTTCGCGTTGGGCCTACATCCGTCCATCCCTCTTTCTCTTTTTCTGTCTATCTCTCCTTCTCACTGGGTGGTAAGAGATGATTAGAGTGTGGGTTGGATGTTGGATTGTGCTGCTTCAGCGCTGAACACCCCTCCTGCCTCTGCTCTGTAATAACACAAAGTCTGAACAGGCTGTACAGTTCGGTGGCTCCAGCTTTGGGAAAATAAAGGCCTACAGGCCTGCCTGCAGACCCCGGTGTTGAGACTGGCCCACTGAAAACAAGCAGAGGGGGTAAGGAAATACCCCCCAGCACACACAACCCCACTAACAGCACCCTCTGCTACTAAGATTAGTTTTCTTATGACTCTGCATATTTCTCCCTCGCTCTCCCACTCTTGATTTCTTATTGTCTGTCTGCCTGTATACCTCAGGAATTCCTCCCCTTTTGGGATTCTGCACGTGAGGGCTCTCCTCTGGTCTCCAGGAGCATTCTGGGAATGGAATGCACAGCGCCTGCACAAGAGGGACAAAGCGCATGCCTAGCGCGTGCATGGAAGAGAGACGGAAAATCAAACTGCGCCCTTACTCTACGATCTGATAAGATAGCGATTGATGGTGTCATCCATGACAATGAGTTATTGACCTAGATCGTATCGCCGATTTCTTATCAGTGCAAGCAAGAAAACTTGTGTAACAAAATCATTCATTTGCACTTAGAAGCGCCTGTTTGCCGGTGTGTGTGTGTGAGTCTGAGTGTTTATTTCTGTGAATATTATTGCAGCTGGCTGAATGTTTATTGAAAAGGACGGACGCCAAATTGCGGGCCTACATTTTAAGCGTCTCTTAGTCTTAATATCCTCTATAATCTATCTGAATCTCACACTCTTTATTTGAGTGTCAGCACGTCTCCAACACACTGTCTCTCATTCACATTCCTCTGGCTGATCTCGGAGTTGGATGGTAAATCATTAATTGTCCTTCCTGCTCTGCTGTGTGTCACGTATGACAGCTGTCAGTGCGACACTCATTTAATACCGGTTTCATCTGTGGTTTCTGGAGGGGGACGGAGGGGAATGAGAGAAGGGGGTGGTGAAATTGATTTATTTGTTTCGTTCCTCCAAGGGAATTTTATAGAA
This sequence comes from Ctenopharyngodon idella, assembly GCF_019924925.1. Classification (NCBI taxonomy): domain Eukaryota; kingdom Metazoa; phylum Chordata; class Actinopteri; order Cypriniformes; family Xenocyprididae; genus Ctenopharyngodon; species Ctenopharyngodon idella. Next base: position 3,576,584 of record NC_067239.1, on the reverse strand, counting down.
AACAGCACATCCCTGATGGCATTGCCACTCCATATTATGGATCTGTCTGGTCACACACAAATATGCATTAATGCACTAAACACACACACACAGCATGATTTATCGCTGGTATAGAGGCTTTCTGTCCCATTAAACATATCGGCTCACATGTTTGTGTGTCAGGCTGTGTCTTGCAAGCATATGTGCATCTCAAGATTAGATTTGTTCTTAAAGGGACAGTTCACCCAAAAATGAAAATTTTGTCATCATTTACACTGTTTCAAAGCTGTATGAGTTTCTTTGTTCTGTTGAACACAAAAGAACATATTTTAAAGAACGTTTTTAAGCAGAAAGTTGATGGCACCCATTTTTATAGTATTTTTTTCCCTACTATGGAAGTCAATGGGTGCCGTCAACTGTCTGGTTAAAAACATTCTTTAAAATATCTTCTTTTGTGTTCAGCAGAAGAAAGAAACTCATACAGGTTTAGAAAAACTTGAGGGTGGATAAGTAATAGCAATTTTCATTTTTGGGTGAACTAAACCTTTAACATAATTTATATACATGTGACCCTGGACCACAAAACCAGTCTTAAGGGTCAATTTTTGGAAATTGACATTTATACATCATCTGAAAGCTGAATAAATAAGCTTTCCATTGATGTATGGTTTGTTAGGATAGGACAATATTTGGTAGGAAGGAAATATAAAAATATCTTCATGGAACATGATCTTTGCTTAATATCCTAATGATTTTTGGCATAAAAGAAAAATCGATAATTTTGACCCATACAATGTATTGTTGGCTATTGCTACAAATATACCCGTGCAACTTATGCCTGGTTTTGTGGTCCAAGGTCACATATTTAAAAAAAAAAAAAAAAAAAGATTTTCTTTGCCTGTTTCTGTTCAACATATGTTTTCACTGTGTATAACAGCTGGGACAAAAATTTTCTGAAAGTATCTGAATTTCACTTGTTTTAGGATACCATGTGATTCTAATAAGATTTTAATTTGGTGCCAATCTTGATGTTGTGACACAAAGAAATTATAAAATATTGCCTAACACTCTCTCATCAAACAGCCGAACAAAATGTCTCTGCAAGTGAGCAGTTTTTCTTTTTTAGGAAGAGTATTTGAGTGAATCTCACAAGATGTTCATGTTATTTAACCCCAAAACCGAAAGAAAAAAGATAGAAAATGTATATTTTGCATAAGGAAAATGTAATTTGCTATTGTTTGCATTGTATCATGCATTATATCATAACATTATTTACATTTATTATTTTCTTTCTCATTTGTTTTAATGGTTCTTATTAATGTGCTGTCAATTCTTTACTGTATTTATACAGTAATAAATATTGTTTTGAAGCGATTTTTCAAAAATTAAAATGAATAATTTTTAAATCAATAAATGGCAGTACTACAAATGATGTATAAATACATAAATATATTTAGTAAATAATTTATATTTTAACTACATTCATCGTTTTATCATGTTGTAGTAATTAGAATTGAGGGGTAAAATGAGGTTAAGTATTCTAAAAAATTATTCTATACATATTTTCTATAAAATATATTTTATTTATAGATTTAAATACTTTTAAAAACTTTTAAGTGTGCTGTTTAGACATTTTTATTGATATAAAATATTTTATTTTACATGAATGAAAATGTTTAAAGTATATATATACAGTATACAGTTAAAAAAAAAAAGAAGTGTTTTTAAATTTTAGTTCATAAGATAATTATAAATGCAAAATTAAACATCGTGTTGCTTTAAAATGTAAACCGTAAAAACGCAGCTTAGAGCCAGTGGCACCGCCGGTCTAGATCTGCAGTTGTTCAAGCCAGATCGAATGTGCCAAGAATAAACAACTCAATCTAGTCAGCGTCAAAGAAACTGAAAGGGATATAAAACATAAATACCGCATACAAACATACAATACTTATACTGAACATTGAATAGTTGTTTTACATTACACATAGCCAAATCTACGACCATGCCTCTCACACACTGAGCCAAGAAACCGCTGAATGCGAGGTCTCTGTGCCCATTTGCAGGCTAAAAAATGTAAACAACATTATCAGATAAATGGCCTCATTGAATCTAAACTCACGGAGACATTATTTTTCAGATGTGACTCAAACAAACTCATTGCCTGTGAAGAACATCATCTTTCCATGGCACATTTCCCAAAGCCTCTCCAGAATTCGATAGCAACTGTACTTCAACCAGGAAGGAAACCAAATGCGCACTGCGCTCAAAGGCCAGAGCTGAATATGTCCTGAATGTTTCTGTGCTCTGTTCTTCTGTTGTGCCCAACTCTCTCTCTCTCTCTCTCTTCAGGAACGAATAATTACAGTCACAGCATGTGATTTAACAGCGCAGAGATCGAATTCCACCGTGTTATAATCACTCGCTGTTCGGCTATTGCAGAAGCAAAAAAGAGAGTGAAGCTAATGGGTGGGGGGGTAACAGAAAAGATTTGCTTTTGCTAGGTTACAGAGCAAGATCAGAATGGAAATCGAGGGAGCTCAGACCGATTTAGAGAAAGCAGGCGTGACGCACAGGTGGTTTGTCACTGTGAGAAATATCCTAGAAGCGAAGCAGGCTGAACATAATCATTTTGTGTTTTTGCGATAAGCTCTCTGAGCTTCGCTCTATTTTTGGAAAAGCTTTTCCGTGAGAGCAATTCTGAAGATGGAAATAGTGAGCGCACAGTAGAGCATATAAAGCTGAAGGAATGTGTGAGATCCGAGCATGACTTCGCACTGCATGGTTTGAGTATGAGCCAAAACAGATGGAACAGACCCAATAAAGGTTTAGAGCCCAACACTGTCCCCATTCACCACATGCTCTCTCACACACACATACACACATGCATCTTGCAAGTACTAAGTTCACCATAGCTCCAGCGGCCTTGTTGCCTGCTGCCTACATAGGCAGTTGCCTTCTAAGGCAGCTTCTAAACAGTCATGGAACCACATAAGTGACCGGAACTCTCTACCAAGGCAGCGTCACATAAATTACGCTTCGCACAAGAGATTCGTCATCCAGCTAGCACTCTACTAGGTCTAACTAGCATAAACCAGTCTGGACCAGCATGAAATTCATACTGGTTTATGCTGGATTTTTCATGACGACCTTTGTCAGAGAACAGATTTGGACCACTCTACCAGGGCAGTGCATCACAAAAAAGGGCACAGGGGAGACGCAATTAATTTCAATAGAGTTTGACATTAGCATGTTGCTAAGCTAACGACACACTACCATAATACTACCGTAATAAAAAAAAGTGCCGTGACGTGTAGCCAAGTATGCTGTCCCTTGGAATAAACTTAAAATAAAATTGTAAAACAAATATTGGGTAAACAATACATTTTTACTTGAATGTCAACTATTAATTAATTAATTTATTAATTTCTTTTTTAATAATCAACATTTCCCTCACCTTTTCTAGCCAGCATGAAATGAAAATTCACCCCATGTATTTTGTAAATTCATGGTATAGATTATACATTATTGTGAATGATTCATCCATGTATACGTTTCACATTATTTTTTTAATATATTTTTTTGACCAATCATTTAGTACACTTAAACCCGCCCCTCCACAATTCGCATTAATTCACATCACAACCAATGAATAGATCCAAGTCCACACCCTACATTTCCGTTACACTCAGATTTACATCACAATATGAAAAAAACATCTGTCACTACTTGTGTTTCATTGTGGCCATGGAACCAGTTAACAGGGCACTACTCAAACATACAGATGCGTAGCACACACAAATATTTTGTAAAATAATACATTTTACTTGCGCCAAATAATTTTTTCTTGATTTTTCTTGATTTATTTTAAAAGTAATGCATTACAATATTACATTACTGTTCATAAAAAAATAACTAAGTAACGTAATTAGTTACTTTTTAGGGAGTAATGTTACATTACTTTTGTGTTACTTTTTCTCACCTGGGCTGGTCTTGCTTGTTTGTTTTTTAATAACAACAAAAAAGTTGTATTTTTGGCCAATGTAAAGGCCTTTTCACACCAAAAGTGAAATGAATAAGCCTAGAGCGGAAATGCATATTCACGCCTGTACAGTAGAGGGCGCAGCTCAAACAAACCTTTACTTAAGCAATAAAAAATTAAAAAAAAAAAAAACACAAATGTGATGTTTATCTGAAAGTCATTTTTCCTTATTAGTATGGTTGAATTAAATAATTGAAGGTCAGCAGCAAAGACGTTTGTTAATAAAGTGAGATTAAAAACATAAAGTATATTTGTTTAATTTAACATTTAATTATTGCAGAGAGACTGCAGAGAGAGAAAGATTGCATTTCACTGTTTTTATTCATTTTGAGGAATACTGACTCTGTTTTTGTACAAGTGAAATGAGAAAATGCCTGCTCACATTTAGTCTAGAACTACAATAACCATCATATTTACACAGCGCACACAACACCTCTGCACATTACTCCCGATTTCTCTCAATATGGGGTCAAGAGAGCTGTCAGTCAATAAATGGGAAATCAAAGTAACTTGCATTACATATTTGAAACAGTAACTCAGATATTTTGTTGAACACTGTGAACAACAAATACTATCTTTCTTGCCTTGTGGATTTATTTTTTTTCCACTGAAACCCAGTAAAGGTTTAGCCCAATGCTGTCTACATTCACCACTTGCTCACACCTTTCACTATAAGATCTCTACAGCTCAGCTCCAAAACCTAGATGATTGCTACCTACTGCCTACATAGGCTGTTCCCTTCTAAGAAAGGTCATGGAACTGTAACCGATCTGTATCAAAAGGTCACACTTAACTCCCGACTAAGCCACTGGGGACTTATGCCCACGAAAATAATTTTGTTTAACACCTTGCAGCAACACAAGTTTAACAGCCAGTAGCAAAAGAGAACATGATGTGACCTTCAAGTACAAATACTTTTATTAACAAAACGACCATCAATAATAGATTGGGATGAATAGACAATTTAACTTTAATTTAAATGTTAGAATCCCATTTTTGAGATCTGGATCCGTTTGCCAAAATATTAAAATCACAACCCACCACTTAAAATAGTACAGGTTATACCTGGCCTGTGGAAAGAGAAAGAAGCAAAGAGTCACTGGACCACGAACGAGCACACACCAAGGGGTGAACACGGCGTCCTCAACCCCGAAATTATCCACATTAACAGCTCACGCACTCACACTCTTGGACCAAGGAGTTCGTCCCTCAAAATGGCTCTTCAGGGTCACAACACCAGAAGTCAGGGGAAAAAAGTGAGGAAATTACGCATCCTACCCTACCTTGGGCTATTTAGAGGGCAAAACAAATACATACCTACGCACCATTCTTATTTATTCACACGATCACATAAACAATTTGGAACACTGTACATGGGCAGCAACACAAAGTGCACAGGAGACTAGTTTGACCTTAGCATGTTGCTAAGCTAACAGGCTGTCACAAGCATAAAAACAGATAGCATACTCAAATATTAGGCATGAAGCATTTCTTATAGTCACCATTTCTCTCTTCTTTCCAGCCATCTAAGATTGTTTACCAAAACGGTCTCAGTGCATTCTGGGATTGCCTTTTCACAGAAGTTACATGTGATGCTACCTCCTGCCTCCTGAAATGTTTATTCTCAGAACATGTCCTGGTTTTCCCCACTGACGTGGCTGGTGTGGAGGGTATCTGTAAATTTGCGAGTGTGTGCGTTTAAGTATTGTTTGGCAGTGTTGTGATGCTGGAACAGTGTAAATAACACTCCCACGCCAGTCACTTTTATCCCCTAACTCACTGTCCGTGATGACAGAACCGACAGCCTCTATCACTTACAGGCTGACAGCCAGCAAATCATGACAGGAATGTGAAGGGAGGAAGGGAAGGGAAGGGATGGGTTTGGGGTCGCACATTAGCTATGGGACACTGGAATCTGCAAATGCACTTGAGAATAAGCATGCCAATGCAGTCTCCAGGATGCTGGGGTGGTGAGCAAAAAAAGCCACCTCAGCAAGAACTGCAAATTCTTCCCCATATTTCGCTTGCAGATGCAAGCAGTGGGTGCATAAGATGAATATGAACTGCTTAAAGGGATAGTTCATACTAAAATAAAAATTAAGTTATCATTTACTCACCCTGGTGTTGTTGTAATGTAGTATGCCCGTCTTTCTTTTATGGACCACAAAAGGAGAATTTTTTAAAAATGTCACGTTCGCGCTTGTCCGTATAATGGCAGCGAATAGCAACCAGCATCAAGCTTTTTAAAAAGACGCAAAAGTATCACAGAATAATTCCATGCAACACGTGCCGTATATACCAAATGTTCTGGGGGTATATGATAGGGTTTGGTGAAAAACAAACTGAAATTTAATATATTATTTAATGGAATTCCTGACCTTGGCCATTGGTCTTCTCTGCATGGCCACATGACTGTTCGTGAGACTCTATTAGCTTCGTGTCGCTCAGAAAAAGCACACAAGTTGTGAGAAATCAAGATTAACAAAAACTGAAATACAAAGCCTAGAAATCCCAAAAAAGTATCCGTGTACAAATATCACCAGACCGGAACTGATAACAGTCAGAATGAAAGTTGACAGATGTGAACACAAAAACGTATGATGAACACAATGGATATATTTACCAAGGTCAGGAATTCTATTAAATAATACTTTGGCAAGCAGGGTGGGGCAGAGAGCCGTGGGAACGGAGCGAGGTCGGTGAAAGTGGTCTGTCGGAGTGAGGTTTCGGTGAAACCCAGGAGGAAGGGGGGACACGCTGTTGGAGAGCCCTCGCTGCTGAAGGGAATCGTGGTGCTGAGGTAACCGCACAAAGGAGCAGTGCCCAGCAGTGGCTGCCCGAGGTGGTGGTGCTGGAACGATTGAGAAACAGGTGGGATGGAGAGCTCACTGCCGTGCCCCTGAGTCAAGGAGGGGTGGCTGTCTTCCGTAAGGGGGTGGAGGAGTTGCTGTCGTTTGCTGAGGCCAGAGCCTGCTGCCGTCCGCCATGAAGGGGGAGGAGCAGGGAACTGAGGACTTGCTGCCGGCTGCCCAAAACTGGAGTAGCCACTGCCGTCTGCCAGGAGGTGGAGGAGTATCGAGCCATCCATCGAGGAGCATCCAGTACCATTGCATGGCACCACGAGTGAGGGCCTCTCAACTGGTTAAGGACCGAACCCAGATCAAGAATTTTTTTTCTTTTCCTCTCTCATCTCTGTCTCTCCTCAACCTTCCGCCTCCTTTTCTCTGGCTTGTCGGTCCAGGAGTAGAGCACAGCCGTGGGAATGGAGTGAGGCCGGTGACACGAGTGTTAATGAGCTAGTTTCTCATGGAGGAGCAACGACAGTGAAGGATGAGAGAGGACCAGGCCTGGATTTTATGTTGGGGCTGACACTTTACTTCTGTTTTGGTTGTTTGTTTACTTTACTTTATTTTGTTTACTTTATTTTGTTTATTGAGCAACAGGTGGGACGGAGAGCTCGCTGCCATGCTCCTGGGTCGAGTCGCCGCCGTTTGTTGAGGCTGGAGCCTGCTGCCGTCTGCCATGACGGGGGAAGAGCAGGGAACAGGGGACTTGCTGCCAGCTGCCCAAAACCGGAGGAGCCATTGCCAAACGGAGGAGCCATCCACCAAGGAGCATCCAGTACCATCGCATGGCACCACGAGTGAGGGCCTCTCGACTGATTGAGGACCGGGTCCGGACCAAGATTTTTTTTTTCTTTTCTTCTCTTGTCTCAATGTCTCCTCATCCTTTCCTCTCCTTTTCTCTTGCCTTGTCTGTCCTTACCCCCAGGTGCTGCCACCGCAGTAAAGGGCCAGGAGGAGAACACAGTCTCGACCCCAACCTGTGAGGGGCGATGGGGGTATAAGAATTACATGGCATAAGAATTGGCATAAAAATAAAAATAACATAGCATAAGAATTTTTAAAAAAATTGCACTCATTTATGTAATGGCAGTGCATTACATAAATGAGTGCAATTTTTTAAAAATTCTTATTTTATGACAAAAGAAGAAGGGCATATAAAAGAAGGGCATACGGCATTAGAACAACACCAGGGTGAATAAATGATGGCTTAATTTTCATTTTAGGGTGAACTATCCCTTTAAGAATGAAAACTATGTTGGAAATTCACTAAACAATTTTTGAACTGTAGTACTGTAAAGATTATTTTTTGTAGTTTATTTATTATTATTAAATGTTCGAAGATTATTGGAGAAAATACAATTTCTTCATCATTTCTCCATCGTGTGCTTGTCATCTTAATTAGGAGAAGACCAGCACACAAAGCTTTGTGAAGTGCTGCGTATATTTATAAAGCATAAATAACACATAAATAAAGCATAAATAGATAACACCCTATCCCATGCCCAAAACAAGGTGTCTGCAGATGAGAGTCCAAAGCAAGGACTGGTGGGACAATGTTGTCCTGCACCACTTCACACACGATGAGTGGAAGGAGCATATTAGATTGACATGACAGTCATTTATGACACCATAGCTACATCCCAATTCAGAGGCCGAGTCCTTTGAAGGCTGTATTCGAAGGCCGAATGCGTCACAGCGGCGTGACAAAGGCTGTTCCTACAAATGCGTCCTTCTTTCCTTGAGCCGCGAAGTATAGAACGAGTGGATCCTTCACAGTCTAGCCTATATCAAGATCCATTGTGTGCTGGTGACTTCAGGATTTTTTGAGAGAAAATTCCAGATTACACTTTTAATACTTAATTTCTACTTATTCAAAACAAACTTTAAAGCGTTTCAAATGGTGACTTATATCTATGTGATTTACAGACTTTGAAGGCGTGGTCTTTGGAGGATGCAGCCTCTGAATTGGGAAACAGCTTACATTCAACAACAACAACAGCTTGTTCTGTGCATTATACACCATTATGCCATTTTTACATCTTTGCACAGAATGTTCCAGTTTCGGTTTTCAGATCAAGAGTTACATGTCCTATTGAATGGGGAAGAAATGGTTTAAATCAACCCTTACAATCCAAATGAAATTTCAAACGGATTTGGCCATTTCATTCTGATCTACGTGGTTGCATGACTTTTTTATCCCGACTGTGCTATTAGTCCGATTACAATTAGATCAAAGTGGAGTGACATGCTGGATTGACAGTAAGAAATATTGTATGTCTATAATACAGTATATACATATGGAAGAGATGCTCCTCAAGTTTTCTACTAGGCCCTATGTATGAGGTAATCCAGCATCGTAATTTCTTAAAGCCTTGATTGTCTTTTCTGCAGCAGCTCTATAAATGGGAACCAGGTCGTTCCGCTCTTTAACTCGCCAGCTTTTGTTTGCTTTTATTTTATTTTTCCTTCTTGCCACTCCATAAAACATATTTTTCCAAGTCACCATCCGAGCCTGGTATTTTTGTTGCTGTTTTCTTGGACGGAGAATGATTGTGTTTCACTTCGGAGGGCATTCACCCTTTCCCAGGGTTTCCCATTTATGGTTAAAGTCACACCATGAGTGCGTATCACCGCTCTCTACTGTAAAACCAAAAATCTGAGTTTACGCAATGTGAATTTGGCCATTTGTGTGCTCTAGTGTCATTAGTGGTTCTTGTTATGGCTTTTTCAAAACCCCTAAACCTACATACTAAACTTTGCCTTGTAACTAAATTCTTGTGCTACGGACATGAATGATTTGTCAAATCATGCGGTGTACTATTACTTTTTATTGTTAACAGTTTGTGGACAACAAAATGCCAATAAAAAAAAATAAAATTACAAAATAAAATGTAAAAAATAAAATTGAGAGATGAGACACATTTAGAGACCAAAAGTAGACCTACAAATCTAGTTTGTTACTATTCAATGTAATCCATTATAATACAGCGTTATAAAGTCTGTTAAAGTTTGGACATTTGCGTAACATAAAATACTGCCTACTTGTTCTCAGAGAGCAGCTGCTTTTCAGGAACAAACTGGAACAATGCCTGTCAATAAATCTATGGCAGGGGTTCATCCATGAGGGATGCTGTGGGTTTAGTGTGTAAAGAGGGTTTCTTGGGAAACATCTGGAGCTAAATTCCATGAAACACTCAAATGAGGTTTTGGCCATTTCAGAGTCAGCGGGGAGCACATCCCTCAACCTTTTATCTTAGAGAGAGAAAGAGAGGGAGGGAGAGAAAGATACTGATGGAGGCAAAATGAAAGGGTGCAGGATGGAAAAAACAAAGGCAGAAGGGAGGAGGGTGTGATCTGGTAGGGGGCATCTTGCGGTAATGTTGGGCCTAAAACAGACTCAATACAAGTATGTTTTTATGAAGTGTGAAAACAAGCTAACATGTGCAATTTATAATGCAACACTTGAACATGTTGCATTCTTAGCCACATGGGGCACTATAGTTTTTTAAAAGAAATTAATACTTTTATTCAGCAATGATGATTTAAATTGATCAAAAATGACAGGTAGGACCTAAAAGAATCCTGAAATAAAATGTAGCTCGGTTTCCCCCAAAATATTAAGCAGCACAACTGTTTTTAATATTGATAATTATAACAAATGTTTCTTGAGCTGCATATCAGCATATTAGAATGATTTCTGAAGGATCATGTGACACTGAAGACTGGAGTAATGATGCCGAAAACTCAGCTTTGATCACAGGAATACATTACATTTTAAATATATTCAAACAGAAAACAGTTATTTAAAACTGCATTAATATAAAAAGACCCTAAAGGGACATGGTGATGAAAAAAATATGAGATAGGAGGAAAAATTGGATGTTAATGCTATAGCGTTCTCTCACAAAAGTTTTGAGTTCTTTGTGCATAGTTTCTTGGGGGAACGCAAAACTTTTGCGAGCGAACGCAAAGTTTCTCGGAAGAACGCAAAAGAATTTAAATATTTTTGTCCCTTTAGGGCCCCCGTAATAATATTTCACAATATTATTGTATTTTTAATCAACTAAAGCCTTGGTGAGCAGAAAAAACTCTCTCTAATGATTTTCGGAGCTGGAGACCATGACAAATTAAGCAAGAAAAAACAGGTACCAGTGAGTGAAGGTGATGGAGCATTCCACCTTATTGAAACTTTCTAATGCAGATACCCACATTCATGCTCAGCCATAAAAAAGTGTATAAGTGTAGGCTATAAGAATGTTAAGATACACCTCGTCTTGATATGTGCATGCAGCCGCCTCTGGAATTGATTCAGTCTGACCCACTTCACTTCACACCATATGTATGTTTCCCTCAGAGGCCAGTTCAGCAACAGGTCCTGGCTGTGGGGATGTTTTCAGGGGCCGGTTCCTGGAAAAGTGACTTCAAATCTCATGCCGGGCTCGGTACATTAAGATATGCAGGATGTACTGTTCTGTTGTGAACTATAACAATGGAAGGATCCTCATTAAAGGATGCTTTCCATGGAAAATTCAGGAACCAGAAACACGCCTCAAGAGCTAATGGGCTTTAATATCCATCCATCCATCCATCCATCCATCCCTTTATTTATTTCCATCCATGCATCCATCCATCCATCCTGCTCTCTCTCTCTATTTATTTATTCAGTAATCATTCAGGCCACAGTTTGTGTTCCTTGCCACTGTCACCTTTGGCTTGGTTAGTTAGGTTGGGATTTAAAAGACACTTAATATTCAGTGCACCGACACTATCCGATGACAAAAAATTTTTAACTGAATCAAGCTGAATAACAACACTATTGTCTTCTGTAGAGCTGTTTTATAGGTGAATCAAATTTGTTTCATAATTGATTCATTTTGCAACACTGACACTGTTATTGAACTGAACTGAATCAACACGTAATTGACCTTAGCTGAACTATTGACTTCTGTAGAGTTGTTTTACAGAAGAATTTGAATTTGTGTCATATCTGATGACGTTTGTATCATTGATTCTGTTATTTTCCTGTTTATTACAGTGAAGCTGCTTTGAAATAATCTGCTTTTTGCATAAAGTGCCGTAGAAATAAAGGTGACTTGACTAGCTTGTTAGTCATTAGAAAGTTTCACAGATTATCCTCAGCTACCAATAATGGTGTAGTATAGTTTAATCAGAGCAACACATTTTACCATTTAAATCTATTCTGAAGATACTCAATCTCTCAAAATCCTCACAAAAATATGAAATATGAAGATTCATGTGCTGTAAAAAGCACCAAAGACGTATTTTAATTCTAAATCTGCTATGCTATTAAATATAGCCTATTAAAAGGCAGTTTATAGCAACACCAATGACCTTGTCACCATTCACCCTATACCCATCTCTTTGTCATGCCAAAATCTTAGAACTACAGTGTTTCAGCCTCAAATAAATCCTGTAGAAATGCTCACTTGTCATTGTGCTGTGTGCGTGTATGACAAAATTGGCTTGTACATTTTGATTTTATCAGTATTGGACCAGGACTTGCTAAATTCTTGATAATTATGTGTAACCATCGACCGCTATTCGTGAAATCAAAACAATTTGGCCACAATAAAAGCAGCTAAATGCAAACACACAAATGAATCGCTGTGGAAAGCTGGATCTAATGATCAAGTGGAAAAGGACGACTCATCTGGGGGCGATAAAAACTTGATTACTTTTTATTAGATTTTCTTTTTTTTATTAAAATGCATTCCACTAGGAAAACTTCTTACACATGATTTATTCGGTCATACTGTTCATGAGAATAATTAAGGGCGGAGGAAGATCTACAGTGAGATTCATTAAAATGTGGTAATATGCGGCTATAGTACCCTGTTATATGCAGTTTTAGTACCCTGTATGTTAGTAACACATTCTTCCTAAATCCAGTACATAAGCACCAAAAGCCCTTAGAAAAGATCTTGTTAGATGGTAATTCAGCCATGGTTACGAACAACCAGTGTGTTTTCACTAATGATGTTATCCGAGGTCAGGGGATGTATTCGCACAGCAAGTGGTCAGGGTTGTACAGTTCAATAGTCTGCATCATGTACCCTCACTGACCCTATTTTTCGTTCTCTTTTTCAGCATGCAAATATTTCACACTCCTGACTAAACCTGAATTTATTAACTCTAAGCAAATACTAAACATGATTAATGGACATGCACACAAGCAGACAAGCACACACATTTGGACTTTGCAAATCTTAGAATTAAAGTGATAGATCACCTAAAACTGAAACATGTCACTATGTAATCAATATTCCAAACCTGCTTGACTTTCTTTCTTCCGTGGAACACAAAAGAAGTTGTTTTGAAGAATGAGCATAATGCTCTTACACACAATCATTTGAACTTTCTGTTAATGAAATAATCCTGAAAAAAAATCTTTCATGGTTTCCACAAAAATATTAAGCAGCACAACTCTTTTCAACACTGATAATAATAAGAAATGTTTCTTGAGCCCCAAATCATCATATTAGAATGATTTCTGAAGGATCATGAGACACTGAAGACTCGAGTATAGCTGCTGAAAATTCAGCTTGGACATTTGGACTCCTTTTGTGCTCCACAGAATAAAGAAATATATGAGGGTGAATAAATAATAATTACATTGTTGGGTGAACTATCCCTTTAAGAGCACTCACTCAGAACTGTTAACATTCACAGTATGGTCAAATGACTTTTTAAGGCAAAAATAAAAAGAGAAAAGCAAAGGTAAGAAATCCCACACTGTAAACTCTAACGCTCAAAATAATTAATTGGTTTGAGTAGGGCAAACTCAAATTAAACAAATTAGTTCAATCAAATTAACTTTTATTTGGAGTATTTAGAACTTTCTTTTTCTTTTGAGTTCACTAAACTGACACATTTTAAGTAATCTGAGTTTGTTTCATTGTTTTGAGTTCTATGAACTTTTAATTTAGACAAACTTAAATTTACCCAAAACTGGGCTATTTCCGAGCATGTTTTGCCATGGCACTGGAAAGGGAGAGTAAATGCTAAAATTAAGTGTTATATAATGTTTTTTGTGCAATATTAATGTTAATTGTGAGACTTAGTAATGTTTAATGGTTAAATGTTCTATATTGCCATACTCCTTCAGCAATTGCTATGCTATGCTAACAGTATCAAAACATTGTGTTACCAATTAGCATTTGCTAAATTTGCTATAGCTAGCTAAATTTCCACTACTAAAAATATTTGAATTGAGATTACATGATAAATTTAAGTTAAATGTATGAATTAACCTACTCAAAATTTTCAAGTTAAGAGCAATTAAAATGTATGAGTACAAAATTGAAATCTGCCAGAAATCTGCTTACTTAAACTTTGAATTTCTTAACTTAAAAAAAAAAAAAAAAAATGATGTAACTGATTACCTCAAATTTTTTGAGTTTTACCAACTTATTTGGGTTTACAGTACTTGTAGTATCCCTAAATCAAAGCTAAATGAACAGTTTCACAGGACTGTGCAGCTACACGGACGGTAACGTGCTGTACTTCAATGCTAGAGCAACAACCGCTCAAGATCAACTTCCTGCTGAAATGGTTACATCCTTGCAAAAAGCCAGTACCTAAGAACTGCATATGAAAGCCATTGAGTTAATAGCATGTATGTGTGTCCGTGTGTCTATTAAAAATGGCAGGGTGTGTATCTGAGGGCAAGTATCTGCGTACGAGTGGAAGAGACAGCCTGTGGTGTGTGTAGAGTTAAGGAGCGTGGGTGTGCACGTCTGGGTCTGGTTTGGGCTTTTCTGAAGCGATTTGTAATGATATGCTGCTCTGTCTGTACAACGTGTATTTGTGCCCCAGTGAGACATACAGAACATACTCTCATTAAGTTAAAAGGACGGCATCCAACCACAACGACTTTAGGGCAAACACACACACATATACCAGTCCACTGGCCAGCACAAATTCAAATGGGATTGCCGGCACAGACACACAAACACACTTATTGCCAGTGCCATAAAAAGCAGAGAATTTGGACAAATAACATTTCCACCATCATATTAGGGTTACTTGAAAGAGACTGGATAGAACTACAGTACTGAAAGAAAATCAGCATGTTGAGTTTCAGAAAGTTACTTTTTTTTTAAGGGATTTTCATCACTGAGATTCAAATCACTTATATTATGTTCTAGTCCACATTTTAAGGATTCAGATTCCACTCTTCTATTAATAAAATTCGTATCACAGATTAATTACATTTTTTTCAATAATAAATATTTATTTAGCTTCCCAAATGCAGCTGACATTGACTTTTCTAGGTGTTATTCATACTAATATTGATTATATTGCTAATGTGTATGTGCTTGTAATTGCATGTGCGTTTTTCACACGTCATATGGTGTGACATACCAGTAGCTCCTGCAGGAGCTACTGGTATCAGGAGATCGAATCGGCCAATCAGAGGGACTTGAATAAAGCGAATGCAATCTGTCAGTCAGCCCGCTGTGGCGAAAGTAATGGTGATGTTCCTCCCCCATAGTCGTGACGCTACAGGGGTTAAATAATTGTGTGCACAAACACACATGGACACACACACACGCACAGAATGACATTTTTTTGCAATTTCAGTCTCATTGTCTTAGCTGATCTCTTAACTTAAAATATTAGTTAATATTGTTAGTTAATATATTTATATAAGTATTAAAATAAAGTTATTTGTAGATATCCTAATAACAACAGAAACCTTCATGTAATATTAAAATACTATTTTGTCTCAAAAATACTGTTTTTGTCCCAAAAATCCTTGATGACCCTTCTTGTTCACACTAATGTTTACAAAAATTCCAATCCAATCAAATGCTCTGTACAGTGAGACTGTCCACTCCCCCTAAATAACAATGCCTACCTCCAAGTAGAAAATCATGGATTTGCCTGATGAAAAAGAAGTAAACGTGCATTCATGCTATGTCAGGAGGATTACCGTAATTACTGACATAACACTCAAAATGGCTAATATTTTTGTTTAATTAGGGCTCAAGCACTGACCCTATTGGAATTGCTTCATTTATAATTCGTATATCCTATTGTTTTCTTTTTCCCTTTAAGTAAGTTGTTTATTTTTTATAAACTTGATTTAGTTTTCTGATAAGATGCACACTTGAACAAATGTGAGATCCAAAAGAGAAACAACAGTATGGTAATATATCGTCACAGTTAATGATGTTCCCTAGCTTCTGTTCCCTGTTGGAGGGAACGAGACATGTTGTCGAGTGATTGACACTAGGGGTCACTCTTGGGAGCCCCAAATACCTCTGACGTTTTCAAAAAAGGCCAGTTAAGTTAGTGTGTGGAATTTGCATGCCTGGCACTCCCCTGGACATAGGGGTATAAAAGGAGGCCAGCTTACCCCACAAATTCAGGTTTGTGCTGAGGAGCTGAAATGGCATCTCGAGGCTTCAGTGGTCAGTTCAGTATTGCAGCAGGAGGGACACCACGTCTCTTCGACATGGTGTTGAGTGATTGACCCTAGGGGTCCCTATACTAAACGCCACAACTGCTGAACTGCGTCACGAGAGTTGGTGGTGCAGATGCTGGCAAGCATTCATGTGCCAAGAAACAAATGCAGCTACATTGTCTTGCAACCTTCCTACGCCCAGGGTAAATGACCTCAGGTCTCCCTATCAAGGGGACCACCTTACTTGGGAGAGGTCACTCCAGCCGTAGGGCCTCTACTGCTTTTCAAGAAAAGATTTTTTTTTAGTTAGGCTGAGTGCCGCCTGTTGTTTACGTTGGGGAAGTGTTCTCTTTTTTCTGCCGAGAAAGGATCACTACGGAGACCACATCCTACCCCAAAGGGGATTACTATGTGGAGAAGTCGCGGGCGCGGGTGCAAGATTGTGCTCTGCCCCTGAGACATAAGATTCTTCCTCAGGGGGATTCACCAGGGAGGGGCCAGTGCCATCAGCATGAGCTCATGAGCTGAGATCCAAGTCTGGTTGGGCCAGCAGGACACAACCATTAGGATTTGTTCTCCTTCCTCCCTGATCTTGCAGGCTCACTGGGGGAAATGTGTACTTGTGCAGACCCCAATGCCAGTTGTGCGCTAGTCTGTGTCATCTGTGTCAAGGGGCGCCTGGGTCAGGGAATACCAAAGAGCTCAATGAGAGGATTCCTGGGAGGCAAAATGGTTCACCTGAGCCTCACCGAATCGACTCCAAATCAGCTGGACCACTTGAGGGTGGAGTCTCCACTCTCATTGGAGCATGACCTGTCATGAGAGAGCTTTAGCTTCATGATTAAGAAAGCCCCGAAGTGGCACGCAGGGACTACAGAGGAGGAGATGGTGGGCTAGTTGTGACATGCGGCAGAAGTGGACATCGCCCTGGTGGTTGATGTATGCCACCTGTAGTGCTGTCAGTCTGGTTCAACATGTGCTTGCCCTGAACCAGCAAACAGAACCGCTTCAGGGCCAATATCACAGTCAACAACTCTAGGCAGCGGATGTGCTAGCGCAGACGGAATCCTGTCCAGTGATTGCACGCCTGTTGCACACAGCGCCCGAGCTCGTCTGAGAGGCGTCTTTTGTGAGGACAAGATACCTAGACACTCGTTCTAGGGGAATACCTGGCCGTAGAAACGTGAGGTCCGCCCAGGGGCTGAAAGTGCGACGACAAATCTGTGTGATGGCCACATGGTGTGTGCCAGGACACCATGCCCACCTCGGGATACGAGTCCAAAACCAATGCTAAAGTGGTCTCATATGCATCAACCCCAGTTGTGTGACCGTGGCTGAGGAAGCCATATGCTCCTGGAGCCTCTGAAAGTATTTCAGTGGGACCACTGTCTTGTGCTTAAATAATTTCAAGCACTTCAGCATTGACTGAGCATGATCTTCTGAGATGCGTACTGTCATGGTGATCGAGTCCAACTCCACACCGAGAAAAGAGATGCTCTGCACGGGGGAGAGCTTGCTCTTCTTTCAGTTGACCCGAAGTCCCAAATGGGCTAGGTGCCTGAGGACCAGGTCCCTGTGTTCTCATAACAACTCTCGAGAGTGAGCTAGAATCAGCCAGTCATCGAGGTAGTTAAGTATGCTAGTGCCCACTTCCCTGAGAGGGGTGAGGGCAGCCTTTGTGACTTTCGTGAAGACACAAGGACACAGGGACAAACTGAAAGGGAGGATGTTGTACTGATAGCCTTGTACCCGATCCTCAAAGGCGAACCGAAGAAACATTCTGTGCCGAGGAAGGATCAAGACATGAAAGTATGCATCGTTCAGGTCTATCGCCATGAACCAATCTTGACGCTAGACACATGTCAGCATGTGCCTCTGCGTGAGTGTCTTGAATGGGAGCTTGATTTTCGTGAACTCAATCACGTAGAATTGTCTAGTGTTAGAGGATGACCCAGGGAAAGAGGAAACGGCCCTTCTCTGACCATGAAAGAGACAAAATAAAAGGAAAAACCAAACAAAAATTCTCCTCCTGTCTCTCCAGCAGGAGTGAGGGCCGTCTCATCTTCAGAGGCGGGCAGGTCAGCAGGGTCTCCTTTGTCCCTGGTTCGCCTGTCTCAGAGCTGCTTAGAAGCCTTTTGCGGGTTTTTAGCTGCCTGCTGACGGGCAGGCGGTACCACCTTCCTGCGAGATGACCATCATGGTCTAGCTGCTGGCCCATGCTCCTAGGGGACGGGGCAGCATTCACATGGGGCCACTTGGTGACGATCAGGGACTGGGACCTCCAGGTGGCGGTATTTTGCAGGCATAGATGCACCGTAATCGCACGCTCCAGCTGTGGAACGTCCGAATACCCCTGGGCGATGCACCATCGAGGGTAGTGAGGGCAGAGGAGCCCCAGAGTCGTGTTCTGGCAGAAAAATGTGCCTTCCATGACTTCGTAAGCTCCTCATGCACTTCTGGGAAGAAAGGAACTGGGGTGGAGCATGGCTATACGTCACAATCCCAGAAACAAATCATCCAGCTGCGAACACTTGGGGCAGGGCAAAGGATTCCATTCAAGCCTGATGCTCGTGGTTTCCCAGGAAAGCAGAGCTGCCAGCTCAGCGTCAGATTCAACCTGGGCCTTCAAACCTGAGAGTGGGAGACCAGGTGAATCTTCTGCCTCTGGCAATAGCTCGCCCTCCAGTGCTGCAATTGAGTGCTCCTCCTCCTCTCCAAATGAGATATTAAATTCACTGTGAGGTGAACCACCTACCTTATCCGGAAGCTGAAATGGTGGAAACAAGTGTGCTGAAGCATGGGAGGTTCGCTGGGATTTACCCAGCAAGCATGCTCCCGCTGCAGCGCTTAGATTACACTCAGCGCTTACCACCGAGGCCTCGTACCCAGAGGTAGAAGGACCAGGGTGGGAGGCAGCTGAGATTGCTCTCGGTCTTTTATAAAAGAAAGAGAGCCACAACCCCAATATTCCAATAGCCATGCTCTCGCAGTGAGAGCATGATCACTCCACAAATGCTGTCTCTGCATGGGAGCGACCCAGGCATTGAGGACAGCGATCGTGCCCATCAGAGGGAGAGAGGAATTGACCACAAGTAGAAAGATATAGATGGAAAGGCATCTTTAAAAGGTGTGATTCACTGTGCTACTCTTTTAGAATAATTAGCTCTTTAACAAAAAAAAAATGACAGTTCTTTTTTTTTTTTTTTTTGTGGAATATTGCCATATTTATTGTAAATGATTTATCCGTTGCTCATCTTCTTTTTTTTATTAATGTGCTCTCATAATCTTTAATGAAAATAACTTCCCCTCTCTCTTGCAGCGACATCTCTTCACTGATGATGTGCTTACTGGCGCGAGGGTGAGACAACCTGTCACTCAAATGACATCACAGCAATAGCAAACAACAGAACCATCCAACCATCCAATCAATTCCAGATGGACAAAATCAAGTCCCGCCCTACATTTTTTCTTGTTTAAGAAGCCGTTTCGCTTGGATATACGTCACAATAGGGAAGAAAAGACTAAAAAGACTATCAAGATAACGTTGATTCAAATTAAACTGGCAGTGACGCATGTCTTCTTGTAGCTTGTTCCAAAAAGAAACATATGAGGCAGTAAAGGCCTTCACCCTTCACTTCAAGTGCTCTTCCCATTGAAGTGAGTAGGTCATAGTGATGCTAACTAGGAATATGCCCAAAGTGTTTATGCTAGTGTACTACTTGTGTACACTAGCTTAACAGATAGAAAGTGTGACAGGAAAAGTGTGTCAGGGTGAGTGTGCGCTATTTTTTAATGTGTCATGCCTCGTGCTTTATCTGCCCACAATGCTGATGCAATTTTCCTCTGCTGGTTGCAAACCTGCATAGCTGTTCATTGAGAACTAATGTATGTGTAAAGAACATGTCTGTTATGCGTGTGCATTAATATACACCAAACAAGAATACATACCCTATAAGTTTTCACAACCCAGTTGTGGAATGCATTCGTTCCCTGTTAACTATTCGAGGCTGCCTTTGAAGTCACGTCACTGGACGACCAATTAAATGCTCAGACGTCAAACCAGAGATTAAACGCTCAAATGAGGATTTCTATCGCCTTCTTCATAAGAGGATTTGCTTACGTACAAACACACACATCTATAGCACCCGAGGAAACGTCACCTAATGTCAAGTGAGAGTTCTATATGTTTGCACGAGGTCATGAAAGTTTGTGTTTGTAGATCATTTCCTAAACTGGTCAATGAAAGCTTTACTACTCACCCTTGACCTTTGAACTCTGGACACATTCTCCCTCTGACCTCACTCTCGTGCTGTCTCTCTGTCGCACACACGCAAGCCTAACCTTGACTTTTGCAAATGCTGACTCCAATAAACTGTGGATATCTGGCTACCAGACAGTAGAGCTGCCACATACTGCAGATGGCTGTTTAAAACAGCAAAATGTCACACAGACCGATTGAGTGTCATGGGACAAACCTTTATAGCATCTCACTTTACTGTCTGTATCCAGACCTTCCTCAGCGTGATTTATGATATTACGATTCATGAGGTTTCCGTATATGAAATGATTCTTAAATTGGGGCTCAATTAAATAATGCTGAGAAAAAAATATTTTAACCTTACACAACTTTCAGGAACACAAGTAATGCATCTTATTGCAACTTTTCTATGTCCAATATTACCTTAATATTGTAATCATTATGACTGTAATCATTGCTTTACACGTTCATTATGTCTACTGAACTGAATAGCCTACATGACATTTACTTGCGTACCACATAACCTATATTATCTTATAGTTGTTTTATATTACTGCCATATGACTTTGACACACTCATCTCTGACCGATAACAGAATACTTCCTATTTGTAACACAGAAACATTTTCTGTAATAAGTGTTTTAAAACAATAGGCTATATGTATTGTGAAAAGTGCTATACAAATAAACTTTAAATGAAAAGTGTATTTTATCATTTATTTCATTATTTTATTCAATATTTCTCCATTTGCTCTACTGTTATTTTTACTTTATTGATTATGTCAAACTAGCGATCAAAGACTTCAGATTTTGGCCTAGGATCAGAGAAATCTTTTAGGATTTTCAACATTTGTCTCAGACAGCCAAATCGTGTGAACTCGGCTTTAGAGAAATTTTCCCTGTTTCTCCATAATTCCTCACAACTCCTACATTTCTTTCTTCTGAGCCATTGGTTTGTGTATTTTCCATTATGATGTTGAATCACCCACTTATGGTTCAACTTTTTTTTTTTTTTTTTTTTTTACACAGAGTGTAGAAATGTAGAATTAATAGGCAATTTCACAGGGCCCTGAAGCTGTATAACATATTCAAAACTAAAACACCCCCACCCCTGTGCATCACAGTATTTAGAGTGGGCTGAAAAAATAGAGAGAGAAGTATAAAGTGGGAAGGGTATGTTATAATGATGGAGTGCCGAAAATGAGAAGAGAGGAGATGGAGTGTCCCAGAAAGCAGAAGCACATCCTGATGGTAAGCTGAGCCCTGTGAGCAGAGATTTACTGTTGGATGTGTGGAAGTCTTCTTACTTTCAGAGAAACACTGCATGGGGGCACAATAAATTAATGGCTGTGTTTAGAATAGTAACAACTGAAGTTTTATCTTACACATGTAATGCAACCATGTATAATATACTGTGCAATATTAAGTAAGTAGTAAGTTGGTTTTTCATTCCAAACATTGCCAACGTGTTTGTGGGGGTTTAATTCAATTGTTTCTGCTTGTGTAGTTTTTGAAATGCAAAGAGGCTTGTTTTTTGACACTTTCATCATAACACACACCATCAGAATCAGTCAGGAGGAAGTGAAGCGATGAGCATTTAGAACATTTCAGGAATCTAAATACTGTGGCAGTTATACACACAGAGGAGTTCACACACACACACACACACACGATTAGAGGTAGGGGTTCTGAGAAATGCTGCTTCAGGGCCTGCTTTCCTCATAAACCTATGAATTCTGGGAAACTGACATAGAATTTCTGCATTGTGCTGGAGATTTGTTTCTGTATTTCACACCTTTCATTCCCTTGTAAAACAGAAGTGTGCCTAATTGTATTAAATATGCACTTGTAGTGTATTTCAAATCTTATAAGTAAAAAAACTTGTAGATAATAAATTATTAATGAAAGGCCACTTAAAGGTGCAATGTGTAAAATTTAGGAGGATCTATTGACAGAAATGCAATATAATATACATAACTATGTTTTGAGTGGTGTATAAAGAACTTACATAATGAACCGTTATGTATTTAGAATGAGCCATTTCTACAGTAACCCTAAACGGACAAACACGTTTAGTCTCTATGTTCATTGGTGATTTTAGAAGCAGCCTGCATCGTCACTACGTTGAATATGCATGAAGAAGAAGTAGTAGTAGTCATCTGGTTTATTAGAAGCAGAGACCGTTCTTTGTTAGAAGTAAGAAGAAACCTCATTGCTTGCCTGGCTATCTGGTGTCTCAGACAACAACATCTTTGTCTTTGTGTCGACCACCGTAGCTTCTCTAAAAGTGCTTCGAAAGGGAGGGATGAGCACGGTGCTGGGCCGTTGGTTACAATTCGCAGATGCCGCTAGATGCCGCTAAAATTTACACACTGCACCTTTAAGTATACTTAAAGAGAGTACACTTTCATGACTGTTTCTTAACACATTTAAAGGGTTAGTTCACCCAAAATTAATTAATTACATTAATTACTCACCCTCATGTCGTTCCACACCTGTAAGACCTTCGTTCATCTTCGGAACACAAATTAAGATATTTTTGATGAAATCCATGAGCTTTCTGACCCCTCCATAGACAGCAATTTAATTACCACTTTCAAGGCCCAGAAAGTTAATAAAAACATTGTTAAAATAGTCCATGTGACTACAGTGGTTCAACCTTAATTCTATGAAGCGTCCACATCACACACATGACAGGGAAGAGAAGAAATTTCGAATTAAGTCGTTATTTTTGTTTTGTATTCTCGTCGCTTGATAAAATTAAGGTTGAACCACTTTAGTTATTTTAGTTTAGTTGAGTCACTTTAGTTATTTCATCAAAAATATCTTAATTTGTGTTCCGAAAATGTCTTACGGGTGTGGAACGACATGAGGGTGAGTAATTAATGACAGAATTTTCATTTTTGGGTGAACTAACCCTTTAAGTAAGTTGTAATAATGATTTTGTAATAATGATTTGTCTTGTTTTAAAGAAGTACACTTATATTCATGTGTTGACTTGACTTTGTTACACAGTTATTATACATTTAAGTACTGAGTAATATTAAGTAACATGTACTTACTATAAGGTTAGGATTAGGATTTGGTTTGGTTTGGTTTAGGGTTAGTTGCATGTAATTATGCATAATTTATAACTCTAATAACTGCATGTAACATATGTAACAATGACACTGTAAAATAAAGTGTTACCGAATTTAATATAACTTTTAACTGTAAAACACTTTCATACTCTTTTCAGTCTCTTTTTAAAAGTATGCTGAAGTGAACCCTTTTTCACAAGGGTTGTCTCTCTGTGCTCACTTCCGATCAGTGATTAGAGCTGGACATGCAACAATTTCCATCCCCAAATCACAATGGGAAAATCCCTTTCTCTCTTTGCGTCCAAAACATTTGCAGCATAGCTGCAAACAATGAGAACTGCACAAAGTAAAATATAGTAAAATAACGGTAGGTCAATAGTGATTGTTATCACAATGTAGAAGATCACTCTCTTTCTCTTACATGGTGAATGTGCAAAGCTTCTGATCTGTCAATGATGCTCATCTTTCGCCTCCACCCCTGTCCCCCCATGCCCACGTATGTCTTTCCTTGCCCCCTTGGCAAATGATGAGGCATCAGCTGATTTGGTGGAAGGGATTTGGTGTTCCATGAAGTCTATTTAAAAGTACCAATGCATTGCTTTCTCTCTTTCTCCCCCTACTTTCTGTCTTTGACTGTATATCTTCTGCTATCTTTTCTCAGCTATATTTATAATATACATTTTTTTTTTTTTTTTTTTTTGACTTGCAAAATAGGACCCCTGTCTTTATGTCCATTTTTATCCGTCTTCATTTCTCTACCCTGCTTCATATGGAAAAACTTCACAAAGTCCAACTCACCAGCTATTTAAGTCTCAATCTGAGCTATAAAAAGACAGAAAAAGTAAGTACCCTGGAGTGTATTCATAGACCAAATCTCTGTATAGCAGATTTTAGCAGCCCCTGCTCATGCATATACTTTTAACATATCCAAATTCACACACACACAGACTCACAAACCATACAGGCCATAAAATATTTTCTATATTATTCTTCACCAGATGCCTTCCCTTAACATGTATCCCAGCAATGCCAAGTCTAAAGTTATGATCTGGAAGAACAGCAAGACATACATACCAACCGTGACTGTGGATGTTGTACAGCTTTGCAAACACTGATGCATTAAGCAAGACTGATTAACTGTGATGTAATTCCTTAAATGCAAACTTTAAATTTGATATCGCTATTTTGGCCTCCTTTTAACGTTTTTCTGGGCGTCTTGGAATGTCTATCTGGGTTTCTAAACATTAGAAAGCATACTTTTACACTGTGGTTCAATATGGCTTTTATTTTGACAAACCATGTGTGATTGATGATTACAAAACTGTCCAAATACCAGAGAGCATTCCCTCTCCTCATTCCCATAGCTTCTGATGCTAACAAGCGCGCTTGTGTGTGTGTGTGTGTGTGTGTGTGTGTACATGAACATCCGACTTTGTTGTTGTTAAGTAGACTTTTTGTACAGATCCGAAAACCATTGATGCCACCAGCACAATTCCTCACATTTTCTTTTTCATAAAAGCCCCTCAAGAGATTTAGATCACTTGTTAGTCTGGAACTATTTCCTCTTTCAGCGCCAACTCCATCTATAGGAGAGCTCCTTGCCATGAGATAGAAAAGTAGGCCAGTGTAAAAGAGGATATCTGGCATGGCCATAAAAAGATGGACAGGAAGAGAGAGTGTGTGCCAGGACATCTAATTAGAGGAAGACATAAAAAAGCCAAAGGAAGAGAGGGAATAAATCATATAAGGTACAACATTGGAGCCTATTCATTTTAAATCGATTTGTTTGTTTAGTTAAGAATATTTAATTAATTATTGATTAATTAATTGTAAAACTTATTGTATTGATAATGGATATATTATGGTTTTGATTATGAAATCATGACAATATGGATGACTTTTATTTTGGTATTGTCTAGCTTTATCATGTCTATTAGAACAATGTGTGTAAAGGAAGTCCAGGTGTGACTATATAACTTTTTCAACACTCATTTGGAAAAATGTGTTTTGACATTTTAGTTGTTTGGTACTGCTTTTTGTGGATCATTATTGGATTTTATGTGTGTTGGAAAATCCTCCATTGTTCCAATAGAGTAATTACTGATCAAAAGTTTCAATCAGTAAGAAACAGTTTTTATTTATTTATTTATTTATTTATTTATTTATTTTTTAAAGAAAGTAATACTTTAAGGATGCACTAAATCAAATAAATTGATCAATAGTGACAGCAAAGACATTTTGTTATATGTTCCCCACATCTTGTCAGGACTTTTGTTGTATTTCCTGTTTCTAGTGCCATGTTTGTAGTTCTTGTAGTTTTCCCTGTTGATTAGTCTGATTGTTCCCAGGTGTGTCTTGTTAGCTCGTTATCCTTTGTGTAAACTGTATATAGCCCTTGTGTTTCCCTTGTTCCTTCTCAGAGGATGTTTGCTATGGATGTCTAGTGCATGTTTGGCCCTGTCCCAAATGGCACACTTCATGTGCACTTGTGGTCTTGTGTACTTAAAATGGCGTGTATCCACAAGACTGTAGGCATAGGGTGTCCCAGTTGTCATTTTAGTTTACAGAAGGGTGCTTGCGAGTGCCCCCTTTGTAGCCGATATGCACCCTTGATGCGCACCGAGCCTGCAAGCTGCAGACTTCTACCCGACAGTCAAAGGCTCTGTCCCAAATGGCACTTACCGTCTTGTGGACTTACAATGGCTGCCGTGTCCGTTAAGTCCATGAGACCGTAGCATGTCCCATTTGTCATTTTAGGAGGAGGAGGATCATTCCCCTAAACATATTGGGGGGCTACACAGCCCAAGCTTGAACGGCCGCAGAGCTTGGTCCACCATCAACCTCACCGACGAGAATGGCATCTAGCGTGGCTGATCCACCACTGATGTCGGTGTGAGCGCCAGCAGATTAGTGGTGCCAGCGCTCTCTAGCTCGGCAGTCCCAGTGGTCTCTAGCCCGTCTGTCTTTCCTCGGGGCTCCCAGTGATGCAACCGCCATTTTGTGTCTGGGCTGTACACACTTCCCCAGAGGCAGCGACGTCCACCACAACCACGAAGGCCATTTCAGAACTCTCTGTGCTCTCTGTCAGCTCTGTTGACACCACAGAAGCCGTATCTGAACTCTCTGTGCTCTCTGTCACGGTCAAGGAGACTGGTCCTGAACTTTGTGTACTCCCTGTCTCTGCTCTGCCATGGTTCCCTCAAAGCCTAAATTAAATCTGTTCATCATAAAAAGTGATCGAGTCTCTTCAGAAAATTTGGACTAAACCTCTTTATTCATATGGATTAGTTTTACGATCACTTTAGGAACTTTTTGAAGCATCAACGATCAAGTTGCAAATGCAGTCAATGGAGGGACAGAATGCCGTCAGATTTCATCAAAAATATCTTAATTTGTGTTCCGAAGACAAACGGGTCTTACGGGTTTGGGACGACATGAGGGTGAGTACTTATTGACAGAAATTTAATTTTTGGGTGAACTAACCCTTTAAAGCCCTGAACAGGTCAGTAATTTTGCTATTTTTTGCTGCTTCTTCTTGGAGAGCTTTCCCTCTCTGCTCCACCTGGCCGCTTCCTCTCCATCCTCAAGCCCCTCACATCGATTACACTGTTTGAAACCATTTGGCAGTAATGGCGGAGTCGTGCAACTGTCGTGAGCTGAATCGTAGCATTTCCAGTCAAGACTAAATGATTCACGATTTATTATTGGTTTATTATCGAATGCAGATTTCGGAAAAGATCACTTTAGTACATTTTACAATTATAATATATAGTAGGCCTACATTTATAATATAAAATAACAATAAGCTAAAAAAAAGGGCAGTGGGCCAAATCAGTGACCAGGCCAGAGAGAATTCTCGAGGTGATCATGATGGCTAGTCCGGGCCTAGTTCTATTTATCAAAAAAATAAATAAATAAATATCGGCAATATCTGAAATCCTTTGGCAATATCTGAAATCCTTGTCCTTGTGGGGACATTTTTTGGTCCCCATGAGGAAAACAGCTTATAAAATAACACTAAATGATGTTTTTTGAAAATCTAAAAATG
Organism: Ctenopharyngodon idella; assembly: GCF_019924925.1. NCBI lineage: Eukaryota > Metazoa > Chordata > Actinopteri > Cypriniformes > Xenocyprididae > Ctenopharyngodon > Ctenopharyngodon idella. The sequence goes on along the minus strand of NC_067239.1, from coordinate 3,548,905 downwards.
CAGAAAGTTTTCTGTGATGAGTAGGTTTAGGTGTTAGAACATGCAGTTTATACAGTATAAAAATCGTTGTCTATGAAAAGAGCCCATAAAACATGGAAACGCAACGTACATGTATGTGTGTGAGAGAGAAAGAGAGAGAGAGAGATGAGGTAATGGCTAGTGAGAGCTCTTATCAGCTGGAGAGGGGGAACCAGGTGCATTTCCTGAACTTTGGGCCCGGGTGCCACAAAAGCTCCTTTGTCCAAGCCTGTTCCCTGACTCTGCACTAAAGCGATGATTCAGCCCCGGCTCCTTCCCCTCTCCAACCTGGTCCTTCTCTTTCTCTCTTCTTGCTCCAGAGAGACCAATTAGAGACAATGCAAGTAGGTTAGACTGCCCATTAACTGAGGGCATTGTTAAGCACAATGCCAAGAGGATTGTACTCTAACAATAAAACCCATAAGCCGGTACTAGAGTGTCACTGACATTGTTGGGCTAAGCCAAGAGTGCCATTTTGTTCCTATGGAGCGTGTGAGCTTGTATGTGTGTGTGTGTATTGGGGAGAGAGAGTGTGCGCTGGGTCACAGACTGCACAGACCAGTTTCTCGTCACTTAAATAGAATCTCTGTGTTCCACTTTTCTATCCTATCTCTTTATCCCTTTCTGTTCCTGGACATCTCCATCTCTCACCCACTGACCCCCGCGCACACAAAGACAGAGAGTCAGTCTCTCTACACCCCTGATAATGATGGGAAAAGGATGATGTAATGCCCCCAGCCAAGGGGTTTCGAGTGAGATGAGGTTGCTTTTAAAAGGCAAACTCTTGTGGGCCTGTTTGGGGGTCTTGACCTCTGACCTCAGGGGTCACGGGTTCTCCTACTATTGAGGGAAATCAGTTTTGCTTGTGCATTTACAGCACATTTACACCAATACATGAACATACAGCCCTCCTCCAATCATCTGTGCATAAAGAATGCTCTGTCTTCATTTTTAAATGTCTTTTATCTACATACCTCAGCTAGTCTTCAGTGTCACATGATCCTTAGAAATCATTCTAATGTGATGATTTGCTGCTCAAGAAACATTTCTGATTAATATCAATGTTGAAAAGAGTTGTGCTGCTTAATATTTTATGTAAACCGATTCTTTGATTAATATAACAGCATTTATTTAAAATAGAAATCCTTTATAACATTATAAATGCCTTTACTGTCATTTTTGATCATGGGAACCACTCAATACTTCTCACAATCCCTGTTATAGGTCATTTTGGTTAACAGAAAAAATGAATCATGTCTGATTGCATATAAAACATTTCTACAATGGCACTTATAACCGAAAACCTTTGCATGATGTTAAAATCACACTACTGGGTGTCAGTAAGTAAAAGACAACTGCCATAAACAGTGCAACATAAACTAAAATTACCAAGTGCTCTTGTAATCCAAAGCTATGATTTTCTCTGCTCTCTATTTATCTCTAGATATCCCAGGGGACAGTTTTGACCCCACTTAAGTGTGTGGGAATGAGTGGTTGCCCTTGGCGACAGTACTTTTGGCCTGTGACAATGCAGTTATCCCAAACGACCTTTATACGGTATTTATAAACGCACCTCATCTGTCTCTCATGCACCTCCTCTCTCGCTCTCGTGCTCACTCTCTCTCGTTCTCTCGTATCTTTCTTCCTGATCTCTTCATTTTCCCCTCTCTCTCCCTCTATCCTCTCTTTCACTGCCTGATTAGCTGGATTCTATGCTCCTTCCTCTCAACAAGCCATTGGAATCTGGGTCAGAACTCACAGCTGCTCTGGATCAAGGGCCAGTGTTGGACCAACGCTGAGGTTGATATTAGATTTTCATCGACTATAAATCAGTAGTGACAAAACAATGATTATAGAGCCATTTAGCTCTAACTCTATTGCCAAGATAATCCAATAATGCAATAACCATTATAGGCAGACCAAAATGTGGCAACATAAATCATCCTACTAGTTTATATGCAGGAACTGGTCAAATGTATGCATAGCTCTACCTGACCACAATATGTGAGCGATTCTTTATAAAGCTGCTTATAGCCAGTCTTAAAACAAATTTCTATGTCAACACTATCAACGCTGAAACGAATCTGCAGCAGTCAGGTGGTACAAGTAAGAGCTCTGTAAGTTGTTTATGTTCATTAGGGACTTTCGCACCTAGAACTATTGGCTGAAGTACCCGGATTTTGCCGTGTTCGCACCACAGGAGCTAAGAATGATTTTAGTTCTAGGAACTCCTTTTGGGGGAACTAAATTAGCTCCTACTTCAGTGTAGGGTCTAAACTAGCACTATAGGAACTATCAGTGACGTAAGTGTACGTTGATTAGTCAAACACCGGCACCCGGTAAACATATTTACTCCACGAACATGGAGAACAGCGATAACGGCATTTACCTGTCTGCAGGGTTGTGTTCTTTTCTCCGTCATGATGATATGTAATACTGAAAGCCGTAATAAGAGATTTTGTCACTTAGCCCTACTTTTTGCTCTTTCAGTTGCGTAAATTATGCGGTTACATTCCATCTCCGTTATCATGAAATCCACGACACACAACAAACACAGCTCCGAACACGGTGTCCTCCATCCACCATTTTTTAGCATTTGTAAATGCTGCACCTAAAGACGCTTCAGAATTCCTATTGCAGGTGCGAATGCAACCAGGAACATGGCCCGGGGGAGAAATTAGTTCTCAGGGAACTATCCCAGTGGCTAGTTCCTAGAACTGAGTTCCTAGAACTATTCGGTGTGAAAGCCTCTATTATCGTTCATCACTTGAGGAGCACTAACTGTTTATGTTACAGGCAGGCAACTTCCTACGTAAAGAGTTTCAAAACTGTCAGTTATGATATTCTATTTCAGCTACGATGTTGCCTTAGAAGGCAGCTGCGTATGCTGGCAGTAGAAAGCAAGGAAACTCAGTTTTGGAACAGAGCTAAATGCCATTAATGCAACCAACACTGGTGTGACTCAAATCATATACCTTGACACACTGTATCAGAATCCTTCCTCACAGACCGAAAAACACCACAATGGTAGTGTGTACACACACACACACACACACACACACACACACACAGGGACTCCCTCATTAAGTGTATTGCAGAAATGCTGATGTCATGAAAATGAATCTGTTGGCCTCTTTTTGGCTGAGAAGTAAGTGTGATCACCCACATACAGGTTCATTAAGTCTCTGTGTGAATGTGTATGTGGGTATTTCAATTCACAGACAATACACTGAGGGATTAGATCACAAAAGTGTACTGAGCATGTGCTGTAAAGCACGTAGGCTACAGCTGAAAGGGAACGTGAGAGCGAGTGAGTGGCACTCCTGTTTCTGAGCAAGTAAAGGAGAAATTGCTGAGCTCACTGTCTCGAGAGACAGGGGGCTGCGAAGGGAATGTTCTGAAAATTGGGCACGTGCGTGTGCGGACTGTTCACTTCAAAGCAGAAGCTCCAGGGTATCTTGACACCCAAAGGCCCAGGTCAACATGAGGGCCAAAGCCCTATTACACTCACTCATCTGAAGTGCAATATTTGACTTCCTGAAGTGTTTGTAATAATAGAAAGATATTAAAGATATTAAAATGTGAAAATAAAGAAATATTTGGTTAATAATTTGAATCTAATTACACCATTCAGAATGCAAAAAGCATATTTTTAAATTAAAAATTACATTTGAAATCAACATTTATGAATTAGTTTGACGCTTCTATTTAGCCGAATTCAACGGCATTGCAAGCTTGTACAGAGTGAACTTGGAGCTATATTGAACTCTCCACCAGTCAGAGTAGGGGATGCTGAAACATTTGACAACTTTGCACTCTCAGTACATGCTCTTGTGGGCATGCTTCGTTCCTTAGAGGGTGAGAACGGCTAGTCAAACTGCCTGCCAGCTACCGTGATGGGTTTGTCAAGCATTGTCTAAGTCGTGGTATACTAATCACAGGAACAGACAAAGCATACACTTTGCTGGACCTATCAGCTTGGCTTCATTTAAAATCACAGGTGAAGCATATCTCCAGAAGATCTGTTGACATGTTTCAAGAACAGATGAAGCCTCAGAGGAAAGGGAAGAGAAGTCCAAGTCAGGCATCATCTTCTGTGTACTACAACAGAAGTAGTAATCCAGATAAATTACTGCTGTAGCAAAATGTTCTTCCCTTGGATGGACACTTCAAGGTCCTGCCAGCTCGTTCCATCTCCCTATTGACGAGCAGCTTTGTTTCTTTATCACAGTGAGCTCTCCCCACTTTGATCTCCAAAAGAATGTGGAGAAACTGTGGCAAATTGATACATTGCCCTATATCAGTGAGAAAGCACTCGATCCAAGCCACCCGATCCAAGCTTTACCAGCAAGCACTTGAATTGCTTGAGCAGCACACTGTAAGGGTAAATGTAGATGGCACAATAAGATATGCTACACCGCTTCTCAGACGGAAGGACAGTCCTTCCGTCTGGCAGCCAAATCTGCCTGTCCTTCACTACTTCGAAGTACAGAGTGACAGATTGCAAATGACACCAAACAAGCCATGACCTATTGTGAAGAGGTACAAAAGCTTGAAATTGCAGGCTATATGAAGAAATTGACACCTAAGGTTGTAGATTCCTCTACTGAGTCATGGTACCACCCTCATCACTTGTCCACCACAAAAACAAAGCAAAGCTTGTTTTCAGTTTCTTGTATTAATACAGAGAACAAGCGCTAAATGATCACCTTCTTCCGGGTCCCATCTTGGGTCCTTCCATGCTTGGTGTGCTCCTTCGGTTTCGTGAGCACATGGTGGCTCTCAGTGGAGACATTAAAGTAATGTTCCACCAGATCAGTCTTTTGCCAGAAGATCGCTCACTGTTATGCTTTATCTGGAGGGACATGAAGAGGGACAAAGAACCAAGTGTCTGAATGGCACGTTATTCCTTTTATCACTACCTGCAGTTCTTGTTGCGCCACATAAGCACTCCAAAGGCATGCAAAGGGCAACAGCAAAGGTTACGAAGATGTTCAAAGGTCTGTAGAGCAGGCATTCTATGTCAATAACTGTTTGCAGACTCTTGACTCCCCGGAGAAGGCCCATAACCTCATCGAAAGGATGTGCAGTCTTTTGTCTTCTGGAGGCTTTCAAGTCCACCAGTGGGCCAGTAATATACTTGCTGTAGTAGAACACCTCCCAGTTGAAGCCATAGCAGCCAGCACTGAACTGTGGCTTTCTGAGCATAGTTCAGACCCACAAGAGCCAGATTTAGGTCTTCATTGGAATTGTCTCACTGACCACCTTTGATACCAATATCACCAATTTGAATACTCCAATCCCAAGCTACGAAATTTGTACATACAGTTGCAAGAAAAAGTATGTGAACCACTTGCAGAATCTGTGAAAATGTTAATAATTTTAACAAAATAAGGGAGATAATACAAAATGCATGTTATTTTTTATTTAGTACTGTCCTGAGTAAGATATTTTACATAAAAGATATTTACATATAATCCACAAGACAAAAAAAATAGCTGAATTTATTAAAATAACCCCATTCATAAGTATGTGAACCATTGATCTTTTTTGTGATGGTTGTTCATGAGCCCCTTGTTTGTTCTGAGCAGTTAAACTGAGCTCTGTTCTTCAGAAAAAATCTCTAGGTCCTGCAGATTCTTCAGTTTTCCAGCATTTTTTGCATATTTGAACCCTTTACAGTAGTGACTGAACGATTTTCTTTTCACACTGAGGACAACTGAGGGACTCAAACACAACTTTTAAAAAAGGTTCAAACATTCACTGATGCTCAAGAAAAAAACATGATGCATTAATAGATGGGGGGTGAAAACATTTGGAATTTGAAGATCAAGGTAAATTGTATTTAATTTGTCTTCCGGGAAGCATGCAAGTATTTTCTGTTGCTTCCGAAGGGCAGTACTAAATGAAAAAAAATGATATTCAAGCGAAATAAGAAAAATTCAGACCTCTTCATCCTGTTCAAAAGTTTTCACCACCCGAATCTTAATGCATCGTGTTTCCTTCTGAAGCATCAGTGAATGTTTGAACCTTTTTTAATAGTTGTGTTTGAGTCCCTCAGTTGTCCTCCATGTGAAAAGATGGATCTCAAAATCATTCAGTCACTGCTGGAAAGGGTTCAAATATGCAAAAGATGGTGGAAAACTGAAGAATTTTTGGGACCTGGAGATTTTTTCTGAAGAACACAGCTCAGTTTAACTGCTCAGAACAATCAAGGGACTCATGAACAACCATCACACAACAAAAAAACAGTCGTAGATCATCCAGGTAACCACACACAGTATTAAGAATCAAGGGTTCACAAACTTTTGAACTGGGTAATTTTAATAAATTCAGCTATTTTTTGTCTTATGGATTATATGTAAACATCTTTTATGTAAAATATATTACTCAGGGCAGTACTAAATAAAAAATAACATGCATTTTGTATGATCTCTCTTGTTTTGTTAAAATTTTGCACATTTTCACAGATTCTGCAAGTGGTTCACATACTTTTTCTTGCAACTGTAGTTCTGGCCACACCATATGATCCACTTGGATATCTTATACCCTTTACCACCAAAGTAAAAATGCTGATTCAAGATCTCTGGAAACTCAAGATCGGTTGGGATGACATCAATCTTGAAAGCCTGTTAGTACAATGGCAAGCCTGGGAGGCTGATCTGGACAATTTGCACACTGTGGAAATACCCAGAGCATACATCCCACCGTGCGCTGACACAGAAGGCACCCAGAGAACCATCCATATTTTTTGTGATGCCTCCGAACAGGCATACAGGTTGGTTGCTTACCTTCACACTCAAGATCAACATGTAGCCTTTGTGAAGGTCCAGAGTGGCTCCTCGCAAACAGATCTTAATGCCCGATTCAACAACAGTCCTGAGCTGGCTAAGATAAGACTCCTGCTGCTAAGTCTTTGTCAGGACACGCATCACTGAAATCCAGGACGTGACTTTGGTGTCAAATTGGCATTGTCAATACCACAGATAACCCAGCGGATGACCTGACTAGGGGGAAGACTTTGCTAGAGATGGACATCAGGGATGTCACTGGAGTCAGGGACCACCGTTCCTTCGCCAACATCCCAACACATGGCCATATTTGCCTAAATTAGCAGCTCCTGATGGCAATGATGAGCTAAAAAACAATCATTCTGTGGTAATGCATGTCTTGCCAAGCCCATCCTAACATCTACAATATTAAGAGTTGGAACAAACTGTTGAAAGCAACTCACCAGTCCCTTCACGGGTGGCTGCTATCATAACTGCAGCAGACGCCATAGCAGCTGAACTACACCTGTTAAGACAAGTTCAGAGAGACAGCTTCCTAGAAGAGGTGGATGCGCTGACCAAAGGTAAATCCATATCTGTCCAGAGTTGTCTTGCTTCACGTTCCCCTGAGTACGACCAAACACTTGGTTTAATCTGTGTTGGGGAATGACTCCATCGAGCTGAGGGCCTAGATCCAGACACTATGCATCCAATGATACTAGACCCTAAACATCAGATTACAATGCTTCTAATCATAGAATATGACAACCAGCTCCTGCATCCAGGTCCAGAGAGGGTCTTAGGTGAGATCAGATGGATTGTACTGGATTATGATATCAGATGAAGTACTGGATTATGCATGGTAGAGAATCCATCAAGAACCACGAGTACAATTGTGAAACGTGTCAAAAATGGAGTGCAAGTCCTGTAATTCCGAAGATGGCAGACTTGCCCCCATCATGCCTATGGCTATACAAACCACCGTTCTGGTCCACTGGTAAAAGCTGTTTCGGACCATTCACTATTAAATTGTGCAAACGCACTGAGAAACCCTGGGGCATCATATTGAAATGTATGACAACAAGTTTCATACATCTTGATCTCTTAGAGAGCATGGACATGGAGGCCTTTCTGATGGCATTAAGACAATTTGTGTCACGTCGTGGTAAGCCATTTGAGATAGAGGCACAAACTTCCGAGGAGGAGACACTGAACTCCAGGAAGCCTTTGCACCATTAGAGTTTCCACTTAAATAACATCTAGCAGGCCAGGAAATTGCTTTCCAGTTTAACCCTCCAAATGCTCCAAACTTGGGACCTGGAAGTGAGAGATATGATCAGTGGGCAATTGGCAAACAGTGACCGAACCAGTCTTGCATACAGTGCTAGTGTAAGTTGAGGGAATCATCAACTCTAAGCCACTCGGGTACATTTCTTCAGATGTTGCCGACCCGGACCCAGTCACACCAAGTCTACTGCTAATGAGTCGTCGCAATGCATCACTTCCACAAGCAATCTACTCATCTAGTGATAGTTAGGGAGATGGCGTTGGCTACACAGCCAAATTCTAGCTGATCACTTTTGGGTTAACTTAATCTGGCATTACTTACCAAGCCTACAGCCCCGCCAAGAATGGCAGAAGGACAATGCCAATCGGAGCAATAGTCAGATTGTCATGATAATTGATCCACAGTTGCCCCGAGCTTTGTGGCCTATAGGCAAAGTCACTAATACATATGCAGGAGCAGATAATCACATACACACTGCAGAAGTGCAAGTAAAAGGGCAAACTTATCTTTGGCCTGTTGCCCGTTTAGTTAAGCTGCCATCATGGGAGGATGAGGAATCTCTGAATGAGGAATAACTGATACTGGAATTTTCCTAACTAATTGCAAGTTTAGATGCATGTAAGTATGTATGTATGCATTTACATTTAATAATTTAGCAGACGCTTTTATCCAAAGTGACTTATGCAAGTATGTATGTATGCATACATGCATGCAAGTATGTATATACAGTATATAAGGTAGTATGCAAGCATGTATGTATGTATGTATGTATGCAAGCAGGTAAGTATGTATGTTTGCATTTAAGTATGCATGCATGGATGTATGTATGTATGCATGTATGTATGAATGCAAGTCTGTATGCATGTATGATGGATGGAAGATTGAATGCATGTTTGCAAGTATTTATTACCATTTAAATAAATTATATTTTATTTATTTCAACATTTCAACTGTGAACATAATTGTCGTTTTTGCCTTAATGACATATCTAAAAGGAAAGCTGACAAATACATTTTATTTTTTTAGCAAATAGGCTATTTTAATAAATATTCAGTCTCCTCCAATGACCAGTTTGAAATAAATAAACATAAGAAGTAAAACATATGTAAACGTGTGCGAGGTATTTTCAAATCTTACTGAGAAGATAAACAGTTAGTTACTTTTTTCATATTGATCAGATTATTTCAGGTCTACATCAGCCACTTCAATCCGATCAAAAATTCAGTTGGATCGAGCTTTATCGGATCGACTGAGGTGTTTACACAAAGGCTTCTCAATCCAATTGAGCCATCAATCCGATTACTAACAGATTATTTGGGTGCATGTAAACATAACCAGTCTGGTCTAGCAAGAACATTTATTAAGGACGACAGATGTTTCAAACAAAATCAAAAAGTTTCATTCCGAAATACTAAGGCAGTTAAGCCACTGGACATTGCAATATTCTCTTCAGATGTCCTCACTGTTGTACCAGCGCCACTGAATTTGACTTTACCAGACATCAGAATCCCTCATCCAGCATGTAATCGAGCATTTTCATATTTCATATGGTAACATTCACACACTTTTACAGTTTTTCTGCAATCTGTGGTCCATCTGAGAAGAGGTCCAAGAATGTGGCTGTCATATTGCATGAGAGGGTTGTGTAGTGCAAAAGCATAAAACACCATTTCCAGGAAAGACACTCATTTGGTTCATTTAGAAACCACTGCAATCTGCAAGCCAGACAAAAACACTCAGCATTTTAACAGCAAAACATCATCAGTCCAGTGTTCTGTCACAGAGGCGTAACTCGTGCACTTGGCCACCATCTGTAATGATCACCCGTGCATGTATATTGCATGCCTCAGCTAATCAGCACCGCCTACGACTGAAAGCCCAGTCATGTTTACGTGTTCCAGCGCCGAATTAAACATGTCAAGAGTGTTTAAGAAAGACGTGTCATATATTGTACGTTGACAGTCATTAAGAAAATATTTGCTTGCGCGATAAACCGATGATCCCCTTGTGATGGCTGTTAAGAGCTTGGCAATGAGACAAGACAAAATGGCACCTCATCATCTTCTCAAGAATCTTTTCTGGAACAAATTTGACATGAGTAAGAGCCACTATTTATTCGCTGCTAAATATTTGAGCTGAGATGTCTTTTTTTTAGAGAGGTTGTATATTGAGATAAGGCCTTTTTTATCCAGTGTGTTAAATTTATTCTCTTTCTCTTTCAGTTCACCTTTTGACAGCAGGCTTTGTGTACAGACTGTGGGAAAGTTTCTTTTCCTGATGAGGTCATCCCTTCAACCCCCCCACCCCACCAGATCTGTTTCACTCACACACACACACACGCACACACACACACAAACACACACACACACACAAACACACAGGAAGGAGGTATACAACAAGGTCTTGGCTTTTCGGCTGTGTGTGTATGCACACACATGAAGGTTACGTGTGGCTTTTATGGAAAAAGAGTGTCTATGATAAAGGAAATATCTAGTTTGAAAAAATGTGTAAGTACTTAGAAATAAACCTTTTGTGTTCATGCCTGGTTTCATGTGAATTTCAAAAAACCTTTATATAATTTTTAAGCAAAGTTTCAATTGAATGACTCTAAATATGTCATGTGGTGTAACCATAAAGTATAAAAAGTAATTGCATATTTTCCTTACACCTATACATGTGTGTACACATCTTAATCATTATTTTCAAAAATATTCTTAACATGTTTTTCAAGGTTTACATTTTAGAAATATCATTAATTATCAGTTAATAAAAATTAAAGGTTTTTTGAGGAGTTGCACCACGTGACATCTTAAAACCTTAACTAATCTAAAAAGATCAACCTAACAAGGATCATTTCGGTGGACAAACATTTGTCAAATATTAATAAGCATGTAAAGCAGTTTAGTTGAAAAATTATACACATACATACATAAATATACAAACAACAATATATACTATAAGGTTTACATAAGGCGTTTTTCTTTATAATGAAATCAATATTGTATCACCCTGAAATTTTTGACTTTGTCCCCCAAAAAATATCAAAACAAAATTTAATTCAAGAATTAAATGTTTGTGATTCAAAAAGCAAATTCAGTGTATGTATTGCATTTAATGTATTGCATGAACAAAATCCAATTTTACATTTTTAATGTATTTATATATATATACATATATATATACTCGGGGGGAAAAAGTCATGTCCCTGACCCTTAAATAAATAAATAAATAAATAAATAAGCATGTTAAACCAATGTGGCAAACTGCAACAAGAACACCTAAACATTTTTAATTATTGGTATTAATTAATTTTCATTTTTAGAATTTCCTCTTAATTTTTGTTAAAGTTTTGCAATTTTTGTTAGTTTTTGTTTAAGAGTTTTAGTTTTCATTTTTATTAGTTTTTTAAATATTTTTACTAATATATATTAGTAAATATTATATATATATATACACATACACACACACACACACACACACACATTTTTATTCCAGTAAAAATTATTTGTAAAAATTATTAATAAAACACTTTTAGTTGTTTCAGTATATCAAGTTCAACTAAATATAAAACTGAGATGGTAAAGAGATCAACCAGCTGAAATAAATATTTTATTTCAAGTACCAGTTTTTTTATGGTTCTAGTTTTAGTTTAACCACAATAAACCCTGGACCCAACCACGCACTGCACGTACCCCTGTCTATCACATTTCATTCAAATACAAATTTTCAGTGACCTCTTGCACCCCCAACCCACAAATAATTAAGCTCAGGGTCAAAGTCTGTATCCATACAGAAAATACCACCCCGGGGCCACACTTATGACACAGCCGCCCCTCACAATGTGCCTTTATGGCCAAAGCTCACACTCCCGGTGTAATGTTGAAACTCGACGGCAAGCGAAAACGTGCAAAACTAAACATACACAAAAAAACACAGAGCTCATAGTCGTGACCATGAGTCTGATGAAGAGGAATGGCTGACACACACAGCTCTCCAGACGTACACACACACAGGTCTTTGTTTGAGATATGCGTAATACACTCACAGCGCTTAATCAAACTCTCCCGACTGTGACTCTTTTCCAATGTGTGCATTTATGCAAACATGTGGAGACCTGCGGGGTGTTGAGATGAATTGTGTGTGTGTGTGTCTGGAGAGTTGCATGACTGGCATTGCTCTCAATCATACTGAAGCCCATATAGTGAGAAGGTTAAAGAAACAGAAAAGCAAGAGAACACACTCTCAGAGCTTGATGTATTTGGGAAGGTGGGCCAGAAGGGGGCGCTCAGTTTAGCTGACTCAGAAAACTCGTTTTCTTTCTCAGTTTCTTTGTGTCTCATTCTTTCTTGTTTAATTTCCACCTCCACCCCCTCGCCCCGAGCCTGTATAAAGGGCAGTTTGTTTAATCAGTAATCACATCTGAACAAGTGAGACACTATCTTTATATCCGACCAAGTCTGAATAAGCAAACCATTATACTACCCTCTCTCTCTCTCTCACCAGAGAATATAGTGAGCTCATGCCACCTGCAGTCTACCACATTATGCTGAATCAATGTCTTTGAAATGGTCAAAGTTGTAATAATAAAGCTTTTCTTGTCCTACGAGAGCTACCTGACAGAAGTGTCCTGAGGAATTAATTTTCAACCTAATTTCAACCAGTTTATGTGAGTCGTAGCATAGGCCTACCTGTAAAAATGGTTAGTCGTTAGCATTCCCATTCATTTCAATGGCAGTTGCTCGGCTGGTCCTGGAAATACACAATCTGGATGCTGCCATCTTTGCTTCATGAGGATTTTTTGAGCCCATCACCTCGTTTCTAAATGTCACGTGACTGGTCATGCTATATAAGAACTTCCTTCAGCAGACAAGACAACACAAGTCGTAGGTTTCCAAGATGGCAGCGGTGTGAATGATCACGTTTTATACGCGTCTAAGTAGTTTGAGGAGTTTGAAGCTAACAAACAGAAATTTGAGTATGTAGTTACAATTTTGAAAATGTATGCTTTTTCGATATTTTTCTGGCAATACTTGCACCTTCTGCCGTGATATAAAGGGCAAAAAAAGGAAAAATCAGCAGAAAGCTTCGATGAAATGCAACGGTACTCACGTAGATGGAATCTCAAGCTACAGGGGGTCCTAGAGTGCGATGGAGAAGATGCGAGAAGCGTGACAATCGACATCCTAAGAAAGATGGTCCCTAGTATCCAGAACAAGTTGGATGATGTAGTTGATGTTGTACACCGCCTGGGGCAAAGGAGATCCGACGGAGCACCTTGTAACATCATCGTGCGTTTTACCATGCGAACCTACAGAGACATGGTATGGCGTGCTGCGAATGACTCTCGCTATCTAAAAGAAAACAAGCTTCGGATCAAGGAGGCGCTGATCAAACAAGATGTTGAGGCTAGAGCCAAATTATGGCCGTTGGTTAAGAAGGCTCGTGAGGAGGGGAAGAAGGTTTCATGGAAGGGTCCCCATGCTTTTGTCGCTGTGAAAAAACTTGAACTTTACCCTTGAGATGTACTGTTTTATATTCACAGATTACCTTAATGGAGCAGCTTATTTGAATTTAACTCGAGAATTGCGCGTGAACAGTTTTTCGTGTTTTGCAGTCTGCCCCTGTGTTCTTCTCATGAGTTGCACTTGTTTAGTTTCTTTACAAACAGCATTCCAATTGAACGTTTCATTTGTGCTCGGACAGACTAATTTCTTTATTTGCAGACTACCTTCATGGAGCATCTGCAGTCGAACTTGACTTCTGAGCTGTGCATGGACAAACTCTAATTGCAGACCTGCTTTATGGAGCAACGTGAAAGTTTTGTACTCTGTTGTGGTTCCTTCATCATAAGTAAGTTATGCCCTCCCATACAGTTGCACTTTTCCCTAAGTTATAGGGTATTTGTTAGCTTTAACTACCTCTTTGTCAAGCTTTAAAACCTTTGTGTGTTCTTGTTAGTGCTCTTATTCAAGTTACTTTTTCCTGTTTTATTTTCATTTATTTATTTATTTTTCTTTCTCCTATGCAAATGCAAGACTTGGAGTTTAACTCTTTGAGTACTATCTCGTTAAACAGTCGTGGCTTGAGAGATCTCACTAAAAGAAAAGCCTTATTCTTATACTGTAGAAGAATTAATGCTGACTTAATACTGTTACAAGAAACTCATTCCTGTGAGAGTGTTGTTCGTTTTTGGAAATCACAGTGGGGTGATGAGGCCTACTTTAGTCACGGATCTAACTACTCCGCTGGGGTTCTCACTTTGATTAACAAATTTAAAGGAGATCATTGATTTCTACGGAAGGAAGATGGGTTATAGAGTACCTCAGGGATGACGTGTTTTTGTAGGCCAACACGGAAGTTAGCGGCGCATGGGTTCCCTCGATCGAAAGCCTATGCATTTTTAACAAAGGGTTATGACACTTACATATTTTTTCTATCAAGATAATCTTTACAAGTTAACACAACATTTATACATTTTGAAGCCTAAATAAAGTCGTCAGATATAAAAAGCTAACAGTAGGCTATAAATGAACTACAGCACACCATGGTCGCGGATCAACGTCACCACCACCAAGCTTCCTCACACTTTATTTAAAAAACAACTTTATTTAAAAACATGCTCGCTGATTATGATCTGCACTGTGTGTGAATACTTATCCACTTTTCATGAGAAATGCTGTCCAAATGTCCTGTTTGTCATGATGACGTCTAAAGTCCCCACCAAAGGAAGTAGTCCCTTTTAGCAATTTGTTAGCAACTGCCGTTTTTAAGACACAATAAAGGTTTAAAAAAATCACAAGTGGGTTATAACTGGTGTGTTTTATATCATAGATCAAAACGTGAAAATATTTAGAGGCTTTGTTAACCACAGACCTTATTTCAGGCGATTTAGCAAAACTCAATCAAACTCAAATCAGACATAAAATTAAATGTTAACATTAAATTAAGCACATAAACAGTGCCTGAGATTATCATTGCCATGCTTTGTGTTGTTGTTCCAGCCGCGACGTCGCAGAAAAATAGAAACCGTTTCTAAAATAGAAAATTATCGCGAAAATTATCCTAGTTAGGGCAAAACTCTGATTAACATGGAAAAGATACCTTTTATCGCGTGTCGTGGCGTCGCGTCTGGTTAGGACACGGTGTAAGTGTGGACGCTAAAGTTTTCATTCTTGGTGAGAACGAGGCATTACTGTAAAGGCAGAGAAATGGTTTGCAAAAAAAAAAAAAAAAAATATTGCTTAACAAGTTAAAAAACAGTCAGTCCTTATGCCTCTAAATGCCTATTTCCATACTATATAGTAGGTGAAAAACAGTATGTGAGCTAAGTTAGCCTATGTCCAAATTCATAAAACAGTAGGTGAAAAGTACCTGGATGACTACTTCAAGTCCAACTGGCACTTTACTATCCCATGAGGCCACAGGAGAAGTTTTGTGAATAGCAGTGAAGCGACGCAACTGAAGCTGGTAGGTCACGTGACAAACACAACACGACAGATGTAGTAGCCTACATCCGAATTTCATTCACACAAATAATACTATACAGAACATACTTTTTTTTTTTAACAGTCACAAAGTACGTACTTATAATACACAGCTTTGGGAGCAGCTTACATGTTTGTAGCTGCTAGCTAGGTACCTACAAAATAACACAATATCACACTTAATAGCACAGCCATTTGAAAGATCACTACCACTAACTCCAAGTTTGTTGCAGCCATAATAAGGTAAGAAAACAAATCATCATAACTAGAATTAGCATTTTTGTGTTTGTGGTCTTAAGCTGCTAAATAGCTTAACCAACTAGTGCTTACCAACTAGCACATCAACAGAAGCTCGTAAATGTCCTTTCATGACAAACACTGTCTCAATTTAGTACCATACAATATCTTTATTGTATTCTGTGCATGTATACAGTCCATAAAACAGTTTACAAATAAACCAAAGAGTTAGACAGAAGAAGAAAAGTACAGAACAGTAATGAAAACACGGTCCTTGCAGCTTAAAGTAAGGAAAGTAATGGCACATGCACATTTATGTCTGATTCAGATTTATTCCAAGTGAAACTTTTAACCCAGAATCCTCTTTGATCAAGCATTTACACACTTGTTCAGTGAAAAATAATGTCAGAAGTACTGAGTTTACATGAGTAATGTCATGTTGCTTACCTCAAATGAGGTGATTTATCAAATAAGACGTTTTAACACTCATGCCGCATAGATGAGTAAGAGATGAGTATACACAGAATATGAGTTATATGATAAATATTTCCAAATATATAAACAAAGTTAAGCCAACATGCTTTTTAAGGAAACCACTTATCATTGACTGAAAATGTTAGCTCCGCACTTATGAACAAATACACAGATAAACAACAATGCACTGAATATTTTAAGCTATAAAAACATTAAAAGTGGTATTTGATAATGTATACACACATATATATATATATATATTTATAAAATCGAAAAGTTCTGTAAATTGATATGCAAAATGCTCTTTGGTCTGCATCTTGTGGATGTGCCCAGACACAAATTAATCATTATTATTTACAAAACGAAACCAGGAACCTCTGAAATACTGCAAACAAAACTGCAAAAAAAGTCTTCTAGGCAGCTAAAATAAAATAACTGTTAGTCATTTTTCCCCTTAGGCCTTCAACTTTGCTTTGATCAGACTCTGTTTATGGCAGTGCGAGAGTGAGCCAAAGAAGTGTGGCGCCCCCTACTGGATGTACTGGTGTCCTGTGATGCAACAGTACTGCATGGATTTCAAAGACGTCCTGGGAAAATTATCCTCAGAGCTGTCATCAGGAACGTTGTCCCGGGACTTGTCCATTAAGGTCCACCTATAAATGTATAAATTTGTTCCTGGTCCCCATGAAGTTTAGCGATACCCCATTTTGTCCAAATAACAGGGAGAAGTTTCATCCATTACAATACTGATGTTTCATTGTCTCAACACAACTTCATTGTTTCAAGCGAAACCGATCACAACTGCAGCGAAAGTGTAAATATGTTTTGGTCTTCTACATTTAAAGTTGAGGATGTGGAGTCGGTTCCCATCCGCAAGAATCTCTGCGTGTGTTTTTTCTATTTGGTCTTCTGAGAGCCTATCATCACCTTGGAGACAAAGTTGACGATGGCGCTGGCGGGCTGCTCGGGGTCGTGTTCGGCAAACAGGTGACACACATTCTCTGTGCTGTTTCCGCTTTTCCTCGCAATAAAGCCAAAGATCCTGTTACACACACACACGCATACAACAATGAATAAATGTACACACATGTACAAAGAGCACGTTTACTCAAATACACAACTAGCACTACTTCAAAACTGAGATTGGGACTGATTAAAAGAGGGACTCACTTTGCAGATGTGCAGCCATCTCGTGTCCATCTGTGAACAGATCAGTAGAGAAGTCAGAACATCCCACAAAAACCCAACAAAAAATTAAATGTTGAATTAAATTGTCAACCGATAGAGATATTGGATTATATTTGTCTTTCGCGGTTACGCGCATGTGACGTTGCTGTTCTGCATGGTCACGAAATCTTATCGTTTACATGTGTTTTTAAGCATTGCTGATTTTAAACCGTTGAAGTGCAATAAGCAGCGAAAGATAACTCATTTCGCTATATGTGCGCTCTGTCTGAGAGATTGTTTCTGAACGCTGTCTGAGAGATGCGCGCACAAAGTCGCTGCTCATTAAGCGCTTGAGTACTGAACTGAGTTCTTTTTGCCACGTAATTGGGCTTGAATGGTTAAATACACTTACTTGCGTGTCAAAATGCCCATCTTTGCAAGTATCCTCATAAACACAGTCATTAATGTCTTAAGTGAACGTAACCAACCTATTGGATCTGTGCGTCAGGTCTTAAAGTGACCTGACGCACAGATCCAATAGGTTGGTTACGTTCACTTAAGACATTAATGACTGTGTTTATGAGGATACTCATTATTGTTAATCAAACAACAAAAGAGAAAATCTCTCAATGCTCTTGACCGAATCACTTTTGTAACTTTAATAAGAATAAATGTGTATTTAATTTACACAGTGAAGACTATTAAGTGTTTATATATATATATCTGATTACTTTATACCACGTATGTAGTATTTATTATTTCTAGTGCTTGAAGTTTTTCAGGTAGGTCTATTTTATTTGTGTTTTTGTTCTATTGTAGTTTTGTCCTGTTGCTTGTAATTAGTTTTTTTGTTCTTATTTTATCACTGACTGTTTACTTGTGTTCATTAAGCTCGAGAGTTAATATAAGTGATATAAGATTTTGGTCATATTGCCCACCCCTAATAGCAATATCAGATATTTTTGACCTTGTGGGGACATTTTTTTTTAGGCAAACAGCTTATAAATCATACTAAGTGGTGTTTTTTAATAACGTAAAAATGCAGAATGTTTTCTGTGAGCTTTGTGTTTAGGGGTAGGTTTAGGGTTAGGGGATAAAATATACAGTTTGTACAGTATAAAAATCATTGTGTCTGTGGAAAGTCCCCATAAAACATGAAAACCCAACGTGTGTGTTTGTGTGTTACGTACTTCCTGTCCTGAGGATCCAGGGCACAGAATATCACTGTGTTGACAGCATAGTGTCTCCTGAAGAACAATCTGGAAACACAAATTAATATAAAAACTCAGGACGGAAAGAAATTTTTACATTTATTCATCAAGGATGCATTTAATTAATCTAAAGTGACAGTAAAGACATTTATAATATTAAAATATATTATATAAAATTAATATTAAAAAAATATTTTTTTCAAATAAATGCTATTCTTTTGAACTTTATATTCATAAAAAAAGACGGTTTCCACAAATATTAAGCAGCACAGAATAATAATATAATAATCAGAAATGTTTCTTGAGCAGCAAATCATCATATTAGAATGATTTCTGAAGGATCATGTGACACTGAAGACTGGAGTAATGATGCTGAAAATTCAGCTTTGATCACAGAAATAAATTATATTTTAAAATATATTAAATTAGAAAACAATATTTCACAATTTTGTTGTTTTACTGTATTTTTGATCAAAAAAGTGCAGCCTTGGTGAGCAGAAGAGACTTCTTTCAAAAACATAAAAAATTATTAAATTATTAATTAAAAATTATAAAAAATTACAAAAATAAATTATACACAGCAAATTAAACAACAGCTGATTAGAGACATGGGGCAAAACATGTCACACAACATTACCTACAATTAGTTTTCAAAATAGCAATCATCTCTGAATAATGTTGAAGTGGAAATGTCACTAACACAAATTATCATCAAAATTATGGCATTACATTATTGCTAACTCCCCCTAAAAACCCACTTGACCATGAAATATAGGAATATTCAACTTAAGAAACCTAAAGAGAGAGACTCACTTCCTCTGGTTGTCTGTGAGGGTGATTCCCTGTGCAGACACTTTAAAGTGAACGACAGTGGATGTGATTGGTGGATCCATACTGAAAATCACAGTGGTGGCCTTCTGAACACCCTGAACTCCTGTCAGAGACTCCAGCTCCACGCTGCCCAGGAACCACACGTTACACGCTGAACAACACACATATACACATTAGCACATCAAACACGTTTTCTATAAAATAACCACTGAAGAAATTCAACATGCGCACAAATATTCAATTACCTGCTCCCTGTTTAAGAAGCTCTGCTGCAGAGTTTGTAGATGTTTGTGCTGGAGATTCATTTAACTCTTCTAGAGGGTCTAAAAGAAGTATCCAGTTAGTACAGAAACACTAAAAAAAATAAAATAATAAAAACAGACACTAATAACTATGGAAGCTTGTTTCTGCCACTGAATAAAAAATTGAAGGTAATTGCGACTTTGTATCTCGCTATTCTGACTTTTTTCTCGCAATTGTGATTTTAGATCTCGCAATTCTGACTATTTTCTTGCATTTTGTTGTTATAAAATGTCCAATTCTGAGGAAAAAGTGACTTTATCTCAGAATTGCAAGTTTATATCTCGCAATTCTGACTTTTTTCTCACAATTTGTAGTTATAAAATGTCCAATTCTGAGGAAAAAGTGACTTTTTTTTTCTCAGAATTGCAAGTTTACATCTCACATTTCTGACTTTATAACTCGCAATTATTACAAAAAAAGTCAGAATTGTGAATTTATATCTCTCTCTTATAACATGCAATTGCGACTTTATCATGCAAGTCTGACTTTATAATTTTATATCACTTTATAATTTTATATTTTATATCACTTTATACATTTATATCACACAATTGCGAGAAAAAAAGTCAGAATTGTGAGATAAAATTCGCAATTACATTTTTTATTTTTTATTCAGTGGCTTCCATAAAAAACATGACGTACCTCTGCTTGGGATGATAAGTCTGCAGGGTAAAGCCAAGGGTGTGATGGAATGTTGACACACCAAAGCTGTGAGACTTCCTATACATACAAGAAAACATAACATTTTTGATTAGTTTAGCTAAATGTTTTACCATATTATTTTCTATACAAGATTGCATGGTTGTTGCAATTTTGCTTATTTAAAAAGATATGCACTACTGTTCAAATGTTTGGAGTCAGATGTTTTTAAATGCTTTTGAAAGAAGCCTGTTATGCTACAGTATATTGAGAAATATTATTACAATTTAAAATGACTGTTTTCTATTTTAATATATTTTAAAATGCAATTTATTCCTGTGGTTCAAAGCTGAATTTCCAGCAGCATTACTCCAGTCTTCAGTGTCACATGATCCTTCAGAAATCATTCTAATATGCTGATTTGCTGCTCAAGAAACATTTTTAATTATCATAAATGTTGAAATCAGTTGTGCTGCGTAATATTTTTGTGGAAACTGATACATTTTTTTTTTTTTTTGAGATTTTTTTCATAGAAATAAAAAGTTCAAAATAACAGCATTTATTTTGAAATAGAAAACTTTAGTAACAATAAAAAAGTATTTAATGTCACTTCTGATCAATTTAATGCATCCTTGCTGAACAAAAGTATTCATTTAAAAAAAAAAAAAAAAAAAAAAAAAACCCCTACTAAATGAGTGAAAAGAAAATGATTACAGCCACTAGAGGGAGATCTTGACCATGCAAATGATGAGGCTTTAACTACAGGTAGCAGCACTCATGTCCTCATTAACATCATGCAGACATTAACAGGTACTTACCAAAGTAGGGTTCGTTGGGACAGCCTTTTAACCGCACTCCTTTTGGTGTACACTCGATCAGGAAATGCCGCACAAGCTCATTGGTCAGATCACCCACTGTGCAAAGAGACAGGAAATGACTTCATATGTCAAATTATTTTTAATTATCAAAGCAATAACGTGTAGTAGCGAGAGGAAATGCGCTGAAATGTGTCATACAAACTGAGAAAGTAGCTCTGAAATGATCAGGGATCTTGTTATATATAAAGAGCATTTCAGTTGCTTGTTTCTAATTTTGGGATCTACAGAGAAGCAACAGCACAAGGACAGACTTTCCTGCATTTTACTCTAATCATGAGTTCTTCTGATGTTTAGGAACAACAGTATATATCCTGCTTCCTCCTTAATACCTCATTCTGGGCAGGCCAAGTTTCTGAACACCAAACAGCGTAACTAATGTTGAGGATAGACAGACTTTGAGATATTAGAGTTTGTTTGATAGAATAAACTCTTATCTCAAAATGCAGTTTCTCATGATACAGAAAATAAATGATAGCTAAAAAAACCCTCTTACAGAGCCATCTAGAACTATGAATCAAATGGAGACGGACAGTGTGTGTGTATGTGTGTGTGTGTATCTCCCTTCCTTCCTGTGATTGAGAGACACACCGTGTTTACGGAGGGGCTCTGGATATGAACGCTCCAGCTGTGTTCACACTCATTCAGCTGTTCCTCACACAATAGTGTCAGGATGTCCAGCTCTTCAGGGTCTTAAAGTCCATCAAATATTTCACTGCGGTTCATTCATGTATAGTTGCCTATGGACAGTTCATATTTACACGGAGTGTTTAAAGTTGGCATGAAACGGAAGTTGCGATAGTCTTTTCTTCCCTATTGTGATATACATGGCAAATCTGAATTTTCAGCATCATTACTCCAGTCTTCAGTATCACACGATCCTTCAGAAATCATTCTAATACGTTGATTTGATGCTCAAGAAATATTTCTTATTATTATCAGTGTTGAAAACAGTTCTTTGATGAATAGAAAGTTCAAAAGAACAGCATTTATCTGATGTAGATAGTAATAATACATTTCTTGAGCATCAAATCAGTATATCAGAATGATTTCTGAAGGATCATGTGACACTGAAGACTGAAATAATGATGCTGAAAATTAAGCTTTACCATCACAGGAATAAATTACATTTTAAAATATATTAAATTTGAAAACAGTTATTTTAAATTGTAAAAATATTCCACAATATTGTTGTTTTTGCTGATTTCTGAATCAAATAAATGCAGCCTTGGTGAGCAGAAGAGACTTTTTTCAAACACATAAAAAAATCTTGCCAATCTAAAACTTAGATCTAAAAGCTTCTCAAAAAATTGGGAATAGACTGGAATGATTGGATCATTGGATGGTTGTGGTTTGCTATTGCTGCGATGTCATGTGAGTGACAGGTTGCCCCGCCCTCGCGCCAGTGAACACATCATCAGAGAAGAGATGAGATTCCATTGCAAAAGAAAGGGGAAGTTATTCTGATTGAAGATTAAGAGGGAACATGAATTTTAAAAAATAGTGATGTGCACGATAAATCATTTATAATAAATACTGCAATATTCCATAAAAAACGAGAACTGTCAAACCAGGAACCCGGAGTCGGATATTTTCCACACCAAGTACTTGTTAAGTTACATAAAATATGTTTTCAAAACTCGTATAGTTTATGGGCAGGTTGTGCGTTTGCCCAGTCAGTTGCTTCATCGTTCAGCTCGAGTTGTCATAAAAAGTAATGTGCAGCGTTCTCTTACTTTTCCTGCTTTGCTGTAGAACGGAGGGTGGGGGCGTGGCCACCTTCATGGCCAATCCGTAAGCTCCTCTGAATGAGTGACTGTCTCTGATGATGAAGGAGCCTGGCTCTTTATCCTTGAGAATGCCAATTGCTACAGCAAAAAAATAAAATAAAAAACACAGATGTATTAATCAGTCATCTTAGAAGCAAAGAGGACATAACACTTATACCAGGGTAGACTGTGGTGATGGAAGCTACTTTGAGATCCACTTTAAGATACTTTGAGAATAATCAATTGATCAATTTACATTATATAACACCAATGAACAATAAAAAGCCATTTCTTTCACAGGAGACATTGTGATAAGGAGCATTTGACTAAATATTGGGTAACACTTTAGTATGGAGAACACATATTCACTATTAACTATGACTTTTGCATCAATAAGCTCCTAATTTACTGCTTATTAATAGTTAGTAAGGTACTTGTGGCATTTAAGTTTAGGTATTGGGTAGGATTAAGGGATGTAGAATTTGGTCATGCAGAATAAAGCATTAATATGTGCTTTATAAGTACTAATAAACAGCCAATATGCAAGCTACTAAGCAACTAGTTAAAAGTGAGAATTGTTCCCCATACTAAAGTGTTACCAAATATTATACTGTTTTTCAAAATTGTCAAAAATATTTGTTGCCAAAAATCAATAATATCATTTATAATATTGATACAAAAAGATGGAAAAAGTAAATGCAGCATAGACATCTGTGCAGAGTCAAATGAATTGGTGAATGTTTTATTATTTTATTACCATCTGAATGAATTGATTCACTAGAAGGACTTTAAAAGGATTTTCCATTGCTTAATATGACTGAAAACAGCTGCCAGACTTCCAGCCTGCTTAAAAAACTAGCAAGTAAAAACAAGGCTGTGAGGGACAGAAGTAACTTCAGTCCAATGTATCACATCACTGTATTTACAGTGTTCATAACATTCAGCAAGCAATCATTGAAAATCGTCTTTCCATACATTTCAGTGGTCAACTCTAGACAACACGACAAGTGACCTATGACCTTAAAGGGTTAGTTCACCCTGAAATGAAAATTCTGTCATTATTTACTCACCCGCATGTCATTGCTGCTTAACACGAGAATGAACCTCATTTCTGCGGAAGCTCCAAACGCTTGAGCTTCCGCAGGAACGTTTGGATTTGGAGCTTCCGCAGGAACCAATGAGGTTGATTCTCATGTTACGCAGCACATTTGAGCTTCCACAAGAACCAATGAGGTTCATTCTTGTGTTACATAGCATACTTTAGCTTCTGCAAGAACCAGTGAGGTTCATTCTCGTGTTTTGCAGCACGTTTGAGCTTCTGTAAGAACCAATGAGGTTCATTCTTGTGTTACGCAGCACGTTTGAGCTTCCGCAAGAACCAATCAGGTTCATTCTCGTGTTACGCAGCACGTTTGAGCTTCAACAAGAACCAATGAGGTTCATTCTTGTGTTACATAGCATACTTTAGCTTCTGCAAGAACCAGTGAGGTTCATTCTCGTGTTACGCAGCATGTTTGAGCTTCAACAAGAACCAGTGAGGTTCATTCTCATGTTTTGCAGCACGTTTGAGCTTCTGTAAGAACCAATGAGGTTCATTCTTGTGTTACGCAGCACGTTTGAGCTTCCGCAAGAACCAATCAGGTTCATTCTCGTGTTACGCAGCACGTTTGAGCTTCAACAAGAACCAATGAGGTTCATTCTCATGTTTCGCAGCATGTTTGAGCTTCTGTAAGAACCAATGAGGTTCATTCTCGTGTTACGCAGCACGTTTGAGCTTCCGCAAGAACCAATCAGGTTCATTCTCATGTTACACAGCACGTTTGAGCTTCCACAAGAACCAATGAGGTTCATTCTTGTTACGCAGCACATTTGGACTAAACCGCTTAATTCATATGGATCAGTTTTATGATCTCTTTATGAACTTTTTGAAGCGTCAAAGTGGTAGTTGTGTAGCTGTCTATGGAGGGACAGAAAGCTCTCAGATTTCATCAAAAACATCTTCATTTGTGTTCCGAAGATGAATGAAAGTCTAATGGGTTTGAAACGCATAAGAGAATTCTTTCAAACACATTTAAACTTTTGAATAGCAATGCATATCCCTTACAGACTCACTTTTGTTCAACTCATATTTAACATGATCTCTACCTTCAACTAAGGCCCACTGATGATCTAATATTGTTACCTTGCTCTCTCGAGATATCCGGCTTGTACCAGTACTTTGACGTATCCTGAACAAACTTCACGTTTTCCAGTTTACTGGCCATGAAATCTGCAAATAAAAATAATATTACATTATATATTTAAAGGTAATTCTGGCTGTGTGTGCACTTGCAGACAGGCACGCTACTCACCTGGACTCGGTGTAGATCTTGTAGGTGAGGTGTTGTGACTAGCATAGGACGTGCTGGTAGCACTCCTGCTGAGCGGGAAACTCAACATTGTCTCTGAGCCCTCCGTCCCTCGTCTCTTCAGCGGCAGTAGGGGAGGTTGAGCCACATCCAGACCCAGAGCCTCAAGACCCTCCACCGCCTCCAGCAGACTGCTCTCCAGAGAGGAGGTCAGGCTGCGAGGAGCTCCTCGAGGGGAGCTGTGGGAGTTGGGTGCCGAGAGGGTGAGGGGCGGGGAGGGCTGGGGGGTGTAGTGACTCAAGGGGGTGCTGGATCCACCCTCTAACCAGGAATGAGCTGGAGTGGGGCTGCAGGGAGAAGAGACCACAGCACAGAGTTATCTCTTACATATCATGTACATAGACAAACACACCCCACCATGTGTTTATACATTGTTAAGTATAGACTAGATACACAACAGACCACACATGCGTTGTTACTGAAATGCCAGAATTTACTTTGATTGTGTGGGAGATGTTTCGATTTGGCTGTTAGGAATGTAGTAATAATAAAATTCTTACTGATATATATTATTTGTGAACTAATGTTCAGCTTTTCATTTTAATAGTTATCTTATTTTCAGCAGTCATCAAGCTTGTACACACTGGCCACAGACACAGACACGAAGATGTACCTTTAATTTCACCAAGCTGATTGCTCACTAAAAACCCCCACAGTCATCATGTTTTCAGGCCATTTCAAGTTTGATTTTGATGTGACATAAAGCGGTGAAATGGCTGAGTTGTTTACTTACTTTTTAATTAGTCTTCTCATTAATGCCATCATTGTCTTTATTCAGAATGATGAGAGCGCGTAAGAAAACAAGAGGCGGGATTTATCGTGTGAACCAATCATATCCAATCATAACTGATCATATCCAAAGCGTGATGAAGGCATTGCCTCCTCTCACGTGACTTTCCCCCATTTATTCTCATTTACCCCACACCAAACCCAGCGCACACTTTAGGGGGTCTGTTTTAAGTCAGTGGGCTCAGGGGAGGCAAGTTGGACATTGTTACTTTATAAAAAGCTGGACTGTTGGAAATTGTTACTGACTTTTACATTTTTTAATGTCACATTTTGTAATATCTGCGTTGTTTTATTTTTTGTAATATCGATTATTTTTTCATTCAGTTTTTTTGAGGAGGCACTGCCTCCCTTGCCTCCTCGGAGGAAACGCCCCTGGTGTGTGTGTGTGTGTGTGTGTGTGTGTGTGTGTGTTTGTGAGTACACTACCATCACACCATTATAATCTACAGTATGAAAAATGGATATTCATTTTTAGATGGCTTAAGATTAGATTTAAGTGCATGAATACATTTTTAACGTTTTAAAATATGAACTTTCGGTGAGTAATCTAAATGTGAAATTAGGGAAATGAACATGCACAATTAAATGTCCAATATAATCAATAACTAATATTGTACTGATTTATAATGCATCCCTATTGGTTGCTGATGTTGATTGACAGTCAGTACCTGTCTGTGTTGACCAATGGGCTGGGGGTGGAGTGCATGGATCCAAACATCCTCTGACAGGAGGCGGGACTTCCTGTGACATCAGAGTGGAAGAGCTCTCCGTCGGATGACATAGATGTGTGCGTCATGCTGTCCACGTATCCTCGTGACTCTAAGAGAACAAACAAACAAGGAATTTTAAGACCTAAACATGAACACACACAAACGTTTTATGGGGACTTTCCATAGACAATGATTTTTATACGCAAACTGTATATTCTAAGTGTTGTCAAAAGTACCGACTTCGATACCAAGTCTGTACTGACATTTTAAAAATGTGATGCTTTGAGCGCTGTTGAGCGGATTCATAAACATCTCTGATTGGCTATTGTGTTCACGTGCTCAACAGATATGTCTGTGATTGGCTACAATGATCAACGCTTCAAAAACATGTTGTAAATAGACATCTTTGATGCTCTTCACAGAGCGCTTACAGATACACACGGAAGTGTGTGAAAGCAGGCGTCTATCAGCGGATCGGTCCACTGATAGACGCCTGCTTTCAAAATGCTTTCAAATTGCTTTTTAAATTCAAATTCATTTTTACATTAAAAACAAACAAATAAACAAACAAACAAACAAAAAAAACAGTGACATTTTATAAGCTGTTTTCCTCATGGGGACCAAAAAATGTCCCCACAAGGACAAGGATTTTGGATATTGCCATCTTTGTGGGGATATTTTGTCCCAGGTACACACACACACACACACACACACACACACACACACCTTCACCCAGTTTCTTCTGGAAGATTCCATTCAGTATAAGCAATGTCTTATTGCACGCCCACAAAATATTTGAAGACCTGTGCTGTGCAACCTGCTACTAGTTGCCAAATCCAGGTAATAAATCAAGTGGTATTATTGGATAGACTATTGTATGGGAGTTGGGCTTGTGGGTTTGGCAGAAACCCATACACACGCATTCTTCAGATTGTGCACATAACAAACCACAGGGGAGGGACCCTGGAGGAATTTCTCTCTGTTTGTCTCCTCTCCCACCCTTTCTGTCTGGAAACTGGCTGGATATAATCAAATTAATTTTGTGGTAAATCCTCTTTGACCTTAGCTTTAATTAAATATGAACAACAACAAAATAATATAGCTTCAAGCAGCAGTTAGCAGAAGCATAATGAAGCGACTGTGAAGTAGCAGATGAAATAGAGCATTTTGTGTAGTTAAATTTCATCTATAATATAGATGCTCAGCATTGATACCTGTGCATTCATATTATTTGACCCATTGCTCTCAGAGAAATTAGCATGCACGTGTTCAAAACTTCAATGATAAACCACAACAATCACAAGTCAAAACTGCAACTTTTGATAGTCTTGTAAGCATTAGTTCCATTGAATGAGGAGTTCATGAGATGGAAGTTGTCCAATACTGGGAAAAATATTAATAAATAAAAATATGGTAGAGCTTATTGGTCCTTGAGGCAAATTTATTCCCATGGCATAAGGAAAGGGACTCACATGTGAAATTTTAAGTCCATAACACCAACAAAGAAGCAGGGCTGATGTTTTGTACATTTATCCAATAGTCCCAAAGTAACCACCCCTCCATAATTACACAAAATGCAATTAGCTACAGACTTTTATGCTGGATTCCCATGAATGTTCTCTTTCAACAGACGTTTACTAATCAAACATATACCGAAGCATCATGATAGCTTCTTCTTCAGCCATGACCGCATCCATAACCACATCATATGATAGCGTTGTCAAGGAGATGTTGTGTTTGAAAATGTAACCAAGATTACATAAAAACATAAACATACAAACAACATCTGGAGGCAAAAGACTCAAAGTGTTCCCAAAATAGACATCATGACCCGCCCAGAAAGCCCTGAAACTCATTCCCAAGGCACAGGAATCCCACAATTGCTGCAGAGATTCATCTGGTCCACTTCTCTCTGATCAAAACAGCAGCACAGCTGGTCACCGGCACATGTTGTGTTTTGGATGCAGGTGGTCAGTATGGGATGCTGGTTTGTCCCACCAGGCTTCATAACTAGCTTAACCAGCAAGGTTTCCTTTATTAATCAACTTCACCTGGACCCTCCTAGTTAACTTTTCCTATTGAAAAGCATATCTACATAACACAAAACCAGCATAAACCAGCCTGGACTTGCATGAAAGTTCATTGAGGTACAGAAAATGGATTCAAATGAAGCAGAAAGGCATCCCAACATGATTCTCCGGAAACTGATGACATCAACAGATGTCAGGGTCACATGAGGATTGCACCATCCGGTGGGCCAAGAGGTCAATGATCTGTTGAACTACACCGGCCCTTCAAAGAGAAGAGAAGATCTGCATGACCCTTCCAGAAAGAAGAAAGAGGCCTGAGGGTCTAACGGACACTTATTATGGGCCAAAAATGAAGCAGCACTGAATTTAAGACATCAGACATCCCAGTTCAGTGTTGAAAAGATAACTTTATTTTAGGGTCTTTTAACTAGTTGCTTATTAGCATGCATATTACTAGAATATTGGCTGTTTATTAGTAATTATTAAGCACATATTAATGCCTTATTCTGCATGACCATATTCTACATTCTTAATCCTACCCAATACCTAAACTTAACAACTACCTTACTAACAATTAATAAGCAGGAAATTAGGAGTTTATTGAGGGAAAAGTCGTAGTTAATAGTGAATACATGTTCCCTATTCTAAAGTGTTACCGATAACTTAAATATTATGGCTCAAAACATACCAAAATTTACATGAATGCAGATGTTTCTAGCTATTCAAGCTTTCAAAACCCAAGTTCAGAGACCAGCGCGGCACTCTGGGATGAAACGTTATCACAAAAAGAGTCAACAAATCACAAATGACCTCACTTACTCAAAGAAAGAGTCTAATTAAATATTAGATTCCTGTATTTTAATATATTTTCTTTAATATGATTATTTTTAATGTAATTATTTAAAGGAAAAGTATTAA
Source organism: Ctenopharyngodon idella (assembly GCF_019924925.1). Taxonomy (NCBI): domain Eukaryota; kingdom Metazoa; phylum Chordata; class Actinopteri; order Cypriniformes; family Xenocyprididae; genus Ctenopharyngodon; species Ctenopharyngodon idella. The sequence goes on along the minus strand of NC_067239.1, from coordinate 3,518,984 downwards.
ATATTAATGCTGCTTTTTATTTTTATAATGTAATTATTTAAGGCAAAGTATATATATGTTAATATAAGTTTTAATGTATCTTTTAGTTTTTTGTTTTTTTTGCAGTTCACTTAATTATTTGACATTTATTTTGCGATGTGACATTTTTTAAAATGCATCAGGTTATCATTAACTAAAAATAAAATAAAGTATAAAAAAACAAACTTTTATTTTATTTAAATTTATTATAAATTATTATTATAAATTATTATATTTTTTATTTATTTTAGATTAATTTAAGTTGAAGTATTAAAATAACTAAAACCAAACTTTATTAAAATAAAGTAAAAAACTATATAAACATTAAAAAAGACAAAAACACATAACAAAAATACTAAAACTTAACATGAAAACAGAAAATATAAAAATAATTCCCTTAAATACATTATGAAAAATAATACAAAGAAAAAATTAAGCATCTGTTTATTACTTTACCTTATTACATTATAAAATGAATAATAGTATTTAAAATAATAATTGAATATTAAAAGCAATACATCATTTAATATTAAACTTTTTTTTATTTCTATTTTTATTTATATATATTATATAAGTTTAAGTACTAAAATAACTAAAACCAAATAAACTAAAACTTAAAAGCTATAGACATTACAAATAGACAACACAACAAAATTACTAAAACTTTAACTAAAATAAAGAATTAAAACAAAATATAAAAGTAAAATTGAATATTAGTATTAACAAAAACTTTAATGGTACAACAATGATACTAAAATAACACTGGAAAGTACTATCATCTGCAAATGAATGAAAACAGTGTAAGAACAAAAAGACAGGCATAAATTTGAGTATCAGACTGTTAAATGCAGTCATGCTGAAAGTATAAGCCTCATCCATTTCAGCATGTCATATCATCCTCTTACAGGAGTTGGGAATTTGTCTGGCAAATGAAAGCGAAAGGCGATAAAAGTGTGTGTAAGCGTGTTTGTGTGTATGTCTGCTCAGTCCAGGTCTTTCAGGATTAAATCTCCCGCATGCCAATGAGACAAAGGACGACTTCAGTTTTACGGACTTAACAAACTCGCCATTCAAAGGAGGAATGCACGCACACACACGCAGTGAGCCGAGCTGAAAAATGTCCAGCTGTTGTGATCAAAGCTGCAAAGCTGAGCTGGATAGGGAATGTGTGGAGAGGAAAAATAAAGAGAGAGAATTCAACGCAGGAGAATTAAATACTTTCCAGTCAAGGGCATTACTTCAGCGCTATGATACATGGTCTAAAATATGTCTGCAATAAGATTTAGCTCGTTTGAGTTTTAAATGTGACACCTGGGCTTCCTCTAAGACTTCAGATGCCTTCACGACCACATGATGCACATGATTTCTTTGTGGTGTTAAAGACCCGTGCACTAGATGTTCTGTACAACAGTCCCGTTATCCTTACAGCGTTAAAACATGCTGACCAAAAATAACACTTTTTCACTGCATAGGTATTCAGCACACTAAAATAGCTATTTCAGTCCATTTGTGGTCTTAATATGGCAATATACTGCACACACTCAACACATCAATCAAACAGCTGATGGACTGAACTAACAGTCATTCATTTGTGACTCACAATAAAGGAACCAAAACTGAATATGACTAGAAAAGTATTCAGTGATCAGAGAGACTAGTTGTGTGAATCCGAAATTTCCCTTTAACATTATTTATTATTTAAAAATAATATGCTTTGGACATGCAATTAACAACATCATGAATTTAGGATAAATTTTATATGTATGTTAATTTTTTAAGATTATTATTTTAAAACATTAGTGCTGTCAAACGATTAATCACGTTTAAATCACATCCAAAATAAAAGTTTGTGTTTACATAATATATACATTATATTGCCAAAAGTTTTGGGACTCCTGCCTTTACGTGCACATGAACTTTAATGACATCCCATTCTTAATCCGTAGGGTTTAATATGGAGTTGGCCCACCCTTTGCAGCTATAACAGCCTCAACTATTCTGGGAAGGCTTTCCATAAGGTTTAGGAGTGTGTTTATGGGAATTTTTGACCATTCTTCTAGAAGCGCATTTGTGAGGTCAGGCAGTGATGTTGGCGAGAAGGCCTGGCTCGCAGTCTCCGCTCTAATTCATCCCAAAGGTGTTCTGTCGGGTTGAGGTCAGGACTCTGTGCAGGCCAGTCAAGTTCCTCCACACCAAACTCGCTCATCCATGTCTTTATGGACCTTGCTTTGTGCTCTGGTGTGTAGTCATGTTGGAACAGGAAGGGGCCATCCCCAAACTGTTCCCACAAAGTTGGGAGCATGAAATTGTCCAAAATGTCTTGGTATGCTGAAGCATTAAGAGTTCCTTTCACTGGAACTAAGGAGCCAAGCCCAACCCCTGAAAAACAACCCCACACCATAATCCCCCCTCCACCAAACTTTACACTTGGCTCAATGCAGTCAGGCAAGTACCGTTCTCCTGGCAACCGCCAAACCCAGACTTGTCCATCGGATTGCCAGACAGAGAAGCATGATTCGTCACTCCAGAGAACACGTCTCCGTTGCTCTAGAGTCCAGTGGCGGCGTGCTTTACACCACTGCATCCGACTCTTTGCATTGCACTTGGTGATGTAAGGCTTGGATGCAGCTGCTCGGCCATGGAAACCCATATCATGAAGCTCTCTACGCACTGTTCTTGAGCTAATCTGAAAGCCACACAAAGTTTGGAGGTCTGTAGCTATTTACTCTGCAGAAAGTTGGCGACTTCTGCGCACTGTGCGCCTCAGCATGCTCTGACCCCGCTCTGTGATTTTACGTGGCCTACCACTTTGTGGCTGAGTTGCTGTTGTTCCCAATTGCTTCCACTTTGTTATGATACCACTAACAGTTGACCATGGAATACTTAGTAGTGAGGAAATTTCACAAATGGACTTATTGCACAGGTGGCAACCTATCACGGTACCACGCTTGAATTCACTGAGCTCCTGAGAGTGACCCATTCTTTCACAAATGTTTGTAGAAGCAGTCTGCATGCCTAGGTGCTTGATTTTATACACCTGTGGCCATGGAACTGATTGGAACACCTGAATTCAATGATTTGGAGGGGTGTCCCAATACTTTTGGCAATAGTGTATGTGTGTGTGTACTGTGTATATTTATTATGTATATATAAATACACATACATAAAAAGAAATTATATATATATATATATATATAATATATAATATGTATATATATATATATATATATATATAAAATATATAATATGTATATATATATATATATATATATATATATATATAATATGTATATATATATATATATATATATATATATAACTATAAATATTTGATATATAAATATATTTTTGTTAAATATATTATGCTTGTACATGTATATACATACACATATATATATATATATATATATATATATATATATTTTTTTTTTTTTAAATTGCGATTAATCGTTTGACAGCACTACTCTAAAAAAAAAACTAAAAAAACGAAAAATTTACACAGTAAAATACCGTTTTCCATGGAAAAATTAATATTCCATAAAAATGCATTTTGGGTAATATTTGAACAATGCATTCTGGGTAATATTATTTGTCGAAAATGACAAATATTACCCAGAATGTACTGTTTTTACAATGTATTCTGTATATTATAATGCATTCTGGGTAATATTATTTGTCGTTTTCGAGAAAGTAGCCTATAGGCCTCTTTTCTTTAAACGACAAATATTACCCATGAATGCATTGGAAAACAGTATTTTACTGTGTAAATTTGTTTCAATTTTTACAGTTATTTTTTAGAGTGTACATAAAAAAAGTTTAATAACAGATAATGTATTTAATATTAAATTATTTATTATTATTAATTTTATAAAGTAATTAAGGTAAAGTATTTAATATTATATGCTGTACAATTTAAGCCTTTTTGTAATTATTAAGGGAATTATGTAATTATTAAGGAAAAAGAGTACTTAACATTAGATGTTTTATTTCTATTATTTTATAATGTAATTATTTAAGGAAAAGTATTTAATATTGGGTGCTGTGTTCATTTTTATAAGTTTATTGTTTTTATATTATTATTGAAAGAGAAAAAAGATTTAATATTATTTTAAATCTTTTTTTAAATGTTATTAGTTTTATAATGTAATTATTTAATGGTAAGTAGTATTTTAGATGCTTTTTTTTTTAACATTTTCAACTTAATTATGTAATGGAGGTGTAAACTTATAGATGCTATAACTGACTTTTATTTCTTTTAGGTTTTTTCACCATTTTAATAATTTTTTTTAAAATCACATTTGTATTTTTTGTAACATAAGCACAATTTACCAGTCCAGTATTTGAAATTTTTTGTCGCTCCATTCAGTGTAAGCCTCTGTTCCTATTCTTTGTCAAATTCTGTCATATCCTGGTAAAAGAACAGTAATAAACAAACCAAACTGTTTGCTTTAGATAATTTAGTTGCGTGCTTTTCATTCTCAAACTCGTATTAAATGAATTTCAGTTCAAACTAACCCGATTACATAACACATTCTTTCCTCGTCCACATTCATTTGGACACAGGCCCACACAAAACTGTCTTTTGTCCAGAGACAGAGAGAAGAATAGCGTCCACTGTCTCCACTCCACCTCCATCAGAGAGCTCACTACACACATCCACTCACGACAAGAGCTCCACATCCATCTCTCTTTGTTTTAGTACCTCCCATGGTCGCTTGATAAATCTGCCAGGCCAGACGAGAAAGAGCCAAACCTAAATCACCAATCTGAGGTGAATTACAGGACAAGTCAAGTGTAAATGAGCTTTTAGAAAAGAGTGAAAGCAAGATGTTTTCCACAAAATACCCCACTGGTAAAGTTGCGCTCTGTTGTTTGTGAGAAAGCACATGAGGAATGCCAAACACTGACCGAACCAACAAGAAATAGTGTAGTCTAAGCACAAATATTGGGGCTTTAAATGTGTTTGTCTTTATCAGTAAAGTTATTGCAATGCAAATAAGTATTTAAGGTCTTCAGACACAGTGTGCAAGTCTAAGAGCCAGCTGAAACAGGAAACATTCACATATAAACAAACCAAAAGAGCACAAACCTACTACACACACAAACACACATACACACACACACACACACACACACACACACACTGTCCTCTTCAAATGAAAACCACTCGCCTTTTTTGCCATCTCAGCAGTTTGGTGTGCAAAAATCAAGCATATAATGTGAACACATATTATATATGAAAATCCATCCTATAATCCTGTATAAAATCCTATTTTGCGTCTCGTTGTCCAGTAAAAATATCTAAACATCCTCAAAACAAGATAAATAAAGATGTTTATAAAGAATAAAAATTTAATTTAAAAAAAATTAAATATTAAATTAAATAAAAATAAATAAATAAATTAAATAATTGTCCAAATATGCATTTTGATATGACCTACACTCTAAAAAAAATGTTGGGTTCACTGGGTAATTTTACTGGTCATTTTTGTTATTTTTACCCAGGTGCTGGTTTTGACAGATTTATTTCATTTATGCTTCACATAAACTTCATTAAGTTAAATTTAATTCATTAAACTTAATTTAATAATATATGATGAAACAAGAGAAACCACTTGTGCACAATAAAGATAGTTTCTCTGAAAACAAGTCTTCATGTCATAAGAAATTTTCCATAAAGAGGATATTTACGTTTTTACTGAAAATCAAGACTGACATAGTGATTAAAAATGATTTGCAGTGTACTAAAGATGTGAGAAGAGAAGAGAAGAGAAGAGAAGAGAAGAGAAGAGAAGAGAAGAGAAGAGAAGAGAAGAGAAGAGAAGAGAAGAGAAGAGAAAGTCTTCTCCATAGTGAGGGGGATGTTCACATAGACTTCATGCTGACAAGGAGACAATTCAAGTCTACCAGAGATGAATACAGCAAATGGCTGAGGTATTAGCATACAAACACACAGGCAAATGCTCACACACAAAAATGCAATCAAGACTCAAAAAGTTGGGTCAAAATGACAAGATCTTTTCCAGCATACCTAGAGAAGCAGTCATGCTGAAGTATTCCTCACAAGACACATCCACAGAAGATTAACTGGACTTGCCGGCCACTGTTGCGTCCTGACGCTCCTGCACGCTCACTTTGTTTCCCAGTGTCACTCTTTCATGGCCCCAGACTGTAACATTGCCTACTTTGTCACTTATTCCACCTCACATTCTCTCTCTCTCTCTCTCTGTCTGCCTCCCGGCACAAACACTGACCACGGGCAGCACGTCACACAGTTGCTGTTCTGTCCAACTCTGTCCCCTTCCTCTCTCTCTACTCATTTGTGTCTAGCCTGAATGAAGTCATTGAGTTTTTGGAATTCTGTTAAACCCCAGATGGAAAACTACTTCACGTCACTCTTCCAGCAGGACTGTGCCGCTGGTTTACTGACTCCAGCTTTGAGGAGGGAGGGAAGGGGGAGGGCTGAAGGAAAGGAAGAGGGAGGGAGGATGACTGCCCCCAACTGGCATGAGGCAGAAAGGCAGTGAAAGACCCCCATGGCTTCATTACCATATGAGTTCATGAGTGCTCTCCGGCCTTTGATAGGCCATTCAAGCATTGTTCTCCACAGACTCTCACAGTCTGCTTCACCTAACCAAACGGCAGCACTGGGGTCAGGGGTGAGGATGTCCTTTTATGGATGCCCTTATGTTCAACACCATGTGCTGCTGCTCACAACATCTGCTTCTATGCAAAACAGTCTTAATCTGCATTTTGGTCTTGTTTTGGAGTAAAAACATGCAAGCATTCTTATCTCTGACAATGACTTGTTTTCAGAATATGTGTATTTTGACTTTCTTCCTTTAAACAGAATACTTCACTTGTTTAAATATTGATCTAATTTACGTAAACATCTTTAAACAAAATAAATTCACCAGAGGTTTTCTGATAAAATCAAATTGAACTGCTGCTGGAATCAAAATAAACTTAAAAAACAAGACTCTAAAAGAAAGTCTGTGCTTCAAAATTTTGGGAAAAACAAACAAACAAACAAACAAAAAAACTAAAATATAGCTGCAAGCAGCGATGATGGGTCTAAGCCCTGGTGGCTTTAGGGCAACTGTGCACGACGGGCAATATGCATTTAAACTGGGGAAATATAAAAGAATTATGTAAAAATATGAGACTTATTTTAACATCTTCAATGTCTTGCCACCATGTTCTGAAAGTTTGGTGTGAATCATAAGAATCCCATAGGAGGAGTAGTTAAAAATTAAGAGACTGATTATTAAAAAAATTCACATTCAAACCTAAATATCGGACTTCCTGTTGGTCGGAGCTAATGACTGTAAATCAGAAAGTTGTCCAGCTCGATGAGATCAATATATGTACCGAGTTTGGTGACTGTAGGTAAAACTAACCCCCCCACTTTTCTCAAAAGGTGGCGCTACAGAGCCCCTCTTTCCTGTCCATTTCTAAGGTTTTGCCCATGTCTACTGGACTACATATCTGACGTGTGTTGAGTTTCATGCAATTTGAAGCATGCTCAAAAACACCCAATAATATTATTGGGTCAGTAAGAATTATTCAGCAAGGATGCATTAAAATTATCAAAAGTCACTTTTTTTTAAATAAATGATTTTTTTTTTTTTTCTATTCCTCAAAGGATAATGAAAAAGGGAGTCCTGTTTTAGGGTATTTTAATCAAGTAAATGCAGCTTTGGTGAGCATAAACAACTTCTTTCAAAGACATTTAAAAAAACATTTTGAACAGTAGTGTATAAGGGTCAATGACGTGATGGGTCTTTTTTTTTTTTTTTTTTTGTCCAAAGGCCTAAATAATAATAAAAAAAACAAACATATGACATCCAAAGTATGTAAGGTAGTACAACTAGATCTCTTTTATTAAATCCAAAAGGTTTCAGTAATATTTTGCTACATATAAAGGTATTTTAAAGATTTTGAAGGATCAAAAGTCATTTGGTTTAACTGTCCAAAGGCCAAAATAAATGTTTGTTTGTTTTTTATTCTGGCATGATTTTGTAACATCATATTTCAACATAGTGCAAAATGGTATTAAAATTATCTGTAGAAGTCGCTGCTTTGTTATGAGAAAGAATGTCCGAAAAAAATGAATTTCATTGATGTCATTCAGAGTAACCAATATAAAGGGACCATTTTGGATCAAGTCATGCGGTCAATATCATGTGACAGGATGTGACATCATTTAGACACTTGCAAAGGACCACATGGTTGTGAAGCAAAGTAACTAACTCTAATTTAACTATTTGAAAAATTCATGTTTTCACTTGCTCATACGCATGTCCCAAAACATCAGGTCATTCGGTACAACCGCTATAAAACATGGAAAATGTTGTAATATTTTAAAAACTTGTACTAAATATAAAATGTTTGACTGTCCTTTCGCTAGCTAGCTAGATATCAGCCTGTTAGCATTGTTTGAAAATAGCGTCATTCGGTATAACCAAAAGTGTCATTCGGTGAAACCGAAATTTTGGTTAAACCGAATGACTTTTTTGATGACAAATTTTGTCCATCTTGTAAAAAAAAAAAAAAAAATGACAAAAGCAGTGTTAATTGATTATAAAAACCACAATCTCATTGTTAACACTTAATAAAGCTTCAAAATTAATTATATTTCAATGTTTTTTTACACTTTTAAAAACCTTATTCGTCAATGACCCATATAAAGATAAATATCTAAATAACATTTTTCAAAACAACACACAAGAACAAAAAGGAAAAAAAAACTTAAATAATGGTCAAAATTCATGGCTAAATTTATCCTTATATCTAAATTAAATTACTAAGAAAAAAAATCATATTTAGATTGTTGCTATAAAAAACAAACTTTTCCTGTTCCCTGTTTATCCCTAATGTGACCTCAGCCACAGTAGCATATAAATCCATTTAAAGGGGCAGTGCTTTTCCCTTCCTTCCCCCTCAAACGTCTGTGTAAATATTTGCATTTGTCTGTCAGTGAGAGTTTGGCTATGAGATCTTCTATATTCTCCTGTTTATTTAGACACTAAAACATAGATGGACTGAAGTTACATAACCTGCAAATCTTCTCACATCAGGAAATTAAAATTTACAACATCCTCCCATTCCTCCGTCCTCCAGGCCGACTTGCTGAAGGCCGGACGTGTTAAACATTGTATAATTAAATTTATTTCATAATCACTTTGTTTATTTTTTTTATTTAAAATACTAAGAAATCTTGTAATGACCAAAATTGGACTATAAGACAGATAATCTGACTTGAACATTATTTATTATTTAATTGTAAAAAAAAAAAAAAAAAAAAAAAAATTGCTATGTTTACTGTCCGTAGCTGCATTTATTTTAATGTTATTCATACAGTAAAAAGTAAAATATATAGTATAAAAAGTGGCAACAAAAATCCACAAATAAAATATAGTCATTTTGGATTTGTGAGGTATGTTGTAATATAATAACATAATACAGTTATTTTGCTCTTGCAATCTATCTTTATTCCTGTTTTCCTGTGCCTCCTCATTAAGATGTAATCAGGCAATAGTATTTCCCTAAAAGTTACATAACTGACCAATGGAATGAATTTTTTTTATGAGTGCAATTATATGAATCTTTTTCTGAGTTTTTGTGAAAGTGATGTTGTTTTCGATTATAAATATAATTAATATTTTTTTATTTTTTTTCTTCCATAGGTTTAACAAATATTGAGTTGACTGGTAAATCAAGAAAATATTTACAGAATAACATTTGTTAAATTGCCATTTACAGTTTTTACGTGCAAAAGTGGGTAGTAACGCAGTATATTTACTCTGTTACATTTACTTTAGTAAATTTTTGGAAAAATTGTACCTTTAAGAATAGATTTTAATTTAAAGATGGCAACTTTGAGTACATTTCTAATGAAAAAAAAAAGTACTTTTACTTCGTTATGTTGGGTGACGTTCCTCTCATTACTTTAATGCAATACACGTTAAGAAATACATAGTTTTTCTTTTTTTTTTTTTTAATTTGATACTTTTTTACTCTTACTTAAGTAACTATTTTTAAAATTATTACTTTTAATCGAGTAAATATTTCTATAAGTACTTGTACTTGAGTACAGTTTTTGGGTACTCTACCCACCTCTGTTTACGTGTATGCTACAGTATGTCTACACCGAGTGCACATTTCGTCATCAAGCATGACTCTGTACACTTAGCTCAAATATTTGCCTTAATTTTTTTTTTTTTTTTTGTGCTAATTAATTGGTCGACAAAAGGTTCTGGCAACACTAACCCGGGCAGTTGTTCCACAGTGAAAAAAGAAACAAATGAGACAGAACAACAACAACAACAACAAGCTTCTGGAGATCGCAAGAACAATAGACGCTAATCCGTATTGTGTGAGGGGGTTAAGAGATAGCAAAAGATTAATTCCAAGCACCCAGTTCCAAGTTCCCAAAGCACTGAATGGCCAGGTTACAGGAAGTATGCATCCTGACCCAGAGGGCCACATCCTGTAGCAGAGTTATTTTGAGCAGCACAGATTTTGTGACAGCAGCAAGACAAACTTTGCTACAGGGGACCGTTTTGAAAGGTCAAATTTGTGCAAAATACAGTTGAATGCTTTCCTTGAATTGACCAAAGACATACACAAAATGATATCTGCACACATTCTCATCCTCTCATGTAGACGCAGATACGATTTTGTTAAAGTAGCAGTAAAAGGAAGTAGCATAAGGATGTAGCTAATTACCTTGACATATTGGAGAGCTCATGTAGTGTCTACTGGTTTGAGAACCAGGTCTTGAATGGGTGAAGTCATGTGCACTCTTTACTGTGAGGAGAAAGTGACAATTAAGCACATTAAGTAGTGTTGTGCCACAGGGTTCTATACTGGGACCAATTTTATTGTCATTGTATCTGTGTCCATTAAGCTCAATTTTTCGTAAATACAACACTTTGTATCATATATATGTTGATGATACACAACTATATATTCCACTCGATCCAAGTGGGTCTCAATTGTTTTGCCACTAGTACATTGCTTAGGTAAGGATAAAGCCTAGTTGTCAGTCATTTTCACCATCTTAACACTAAGTGTGTTTTCATACCTATAGATCATTGGTTTTGTTCCAAAATTGGGACATAATTTGTAACAATGCTGCATTTTCTTCTTGGTTCGTTTCGCTTTCACAAGGCAACATTTCAAAGAGTACTAAAATGTGTTTATGCAAAACACATGCGAGTAAAACTGTCCTCTTATTGGTCAGAGTTTCCCCTACGTCATCCAACAACAAGTTCGCTCCATGAGCTTAGCTTATTGTGGCTTTATTTGTAACTGTCGAGACACACAAAAAGTATACAAATGTAGCCATCATTCCAGCTGTTAAATTATATACTACATTCATATTAATGCTGAGGTAAATTCAAACGCGCTCTCTCTGGATCTCCCAGCACTGTTGGCTAACTGTATCGAGACACATGCAAACACTATACGAATGTTATAATGCAGCAGAGCGGGAATCAAGGCTTCGTCGGGTCTCACACAGAGAAGCGCAATTACACAACATTTTAAGATGAAGAGGCGCTTTTTGGTTTCCAACTGCAGTAACTAATGTGCTCACTCACAGAATCAAACACTTTATATAACACGTTTCCCATTATGAATTATGATATAGTTTGGTTCGTTGGTCCGTTGGTTTGGATTGCTTTCACATCTCAAGCGAACCGCCCCAGAGTTCGTTTACAAACCGCCTCGTTCAGGCAGTCTCGGAACGATTGTTTTGGTGCGGACCCGAGCACGATTTCCGTGTTCACATATGCCTAAAGGAACCGAACCAAGGGAGAAAACGCACCAGGTTCCGAAACAAACACTCAGGTGTGAAAGCACCCTAATAAGACAGTGTGCTATTCCGAGGAGACTATAAGTAGGCTAGCCTCTACTTCACTAAGCGTTTCTGATCGCGTTAGGAACCTGGGTGTTATTCTAGACTCTTGCATTGGTACTTGATAAGTGTTATAAGGCTGGCTTCTACCGACTTATCTCCAAATTGAAATCGATTTTTTCTACTAAAGACTTGGTTACCGTCATTCATGCATGAAGCCAGGCTTCTGACCCGTACAAAGAAGATGAATATTGCTCTAGTTTTAACATCATTACATCAGTTGCCTATTAAATTTAGTTCAGTTTAAGATGGTTTTTCTTTGTTTAAAGTTTTTATGGCATTGCACCACAATATACTTCTGACCTTTTGATTTTTCAACAAAATACTAGAAAATTGAGATCATCTAACTATATGGTGCTCTAGTTCATAAAACTAGATTAAAATTTGACCTTTTCTGCTGTTGCTCCCTGATAATGGAATTCTCTTCTATTGCATATTACATTTTCTCCAACAGTGGATGCCTTTAAATCGCATTTGAAGGCGTATCTTTTTAGTATGGCTTTTACATCTGAGCAGAGTTCACAGGTTTTAATGTGTCTGTGTATGTGAATGTTTATATTGTTCAACTTATTTACTGGAAAGCACAATTGTATTGTATTATTAGGTCATATGATATGATACATATTCCATAGTAATATACGTATATGGTATAATGTATTACCATAATCATATACCATGATATTTCAAAGAAAAATGTTAAGTTACCATCATGGTAAAGGTATTACTATAGTACTATATGTCTAAATACCATGGGATTTTTTCATAAGTGACCACACAAGGGTGCTATGATGTCTTTAAAAAGAATTGAAAAAAGATTACATCTGCTCATGTAATCTTTTTTATTGAAAAAAGATTACATAAGCAGAGGGTAATAAGTCTGTGAAAGGCTTCAAACTCACATAACAAACATCAAACACTGTGTCAGCCTTACCATATGGAGTTGGGGGTGTCACAGGAAATGCCGGTGTGGGCGGAACTTGATTGAGGCTCACCCACAATGAGCTGTCAATCTCTGGAGGGAGGTCACCAAAGTCAACAGTGTCAGTGTGATGTAGACCTCTCTGGAACAGACAAAAACACACAAGGTATTGTTGTAGGAAAGTTCCAGGTTCAATACAAGTTTAACTTGTATTTAGTTGACTGGGCAGAAGTTTGCACAGGGTTGGTGAGCAATTCAATCACACTAGTTTCCAGTTAAAATGTGTAATGTTTTACATTTTGAGGCTATACATTTATGAGGTAATTGTGCAGGTATAAATATGTGTATATTTATACCAGAGATTGTGTGTCAAAGCCGAATCTCTGAATATTCTGGGTTCGATCACCAGCCGTACTCCGCAGCACAGAGTATTCAGAGACATCACTGAGCTGTTTCTGTCTCCAACCTGTACAGAGAGAGACACAGAAAGAGAGAGTTATTTAGTAGGCATTTATAACTGATATTCACTGAATGGTAGTTCATATTTGACTGTGACCAGCCTTGAAATCTCACTCTCATTCAAGATTTTCTAACAACATCAAACAAAGTTAAAGTGTTTCAAACAGCATGACCCAAAATAGCATGTTCTGATACAATGCTTCTTTTGATAAAAGCCATGAGGAGAAGTTTATGACCTTACATAAACAAGAGCCATTTACTTCAGGGCTGTAATAAAATACATTCCACAAAAACCATTAAAAAATAAAATAAAATACATTTCATAAATAAATAAATAAATAAATGTTTTATAAGTAAAAAAAAAATAAATATTAAATATAGATAAAGGTGTAAATAATTATTAAATAAGTATTAAATTAATATTAAATAAATACAATTAAATACATATAAAAATAAATAAATAAATATTAAATAAGTATTAAATTAATATTAAATAAATAAATGAAAATAAATAAATAAGTAAATGCATACATACATGAGATTTTTAGTATAAACAAAATAAAATTTTGTATATACACTACCAGTCAAAAGTTTGGAAACATTACTATTTTTAATGTTTTTGAAAGTCTCTTATGCTCATTAAGGCTGCATTTATTTCATAATAAATACAGAAAAAACAATAATATTGTGAAATATTATTACAATTTAAAATTATGGTTTTCTATTTTAATATACTTTAAAATATAATTTATTCCTGTGATCAAAGCTGAATTTTCAGCATCATTACTCCAGTCTTCAGTGTCACATGATCCTTCAGAAATCATTCTAATATGCTGATTTATTATCAATGTTGGAAACAGTTGTCTTGCTTAGTATTATTTTATTACCTGTGATACTTTTTCAGGATTCTTTGATGAATAAAAAGTAAAAAAAAAAAAAAAAAAAAAAAAAAAAAGCATTTATTTAAAATAGAAATCTTTTGTAACAATGAATATACACTACCGTTCAAAAGTTTGGGGTCAATAATTTTTTTTCTTTCTTTTTTTTTTTTTTTGAATAAATGCTGTTCTTTTTAACCTTTTATTCATCAGTGAATCCTGAAAAAAGTATCACAGTTTCCAAAAAAATATTAAGCAACACAACTGTTTTCAACATTGATAATGACTGAGTATCAAATCAGCATATTAGAATGATTTCTGAAGGATCATGTGACACTGAAGACTGGAGTAATGATGCTGAAAATTCAGCTTTGATCACAGGAATAAATTTTATTTTAAAGTATATTAAAATAGAAAACCATAATTTTAAATTGTAATAATATTTCACAATATTATTGTTTTTTTCTGTATTTATTATGAAATAAATGCAGCCTTAATGAGCATAAGAGACTTCGTTCAAAACATTAAAAACAGTAATGTTTCCAAACTTTTGACCGGTAGTGTACAAGTGGATTTTACAAGACTAGCGAAAATTCTTCTGTTTTGCATATTTCTTTAAACAATTTCCCATATAAATTGTATTATTCCATAACAGTATGATGAAAAAGATTAATTTCATAATATATATTTTTAATTAGTCTTTTGCTTTAATAACAGCACCAAATGAAAGCTGTATGAAAACGAAACTTGATGAATAATATTCTCCAGAATTATTTGAAATCCAGAGTGGATCTTGAGCTTCAGTGGAAGCAAAAACATCTGACTGTCTGTACAAAAAGTCACATGATCAATAATGCAAATTTGCTTATTCCATAAGTGACAGTCCAGAAAAAATTCTTATTTATTTTACATAACATTTCTTGAATCTTTTAATCCTAACACTTTTTGATTTTTTTCAGGTTTAAATAAATAAAAAAATAAAAATAAAAAAAAACTTTGGATCCCAGTTTTTCATAATGACTATAAAACATGGTAATAATTGATTACAAATGGCCAGCAGGACAGGCTCTGTTAACTATCACTGTAAAAATCCTCAAGAATCAGCGATGGGGAAAGACAACAAGTTTTGTGTGTCAGGATACGCTCACTTCAAAAGCATTCCTCAGCCCTTACACCATGTGTATTCAAACACTCATAGACACACACACACACACACACACACACACACACACACACACCCCCACAGGGCATATATCTGGTGACATACTACAGTAATAATAACACCATGCATAGATTTCTGTTCATCAGGATGAATTCACCACTCAACTCAAGGACTCTCCATTCCAGGTGCCAGAGCTGCTCTGACATGAGCTGATCCTGCCAAAAGGATCTTAGGATCTTATAAAAGAGTAGAAAAGGGACACATGCAAGGCAGGGGACACACTTCAAAGCAACAAGACCCGTTCAGTCTGCTAAGGGTCAAAGGAGCCAGAGTATTGAGTTCATGGAGACTGCATCACAGATGTGTTTGGTAAAAAGCAGCAGTCAATATAACATTATAGGAAGTCACTAAATAGTTGTCAAGGGCTGTTTTATTACACCACTAGAAATATGATTATGCCAAATTTTAAACAAAGGCAGCTCAGAGGTCACGTTTACACGACGCAAGCACTCCATACTAGACCTGGATGTTTATATATTCAAACACAGTCACACTTACACACACGCACACACATACTCACTGAAATGAAAGGCAGGACTTTATTTTCTTTAGCAAACCTGTCAGGAGCTGCACATAGAGACCCATTGTATGTTACTTGTGTGCATTTATTAACATAAATTAGGCCCCTGCCAATAGAAACCTCAATGGAAACATCAATTCAAAGTCACTAGACTGCAGGCTCAGAAATTAACCAGTGAACCATGCAAAAATGCCACTGAAAGTGACAAAAATACATATATATTTGAAATGTGATGGTAATATATATATATATGCTTATATACATACCTGTACACACTACCATGCAAAAGTTTGGGGTTGGTAAAATTTTTATATGTTTTTGAAAGAATTTGAAAGTGAGTCTATTATGCTCACCAAGGTTGTGTTTATTTGATTAAAAATACAATAAAAAGAGTAATATTGTGAAATAATAAAGTTTTCAGCATCATTTCTCCAGTCTTCAGTGTCACATGATCCTTCAGAAGTGTTGATTTGATGCTCAAAAAACATTATCAATGTTAAAAACAGTTGCTGTTTAACTTTTTTCAGGATTATTTGATGAATATAAAGTTCAAAATAACAGTGTTTATTTATTTATGTCACTATTGATCAATTTAATGAAAAATATCTTCTTTTGAACTGTAGTGTATATAAAATAAACACCATTTTGTTGGATGTGTTATGATGTCTCTTTACAGTTACTTTTGTATTTGATATTCAATTGATTTTATAACCATAACAATGAAATGCTGAGCATTTATTTCAATTAAAATTAAAGTATTTGATATAAACTGTATTTGATATAAACTTGATATAAACAAATATAACGAACACCATGTCTACACTGCACTAGACCGTCTAAAGTAGCTGTCGCAAATTAATTTATCCTTTGTGTCAAAAGTATTGCAAGCTAAAATATAACTGGAACTTTTTTTGGTGGATTGCTGGAAAGCTGGAATCAATATATGGATTTAGGATTGGTGAATGTATCAGGATTTGCTCTTACCTGATTGGTGGGATTTAGCCCTTCCATCTGAGTGCGTCTTTCCATTGGTGTGAGGGGAGGCTGAACGGGTCATGTGATTCCTTGCTTGTGTAGGGATTGGCTCAAAGTCAGGGTCGAGGTCCAGGATCAGCTGATTGAGCTGTTCGATTGATTGATCTATATCCAAAGCCAGCGTTGCAAACTCATCGTCCTTGTCTGGCTCTGACTGCGCCTCTGGAAAGCCATTGTCTGGTAATGAAGGTTTGCTTGCACCTCTGTGGAGCTCCATCTCCTCCTTGTATCTGTCTGATGGAGTGTGTGTGTAAGAGGTGGACTGCGACACCGACTGCTGCTGTTTCACCCATATATGTGTCTGATATCCAGCAGGTACTGAAGAGTGTATGAGTGTGTTTGAGGAACTCACATTACCACTTTGACAATCATCCGATTGGATGGAGTTCTGACATTCACCTGAAGACAAACCAGATAATTCCTTTGAAGACAGTGTGTCTTTAGAGTCTGAAACAGCAGCATTAGGGGTGGTGATGTCGTCGTCATCATCTATAATGTCCGTCTCCCGCTCTACGAACAGAGCTTCACCGTTTAAATGTCTGGAATGATCAAATGCAGCTTGACCGGCTATAGGGTCATGTCTCGGGATGTCTAGAGAAGGTTGTTCCTCCTCCATTCTGAGTCCAGGAGTAACTCTGTGGAGCTGGGTATGCTCCTCAGAGCTGTAGCTGATTGCGAGGCCAGAGGCTTGTCCTCCAGTCCACTGGGAGGAGCTGGAGAGTCCAGAGTCACTGCTCAGAGAATGGGTGCCTTCATTTGGCTTGGCTGTGGAAGAAAGAACGAAAAGAATCAGTATAATACAGTGGTACAGGGATGACGTAGGCCAACCCGGAAGTTAAAATAACACTGGATCCCTTAACAAAAACCCAACAGGATTTTTCCATAGGCTTTTGGATTATCGCAAAAAAACAAAATCTGTGATCAACGAAAGTTTATGATACTTACACGTTTTGTCTATCAAGATAATGAACACAGCTTTTATGAATTTTGAAGCCTAAATACAATCGGCAGAAGTAAAAAGCTAAACATAGGCTTTAAACAAACTACACCATGGCCGCATGATTTCAACGTCACAATCACTAAGCTTCCGAAAACTCTTTCAGTTTTTATCTAAAAAGCATTTTCCCTTAAAGTTTGAGTTAGAATAGTTTGTAAGAGCGTGATTATAAGCACAACAAGGCTGTAAAAGCGGACTGAGCTTGCTTGTTCGGCGTGATGGCGTTTAATGTCTGCGACAACCCCATTTAGCCACTTGTTAGCAACCACCTTTTTCAAGACACATAACAGCTTAAAAACGAGTTTCACGAGTGGGGTAATACTGATGTTTTTAATGTCATAGGATTAAACATGAAAATGTTCTGAGCTTGTGTTCACCGCAGACCTTATTTCAGCAATTAAACGCACTCAAAAAACCCATTGACTTTGGGACGATGGAACCTGAAGTGCTAAAATGCTAATTTGTTTTAGCCTACAAAAATGCGTCATCCCTGCACCACTATATACATTTAAGGGATTAAAAAAAGTTGCATTTCAATTCACAGTGACACTACGTAATGTAAGGGATTTGAAGTTCACTACAGTTGGCAAAATTTGTTTATTAAGAGCGCCCTGCAACATCATGAAACAAACACTTTGGGCAGCAAATATACTCAAGTAAATAAATATAGCATAAATACATGTGTAGTTCTAGAAGACATAATATCTTTAAAATAAATTACATTGAAATTATTATATTAATAATATATTATAATCATATTTAAAATAACCCCTAATCTTGGTGACTGTTACAATCTTCAATACGAACATAAATGTAATTTGTCTCATTTATAGTATGTATGGATTCTCCTAAATGTTTATGTGATTTATGTTCGCATTTCACTTCCTGTGAAGTGATATATCGACCAGTGTTGCCAAGTCCACGGTTTTCCTGCGGAATTGGGCTACTTTAACACTGTTGCCGTGGGTTGTTTTTCATGTCCGCAGGTTGAAGCAACTCCAAATAACATGATATTTAGCCCTTGCAGTGCGAATTTTACCAGGGGGACCCCACCAAAAACACAGAATTTTACGTGATTGGGCTAGTTTTGGGCTAGTTTTGAGTAGCAATTAGGCGGGTTTTGTTGTGAAAACCTGGCAACTCTGATATCGATGTACACTTGTGTCCTTTGCTGTTCGCAGTGCCCTTTGGGCTGAACATAAACGCTTTTTATGATTTAAAAAAATCACTCAAGACAGTTTATTAAGCATTCAAGTCCTCTTGAACTTGATTTTTATGAGTTGGGAAGTCATAATTATGACAATGTGCATTGAAATCACTTTGGTCGGAGCAAGATGGGCAATGTACCTTTTCTATAAAAAAATTTGAAAAGGTTTTTACTTCTAAAAAAAAAATCATCAATAAAGAATGTACATCACGTGTTTTTGCTTATGTTTTACTCAATTTGAAGACATTGTAAACTGAATTGTTATATTTATCATAATTGTACAATACTAGCATATTTTGTAGCTAATGTATCTGGCCTATATGACTTTATACTGACACCTACTGGTGTGGATGAAACATTATGCAAAAGCAAAAGATTTCAGCTACATTTGCGATTATAGAGATTTTCCCAGTTGTATCTGGCATCCATGATCTCTGATATGTGCACGTACTTCATTTTAAACATGTTTGTCAGAATGGAAGCACTTATCTTCACCCACTCCTCCTACATTTAGCCCTGTGTGTCATAGTCTGGGGTACAGTGGTAATGTTAACACGTCTCTAGCAAGTTGCAGACACCTTAGTCATCACACAAATACACAGACCTTGATATGTCTTTGTGCGGCCATTGTGTGTGTTCTAGCAAAGACAAGTCAGTCAGCCAGCAGCAGCTGAACACAGATCGCAGCAGATAGCATCATGTGTCACGACACACTCAGTCTCGCAGCATTGATCAGGACTGATAACACATATCTACTGTTCAACGCAAAGCCAGAAGGCAGCATCACACATGCAGGCTGTATAAACACACGTGAACACAGACATTTAGCATCACGCCACACTCTATGATCAATTTTGACAATTGAGTGCTGCAGGGATGAAGTATTTTTTTAGGACAAAACCAGGAAACGAGTTAGCAATTTAACACTACCAGTTGCATTGTCCTGAAGTCAATGGGAGTTTTTGGTTAAATGCCTGAAATAAGGTCTGTGGTGAACACAAGCTCAAGATATTTTCATGTTTTATTCTACAAAATAAAATACATCAGTAATACCCCCCATGTGATTTGTTAAAGCTTGTACTTGTCTTGAAAAAGGTGTTTGCTTACAAGTGTCTCAATGGGACTGAAGAGGTTGTCGGGGACATTAAACGTCATCAGCCGAACAGATAAACTCACTTACTAGTCCGCTTTCACAGCCTTGTTGTGTTTATAATCATGCTTTTGCAAACTATTCTAACTCAGTCTTTCAGGGAAAATGTATTTAAACAAAGACTGAAAGAATTGACAGAAGCTTAGTGATGGTGATGCTGAAGTTTGTTTATAGTCTACGTTTAGCTTTTTACTTCTGCCAATTGTATTTAGGCTTCAAAATTCATAAAAGTCGTGAAGATTACATGAACAAAACATTTAAGAATCATAAACTTTTGTTTATCACAGAGCTTATTTTCTACAATAATTTAAAAGCCAAAGGAAAAATCTTAATGAAAAACCCTAAATCCTAACATATAAATTAATAATTTGATATAATGCACTCATGTGCACATATGTTTTTAAATTTAAAAATACCTGCATATAATTACATCTGCAGACTGTAAAAAATATTTTCATGATTTATCACAACATTTTTTCTTTTGTCAAATGAACTTAAATAAGTAATGTGGTTCAGATAACATAATATTTTGAGTTTCTGTTGATTAAACCAATCGCCTTCATTGTATTGACTCAAATTTTGAATTTTAATGAACTCAAAATTTTAAGGCAACCAGGAAACTTATTTTAAGTTAAACCAACAATTATTTTTACAGTGTAATTAATTTCTGCAATTACACTGTTGACCCTACCTCTTAAAAGGGTTAGTTCACCCAAAAATGAAAATTCTGTCATTAATTACTCATCCTCATGTCGTTCCACACCTGTAAGACCTTCGTTCATCTTCAAAACACAAATTAAGATATTTTTGATAAAATCCGATGGCTCAGTGAGGCCTCCATTGCCAGCAAGATAATTAACACTTTCAGATGTCCAAAAAGCTACTAAAAACATATTTAAAACAGTTCATGTGACTACAGTGGATCAACCTTAATGTTATGAAGTGACGAGAATACTTTTTGTGCGCCAAAAAAAACAAAATAGCGACTTTATTCAACAATATCTAGTGATGGGCAATTTAAAAACACTGCTTCATGAAGCTTCGAAGCTTTACAAACTTTTGTTTTGAATCAGTGGTTCGGAGTGTGTATCAAACTGCCAAATCACGCCCCCCAGTGGTGAATCATTGAAATTTCGAAACACTTATGACGTAACAAATCCTCATTCACTGAAATCACGTGACTTTGGCACTCCAAACCACTGATTCAAAACAAAAGATTTGTAAAGCTTCGAAGCTTCATGAAGCAGTGTTTTGAAATCGCCCATCACAAGATATTGTTGAAAAGTCGTTATTTTGGGGGTTTTTTTGTGCACAAAAAGTATTCTCATCGCTTCATAACATTAAGGTTGAACCTAGTCACATGAACTGTTTTAAATATGTTTTTAGTACCTTTCTGGGCATCTGAAAGTGTAAATTATCTTGCTGGCAATAGAGGCCTCACTGAGCCATTGGATTTTATCAAAAATATCTTAATTTGTGTTCCGAAGATGAATGAAGGTCTTACGAGTGTGGAACAACATGAGGGTGGGTAATTAATGACAGAATTTAAATTTTTGGGTGAACTATCCCTTTAACCAACCCTTTAACCTAACCAGATCACCAAACCTGTCCCGTACCTTACCCGTATCCCACCTCAATAGCAGAAAAAGTGTTTTTCAATACAACATGAACACATTAAGTACACTACTTAAATATATAGTAGTGAAAGACACCTAGACTGATCCGACAACGGCAAAACTGGTCAGTATGTGAACTGGTGAAAAACAGAGTCTTTTTAACTAAACCAGTAAAGCTTCTCTAGTCTCAAGAGGCTGAAATCCAAATACCAGGCATGCATGATAAAACGCCACAGCTGGCAACTCTCTCACACACAAACACACACACACACACCCAACAACTGTGATTCAACAGTCACCATACTATCATACAAACTTTATCATAATCTAAAATAAACATTTAACAGATCACTTGATCAAATCTATAACTCGCTCAAAGCCTCAAACAGACCAATGGACAACAACAACAAACTTGACACTGACTTTCAATTTGACCTTGCATCTAACAAAAAGTCCTTTCTTAGTCATATTTCTTAATATTCTGCCCATGTTTTATCACTGTTTTTCAAAAGCAAAACCAAAAACTCTCAAAAGTACTTCAAAAGTGACAACTTTTCCTGATAAATGAAGCACAACTGCGTTCGTTTATCACAAGAGCTTTCAACAGCTCACAGAATAAATCAACCGTGTTGCTGTTGAAAATGTATCCCACCACCTCGCACCGCTTCGAAAATGCACGGAGCGGCACAAACCTAATGCTTTCCAGAAACATCCTCTCGAATCAGACCCCAAAGGTATCTGAGAGGACAACAGATGACTTTGACCATGGAAACAATCACAAAGAGCAAGAGAAAGAGACACAAGTGAAAAGAGAGAGAGTTTATACAACATACAAAAAAAAAAAAAAAAAAAAGAAAAACAAACAATATTTCTTGAATGAATAAAGAAAGTGGGGAAAAGGCAAGCAGTCCTGACCGTGTTTATCCTGCAGGCGACTGTTCCCATTTTGTCCTGCATGCCCTGTCTTTCTCGCCTCATGCAGTTTTAAACAGACAGGCAGCTTGCATTCTTTCCCATAAGGTGATAACAGCTCCCCTGGGTCTCCTTTTCTTTCCTCTTCTTCTTTTTCTTTCTCTCAGTCAATCTTTTTCCTCCCTTTCCCCTGTTTTCCCTCCTCCCTTTTCTCTTACAGTGCTGCTCGCTCTCCCCGTCTCTCACTCTCTCTCTCCACCTCCACACACAGGTAACCCCTTTCAGGTGCCCCTCCTGGGTGTACGGGAAAATCCTGGCTTGGGAAGCATTATTCCACTTGAACCAGCCAATGCTCCTCAGAATACAGCTGTACACACACACATATGCTTGTTGTAGAGTGCGCACGGACGCTCGGAGGACCTTGAGCCTTCCAAATATGGAGTGGGGAATGTAAACAGAAGGGCGGAGTTATGTGTGGGTGGAGAGACGGAGCGCAGAGAGACACTGAGGGAAGGAGAGAGATAAGGGAGGTATTGATGTACTAAAGAACAAGAGTGCCAGGTAAAAAAAAACACAAAATGATGAAAGGGAGATTGAAAGAAAGCAAAAGAAAGATAACAGGAGAGAGAAAAAACAGCATGAAACTTTGGTCGGCTGGCAGTAGCATTCCTTCAGACTGTTTGTCGCTGCGAATGGCAATAATTACAGACATAAGTGTGTGTTAGTGAGCGTGTGTAATTCTATATTTGAGCTTATGTATTGTAAATTGTAAAGGCTGTTTGTGCTCCAACCATGAGGTATCTCTAAATTACACGGCTGCTTGGGACGGAATCACACAACCAGATGTGCATCAAGCCTCAGTCCCATATGACACGCGCACATTAAGCTGTTGGGATTGATTTTTTACAGTTGTGAACAGAAACTCCCAGCCTTTAAATATCTGGCCCTGGAATTTACAATTCTTTTGCATAGTATCTAAAACACAAGACTCTGTGCAGCCAAAAGCAAAAGGCCACCATAACAAGAGTAACTTACTAGTTCCCTGAACTTTAACTAGACAAGGAGTACAAAGTTCACTTTCATAAAGTTAAACACTCACTATGTTCCGCTCCCTGAAGCAGATTTACTTCTGCAAAACTCAATATTGTGTAATGGGGAAGGTGGGGTAAGATGTGCCAGCCACCTCTAATTTTGTTATGTTACTCTATACAGTACTGTTCAAAGGTTTTGGGTCAGTGAGATTTTTTTTTTTAAGAAAAGCAAGGATGAATAATAAATGGCAATAAATGCAACAAAATGTTACAGAAGATTTCTATTTTAAATAAACGTTGTTTAACTTTGAACTTCTGAAAAAAATGCATTATGTTTTCACACAAATATTAAGCAGCACAACTGTTTTCCTGCACATGACATGCAAGGAAAAAAGTTAATCGTGCGCACGATTTAGTAATTCGTTCCCTTGATTTACAAAATTTTGCGCATGATTAACTAATTAATTCCCTCAATTTATAAATCGTGCGTACAATTTAGCAAATTGAGGGAATGAATTAGTAAATCGTGCACACGATTTAGCCTACTATTTTTTTCTGCATGTCATGTGCGGGGCTCCTTAGTTTTTCAAATGATTATTATCAGAAATGTTTCTTGAGCACCAAATCATCATATTAGAATGATTTCTGAAGGATCATGTGACACTGAAGACTGGAGTAATGATGTTGAAAATTCAGCTTTGATCACAGGAATAAATTACATTTTAAATATATTAAAATGGAAAACAATTATTTTAAATTGTAATAATATTTTACAAAATTATTAACTGTTTTAGTGTTTTTCAAAAACATTAAAACGTTTTAGAGACCCCTAACTTTTGAACAGTAGTTTATCATATAGTTCCCTAAATACTGCTTTTTTTTTCTTTTTTTTTTTTCTTTTTTTTCAAGGCAACTTTCATTTTTTACATGCTTGGTAAACTGGTGTTTACGTCTTAGCAACTTTATCTACCTTCAAAATAAATATCATTGACATTGTTGCCTTGTGAAGTAAATGATTTATACTAAAATAAAAGCTTATTTCAAATTGTATCAACCCTGTTATCATAAAGCTTTTCCAATTTAAAGTAACAAACTATGCCCAAAATAACAAAAACTTTGTTATAATGCCATAAAATAATACTGCCAATAAAATTATCATCTCTCCAAGACATTAAGTCTTCCAGAACAATTTTATTATATATATTACGTTTTGCAATACAATAAAACGTATCATGATTTTATATAGTAACCATCTGATAACTGAAAAGTGGATATTTGTAAAAAATATCAATTTAGAAATAGCTTTCTAAAAAGCACACTGTAGATTCACAATCTTGAGCTTGTAATTGACCCTTTGCCGGGAGTTTGACTGACAGGCGATCTAACCAATCATAATGCCGAATTCGCTGTTATGTCCGACAAAGCAGTCAGGAGAGTCAGATGATCAACGTCGGTGGACTTGAACCAAAGTCCTTTTAAGACAAGTCATTTCACTCGGCGGCCATCTTAGAAACGCCTCTTGGGCATGCAAGTGCAGCTCCTATCTCTTTGAATGGGGAAACATCAAATTCTCCAAAGCTGTTCGCCAAGCTTTCAATTAAATTTCATATTTAAAATCACCAATGAAATCTTCATAAATTTTGTTTCTAAATGCTAGAATCATGACAAAAAATGGCATTTTTCAGGCTGGTTTGAGCTAATGCATCTAACGGTCGCTGCAGTGACACGATGACTTTACCAATCATCGATTGGCTCTTATTTAGAAGGCGGGACTTATTCCGCCATATTGCGCGTTGTACTTTCTCCTATTCAAAACAATACGAGTGACGCATCTTGTGTTATTCTATAGTCTTTGCTTGAACCTAAAAAATTGTGTGAACTGACGTCTTTTCGCGGTTGAAACAACATTCCTTCTGATGTTCATTTATGTTTATTTGATGCTATAAATTAACTAGTAGGAAGACATGATCGGTTCACGAGCAGCTTGAACCGAGGCGCTACAGCGATCTGTCGCGACACATTAAAGAAAAACGGTATTTATTGTTTAAATTTCTTTAAAAATTACTAAATTTGAGACTTTGTTTCATATCAAAAGTAACCTGTTCTGTCTTGTCTGTCGACGTGTTGTGTCCTCTTTGCTCCACGATGTATTTTTTGCTGCATGACAACATGATGTGTGGCGTGAGAGCGGCATGGCTTGTGGGACAAAGCAACAGTAACTAAAGGGGGCGGGTCTTTACGAACGGTCAATATCAAATTGAAATGTACAATTATCAACCCTGTTAATGTTAAATCTGTTTCCTTTCAGAAGGCATAATTATATCTATTAAGATTATTAATTTATCCTGTAAAATTTATAAACACATTAAGTATATATATATTTTTTAAAAATAATTATTTTATATATCACCTTATTATTACATAGAATGATCCAATACCATTATGCTTGCTGTCAATTATATATCACAACATATTATTTTCTTCTCTGCCTTATTTCTCTTTGTCTAGAAGACAACTTAAATTAAAAACTGGCAGTAAATTTTAGCCCATACCCAACATGCTGGCCCTTGAATAACACAAGTCATTTGGGTCTGTTATGTCTGAGCTCCATCCCACTGCTTTGATATTCTGACTCGCTCTTCTGGACAAAACATCATATACTTTGAGCAGCTCTCTATTACTACAGTTCATTTAGTGCAGCAACGTTAACATTTACAGTAATTACAAACCCTCAAGGGAAAGGCAATAGCATGGCGCACTGTGGCGGTACTATGGTAACTGGCAGGTCATTATGGTCTGGAGTCCTCAGACCAAACAAGATTAGATTGGGGTCAAATACAAGAATTTTACTATTATTGTATAGGGGGTTAAGCTTTTCCACCCACCCTGAACAGTCCCGCACAGTCTCGTATGTTCCAATTAACCTCAGCGAACAGTGCCCAGACTTAATAACGGTATTAGAGCTAAAGCATGTTTCCTGTAGCAGACCATAACTTCACAATTACTAGACCATTACAGAGACTTCATGTCTCGGAAAACTATTCTTTGCATCCTGACATAAACACTGCTTACATGTGCATTCATGCTTTTGTTTTCCTCTTCCAAAATAAATATCCACAATCCCATGGTTTCACCAAGGAAGTCCCACAAAAGGCCTATGAAGTACAATGAAAACATGTCCCAAATTAGTGAATCCAAAGCCAGATTTAGTGCGCCTGTAGTATGTATATACAGACTCCGTTTGAAACACGCCTCCACAACACTCCAGAAAACAAAATAGATATGATGTGTCAGAAAAGTTAAAACAACTGTGATTCATGATGGATTTAAAAACTTAGTGTACAACAAATCATTGTATAGCGATAATCGTCCAATATGTGGCCTTTTTGACTAATAATTATAGTCACTATGCTGACTAGCAGAACTTTTCCCCTTGTTATTTTTCTAAACGGACCAATAGTTTGAGTGAATTATTGTGTAAATAAACTTCATTTGATCAATTTAGCACACATCATGTTTGCTGTATATCATACACTGGTTAGTTGTCTCATGGAAAGTTGTCACAAGGGTAAAATTCTAATATCTGTACAACAAAACAGTAAATCATGAAGGCATTTAAAAGGCTGAAAGTTGTCATTTTAAAAGTTCTGTTGGCTACAACAATTATGTTTTCGAATTTTTTTTTTTTACTTTTGTGCTTCATAACTGCTTTACTGTTTCAATATTTCTGCAAAGCAATTAAATTACCAAAAACATTTTATCTTCATAAAGCACTTCATATTTCAATATATTTGCTGAATTACACTACCTTTCAAAAGTTTGGGGTCTTAATGTTTTTGAAAGAAGTCTCTTCTGCTCACCAAGGCTGCATTTATTTCATCACAAATACAGTAAAACAGTAATATTGTGAAAATTACCATTTAAAAATAAATGTTTGCTATTTTAATGTATTTTTAAAATATCATTTATTCCTGTGATCAAAGCTGAATTTTCAGCATCATTACTCCAGTCTTCAGTGTCACATGATCCTTCAGAAATCATTCTAATATGATGATTTGATGCTCAAGAAACATTTCCGATCATTATCAATGTTGAAAACAGTTGTGCTGCTTAATATTTTTGTGGAAACTGTGATGCTTTTTTTTCAGGATTCTTTGATGAATAGAAAGTTCAAAAGGGCATTTATTTGAAATAGAAATCTATAAATGTCTTCACGGTCATGTTTGAACAATTTAATTCATCCTTGCTGAATAAAAGTATACATTTCTTAAAAAAAAAAAAAAAAAATCTTACTGACCCAAAACTTTTGAACATATGTGACAAGAAGTCTTGCTTTTCCCATGTATATAGAAGTTTAGATAGAAGTCTAGATATCAGAATCAGGCATTGGAAAACTCACACAGTTCTATTCAAGACCTTATGAAGAACTTGAGGGGTCCAGTATTACCTGCTGCTGTAAAATTTTCACTGAAGTCCCATTGATCCTGTAGTGAATCCAGAGAGTCTTTTTCAATGACAACGGCTGAACTGTTCCTCCTGGAGCCACAGTCTTGAAATAGAGAAACACAGTGTGATCATTTATAACTAAATTTGTTAAAGGGATAGTTCACCCAAAAATGAAAATTAGGTCATCATTTACTCAACCTCAAGTTGTTCCAAACCTGTATGAATTTCTTTCTTCTGTTGAACACAAAAGAAGATATTTTGAAGAATGTTGGTAATCAAACAGTTGACGGCCATTGACTTCTACAGTATTTTTTTCCCCATACTATGGAAGTCACGGGTGCCCCACAACTGCTTGGTGACTCATATTCTTCAAAATATCTTCTTTTTGAGTTCAACAGAAGAAAGTAATTCATACAAGTTTGGAACAACTTGAGGGTGAATAAATGATGACCTAATTTTCATTTTTGGGTGAACTCTCCATTTAATACCTAAACCAGCCATATTGGATAATACAAATTCACAAAGACCTACAAAACATCTTCCATTACAGAGAAATGTGAGGATACCTAAAGCAAGGGATGGATCTCTCTCCGCAATTTCTGAAAAGATCACCTCCACCACACCGTCCTCAGGGAATCTTGGATCTTGAATGGAGACAAAAGCAAATGATGACTATAAGGATTGAAAGGGATGGAAACAACTACGCCACACAGCAATGTGGGAACATCAACACACATGAGTTCAATGATAGTTGATGTATGTGTGACATGTAAGCACACTGGCCACAGCCATGTGACTGTTTTCGCTTCTGTCCATCCACATTACAGTTGTCTTGACTGTGTAAGGTTTCCCATTGAGTAAGGACCAAAATTACAGAAGTGTTTGTGTAAAGAGTTAAGCTGTCTGTCTGTTTCTCAGATCTGCTTGGGCCACCATTTGTCTTGCCTGTCATTATTTACCAAAAACATTCGGCATGCTCACATGCTCAGTCACGCACTCACTCACACAACAGGAAACACCAATCTGCATTCAAAATAATGAAGTATAGGGCTTGACATTAACATTATTGTATTTCAGCAGTGGCGTGTAATGCAGTCACTCCTACTAGACGCTTTGGCGGGTTGAATTTTATATATAATATATACATTTTTCAATTGAAGTCTTTTTATAAAGGTATTTGTACAATGTTGTGCTGTCAAAAATATTGATTTTTTCAATACATAACGATACTGAATGATCTGAAACTCTTCCAATACTCATTTTCCTCAGAATAGATACACGATACCAGCTGCTCTTTCTCTCTCTCATCTCTCCGACAGCGAGTCGACACACAAACCCTCCTCCCCTCACTAACTCATTTCATTTGCTCCAGATGAATATTGTTGGTGTAACAGGGCTTGAATTTCGCTGTGGGATTGCGCATAATTTTACTCATTCCCACAGATTTTGTGCTCACACCCAAAGTGCTGACACATAAAGCTGCTTATCAGTACTAAATTGAGATAATTTTTACTGCTTATTGTGCTTAAAAAGTCAAATACACACAAAATAGTGCCAAAATGGAGGCCTTGGCGAGTACTTACATAAACACAGTCAGAAAGAAAACGCATGTGTAACAGTATAATGGATCCGTGCGTCAGATCTTAAAGTGACAGCAGCCTAATATACCCGGCTGCCAAATTATGAGATAATATTAAAAATAAAAAAATAAAAAATATCTATATGGCAGTTTTTCCCATGGTATCAATGTCAAAATTATGGCCAGTGAAAAAGCTGAGTGGCTAATAACTTTGGAAAACCACTAGCCAGAGTGACTGGTGAGCAAAAATGTTAATGTCAAGCCCTGATGAAGTACAAACATATGTTTGCCACAACTGGTATGGAATACATTAGATACAAAATATCAAATCAAATGGCGTCTGCAAAATACTGTTGCTAAAGCTTTTCTCAGAGTCAACTTCAAACTAACTATGAACATTTTCCAATAACATTTGTCAACCAGATTTGCGGTAAAAGTCATCAATTTGAACAATGTATCTATTTTTTAATCTGTCCCACTTTATATTAAGTGTCTTTATGTTTCTACCATGTACTAACATATAAAATAACCATTTCATGCAATGCACTTATTTGTGTACATACATGTTTTTACATTGTACTTCTATTTAAAAAATACCTGTATGTAATTACAGCTGTATTTAATTACTGTAATTACATCTATAATTACACCGTTGACCCTGCCCTTACCCTTTAACCCACCTTTAACCTTAAACATACCACCAAACGTGTCCCATACCTTACCTGTATCCCACCTCAATAGCAGCAAAAGTGTTTTGCAATACAACGTAAACACAATAATTACAATGCACCTAATATAGATGGTGACCATTTTGACTTTTGAATCGTAATGTTTTGTCTTGAAAGGTGTATGTGTGCTACACACAAGATAAAATTTGGTTTGTTATTTTGCAAATGCAAATACTTTCTTAGATTTTTAGCTTCAAATCATTTTGTGCCACTTTTGTGAGAGATGATTTTTTACCAAAAACACTTTGTGTACCTTTGTTGGCATGATCAAGGTCTTCTTTCTGCAAGGAAAGTTGGTCTCCAGACAGAGCGCCGGTGTGAAACTGCACACGAAACACTGTCTCATGAGTCCTCACAGGAACATTTTTATGATAACACGCAATCTGCAGAGAAAGAAGAAATGAAGATGATACAGTGTGCAGTTTTCATAAGATTAGTGCAAAAACTAAAATGTCCTCACTGGTTGATTGTCATCATAATATTTCCCTATATAAGTGAGGACATTTGGCCCTAACAAGGATAGCCAAACCTTTACACAGGCTGTGTGTGTGTGTGTGTGTGTGTGTGTGTGTGTGTGTGTGTGTGTGTGTGTGTGTGTGTGTGTAAGAGACAGAGAGACGTCTCACCATGACATCACCTTTGATCATCTGTGGGGGCTCCAGAACAAAACACACACTGTCCGTCTGACCTACGGCAACCTGACTGAGAGTCATACACAAGCACTAAATATACACATATTCTAAATATACTGCAGCTAATCACATGGATAAACATGATGATACACAGAATACACCCATCATTTTACAAAATCTACTTTTTTATATTGTATTTATATGTAATATCCAGTGTCTTACTGCACTCCTGATGTGTACACTGTCTGCGTGCCTTGATACACTCTGATAAACAGCTGACACACTGAAAACAAACAAACCCAGAGAAAAACTGCATTACGTTTTTTTAACAGTTCACTTAATAGAGATCTCAGTTGTGTCATTAAGTATTAACTTTGTCTCAGATGTTTCTACTCAACGTCCTTGGAGAAATAACAGTGAAAACGAATTAAACTAAATACAGTTGACACACTGTAAATTTAATGTGGAGGTCATATAGCTTATATAAAATGGTTTTGGAAGAATCTGATTTTAAACCATTTATTAATCTAGGTTAATGTTAATTTCTACATAAACATTTTAATACATTTTTAATGTTTCAAGTTGTATAAATAATTAAAAAAAAAAACCTTAGTTAATTAATCTGTTATGAACAAACATGAATTAACAAGAACAATACTTTATATTTAAAATACTATATTTAAAAAATAAACATTAACGTAGATTAATATGTTGATTATTGTTCATTTAAAAAAAAAAAAAAAGTTTAAAAATTGCATTAATACACAACTTTCATTTCCAAAAATTACAATTCTTTCATCATTTACACACGTTTACTCATTTCTTTCCAAACATGTATGAATTTCTTTTTTCTTTTTTGAAATGTCTCAGTGTCACCAAAATGGTTTGATTATCAACATTCTTCAAAATATCTTCTCATACATGTTTGGAACAACTTGAGGGTGAGGAAATGATGATAGAATTTTCATTTTGGGGTGAACTAGTTCTTAAGATTATTGAGGTATATTTTTCTCAGGAGAAGAATTTGACAAGAACAAGAATCTTTTTGATCTCTATTATTGTATGATCTCTATCATTTGATTTGATCTCTATTATTGTTCAAGATAGATATTTGAGATATTAAATGGGGTGACATACTGAAATTATTTGGAAACTAAAAACATTTTCACTTAAAACTTAAATGACTGGATGTATATGGGTGTTTTTCTCACCTGTAGGGTGGAAGTCAGGAATGGGATGGATATTAACGCGGTGGATGGAGAGCAGAGAAGGGTTTATGTGGATCTGGTGGGTAAGCAGCCTGCCAAACACCTGCACATACCTGAACCATCCACAAACACCTCAGTCACTCATACTGACACCAGACAGTAATAAATCAAGCCTCACAACTTTAGATAAAACAGCAAAAAAGCATCAGTCTGGACCTTAGCATCAGTCTTGGCTATTATCAGGATTTAAAAACAATGGAATTTAGGGGGAAAAAGAATGCATGAATATTTTAAACCAAGGATTAGTTCACTTCAAAATTACATCGTTGTTTTACCTTTTTTTGTAAAGGGCGTTTGATTTAGTCTTTGCACGTTTGTTTTGTAGACACTGGATCAGTACTTCGCCTATGTCATGCGTGACCTTTCCAACGTGATTACGTCATGCGTGGCACTTTGCAGAGCTAGTGCAAGATGAGCATTTGTGGCTAAAAAGTATATCATTTCTTTTTTTTTTTGTTAGAAAATGACTGATTGTTTGGCTAGATAAGATCCTTATTCCTCGTCTGGGATCATGTAGAGCTCTTTGAAGCTGCACTGAAATTGACATTTGGACCTTCAACCCGTTGAACCCCAGTGAAGTCCACTATATGGAGAAAAATCCTGGAATGTTTTCCTCAAAAACCTTAATTTATTTTCAACTGAAGAAAGAAAGATATAAACATCATGCATGACATGGGGGTGAGTAAATTATCAGGAAATTTTAATTCTGAAGTGAACTAATCCCTTAAAAAAAAACGCATTTCTTAAAGGGATAGTTCATCCAAAAATGAAAATTCTGTCATCATTTACTCACCCTTATGTTGTTCCAAACCTGTATAAGTTTCTTTCTTCTGTTAAACACAAAATAAGATATTTTGCAGAATGTTGGTAACCAGGTAGTTGACAGTAGCCATTGACTTCGATAGTAGGAAAAAAAAAATACTACTAAAGTCAATGGGTGCCGTCAAATGTCTGGTTACCAACAATCCAAAAAAATCTTCTTTCGTGTTCAACAGAAGAAAGAAACTCGAACAGGTTTGGAACAACATGAGGTCGAGTAAATGATGACAGAATCTTCATTTTTGGGTGAACTATCTCTTTAACATTCCTCCCTGATTTACTGCTATTCTGGGTGCGCCACACTATCAAAGAGAATAAATAGCTTCTTTTCAGTGTCGCCAAAAACAGCTTCTTTGTGTTGTTCCAGCAACAGATCAGAGTAGAATATTTATGTTGCCATTTCAAAAGCTTTACAATAACTCATTTTACTGAAAAGTGTTTCTAGAGTCAATATAGATGGGAGAGCATAAGGCAAGGAAAACGATAATACACAAAACAGCAGGGAAAGAACTTTCTCAGTTTGCACGTGCATGAGGGGTGACGGGTGGTGGCTTTTAAGATTACATAAAAAATGTAAATGAAGATGTTTCACAGAAAAGGGAAGTGGGAATAATGTCAGGACATCCAGACTGCAACTGGGGGATTTCCTCTCATGTGTGACCCTGAACCGCTCTCCAGAGTGAAACCTTCACTCATGACAGACTGTTGAGTGATCAAAAGCCACAGCATGACCAACACCTCAGTATGTTTTAAGAAGTAAAGCAACAGATTTCAGTTCTTCACAATGAAAATGCATATAAAGTAGGGGGAGAATGGGTTAAGATGGATCATTTGGTAAGCATGTGTCACCCTCTTAATCTAGCAAAGTGTGCAAAATTTTCCACATGACCATACAGTATACTACCTTTCAAAAGTTTGGGGTCAGTAAAATGTTTTAATGTTTTTGAAAGAAGCCTCTTATATGCTCACCAAGTAAAAAATACAGTAATATTGAGAAAAATGATTACAATTTTAAGTAACTGTTTTATATTTGAATTTATGTTTTCGTAAAGCTGAATTTTCAGCATCATTACTCCAGTCTTCACTGTCACATGACCCTTCAGAAATCATTCTAATATGATGATTTGGGTTACACTTTATTTTAAGGTGTCCATAATAGTGTAATTAGTACCGAGTAATAATAGTTAACTACATGTACTTACTATGGGATTAGGGCGTTGGTAAGGTTAGTTGCATGTAATTATGCACAATTTATAGTAATTACTATAGTAACTACATGTAACAAGGACAATAAAATAAAGTGTTACCCTGATTTGAATAATTAGAAATTAGAATTTCATAATTAGAATAATGAGCAATCACTCTAATAAGAAAATCTTATTATTATTTACATTGTTGAAAACCGTTGTGTGACTTTTTATATATTTACAGAAACCATAATACATATTTTTCAAGATTCTTTGTTGAATAAAAAGATCAAAAGAACAGCATTTATTTGAAATATAAATCTTTTGCAGAGTAAATAATAAAATAAAATAAAATAAAATAACATTTTTACTGACCACAAACTTGATGGTATTATATGATAAAAATAATTTGGCGAATTGTGAATTATTAAATGAATCATTTCCCCCAATATACAGTAGTAGCAGTAAAAAAAGAAAGTTAATGCATAAACAAATGAGTCTTGCCTTTTCTGAGATGGAGTCATGAGGTTAACCATTTTATCACTGCAGAACTTCTTCATGGAGTACAGATCTAATGCATGTTCCTCACTAGGTACAAGAGAATTTGAAACAGGTCACAAATTAATGTACAAACCTTTAAAATATATTTGTTTGGTTACTTGTGCGATCAACTAACATACAGTACATGCCACAAAATGCAATTCAAAATCAGTTAACAACACTTTTACATATTCAAATACAGATTTTTAGACTGATGCGAAAGGGAGCTATTACTATAATGATATTAAGACTAATATCAGGAAAAATAAAATTGTTAAAAAAAAACATTGCTCATGAAGTCAATATTTTCATTGAATAATGACTTAAATCTGTTTCTCATACAAAGCTAGCATATGAACTCAGAAGACTTGAAATATAGTGCATAATCCATATGGACTACTTTTTATGACGCATTTGTGTGTTTTTCAAAGCTTGAAAGCTCCAGTGGCCATTTTTTATAATCATACAGAAAATCATACAGGTTTGGAAAGACATGAGGGTGAGTAAATCCTAATATTAACAATTGTCATTTTGTGGTGAACTATCCCTTTAAGCAGCTTATCTGAGAAGGCAATTGTCTTTTTAAAGATATTTTGACTTGGTAACAAAGGATATGAATTGTTAAGTTGTACCTGGAGGAAACATTAGATAGTTGGATGTAAGAGGATATTACCACACCCACCCTGTCTTTGCTGCCCTATGAGAGAGACAGGAAGAAGTTAACCAACTGTGACATTCCTACAGGACACACTACAGGAGTCCCAGAGGCAAATAATGGACTTTTAACCCGAGAATAAACTGCAAATAACTTCACATCTCACTTTGCAGTGCAGCAGCAGCACATTTTCAGGGTGTGCGCTCAGCCAGTTGTTCATGTTTTTACACAGCGAGCACAGCAGATGGAGTGATGGAGCGTGACTCTCCGGCCAGCCCAAATCCACCACCTGACAATCAGAGATGTGAGGCAACAGTTATACATATGCCACCTTTCAAAGGTTTGGGGTCACTTTTATTCAGCAAGGATGCATTAAATTGATCAAAAGTGACAATAAAGATCAAAAATAAATTCAAATAAATTCTGTTCTTTTGAACTTTCTGTTCTATCAAAAAATCCTGAAAAATATATCACAGTTTCCAAAAAAATATTAAGCAGCAACACCGTTTTCAACACTGATAATAAGAAATGTTTCTTGATCAGCAAATATGATTTCTGAAGGATCATGTGACACTGAAGACTGGAGTAATGATGCTGAAAATTCAGCTTTGACATCACAGGAATACATTTTAAAATATATTCAAATAGAAAACTTATTTTAATTTGTAATCTTTCACAATATTACTGTATTTTTAAAAATAATTGCAGCCTTGGTGAGCATAAGAGACTTCTTTCAAAAATATTAAAAAATGACTTCAAAGTTTTGAATGGTAGTGCACATTCCATCACACATCTGTAACAGTCACATGACACAGTTTAACTTTACCCTGTGATTCATCCTGCTGAGATCATCGTTGTGTTCGGCTAAGTTGATGACCTGCATGCAGGAAAATAAAGGTTTTGTTTCATGTGACCCCAATAGTAACACTCTGACACAGTCATGTGATTTGTTTGTTTTTCTTGCCTGCTCACCATGTATTGATCAGTATGTTTGGACTGCAGCATCTGCGCGATTCTGTGCAGGTTGTGCTGGTACATCTGCTCTGTGCAGGACTGGTGGAATGTGACGCCAATGATGCGCTCCGTAATGTAGTTCAGGTCAAATTCAGATCCCTCCGCCATCACAGTAGTGTTCCCTCATATGAGGAGATCTGCAGAGAAAACGAGACTGGTTTCAGTTCATTAATGTGCAGGACTCTTTACAAGCATTTGTTTTGGCATGTAGGGATGAGCAAATCTCAAGGATCCATGGAAGAACGGCACTGGTTGGAACTACAGGCAAAATACAGTAACAGTAGAGCTTTGTCAAGCCCTTGGACACTTACAATTGGACGTGCAGAACTTTGTGCATAATTTAAGTCACATACAAATCTTCAAGTTTAAAGGGGACCTGTTATGCCCCTTTTCATAAGATGTAATATAAGTCTCTGGTGTCCCCAGAATGTGTCTGTGAAGTTTCAGCTCAAAATACCCCACAGATCACTTATTATAGCTTGTCAAATTTGCCCCTATTTGGGTGTGAGCAAAAACACACCGTTTTTTGTGTGTCCCTTTAAATGCAAATGAGCTGCTGCTCCTGGCCCGCTTTCCAAAAGAGGGCGGAGCTTTAACAGCTCGCGCTTCGGTTGCTCAACAACAACAAAGCTGGAGAATCTCACGCAGCCAAAATGAGGATTGTCAGTAACGGTGTTCAGCCTTACATTGTTCAAACCGGAGTCGACACTGAAGGAGAGACTCAGGAAGAAGTTACAACTTTTAGAATGAAACTGGACGTTTCTGAATGGTTAGTGGATAAATTTATGTAGTTGCTGTGGAGTTGATTCAACTCATCGACTAGCATGTGCCGTCATGTTAATCTTTTGCACTGTAAAAAGTAATACGCTATATCTACTCAATAGAATTGTGGCAACAGCTTACAAGCAATATTAATTAAATTCAACATATAAGAATTGAGTTAGAATTAATCAAATTAATTCCTTAAAGATCAACCATTTAAAACAAGAAAAATTAGCAAACACCATTACAAAAAGCACAAACTGACATAAAAAGCAAAAAGTCAAACTAAACAACAAAATGAAACACCGATCACCATGATGGTGACCAAATATTTTAAATAAAATCAACATCAACATCTAAACCTCTGTTAATTCATGTGTTCTCTTTCCTTCAGTGATTCTGCTTGTTATCAGGTGTTTTCAATGTTGGCAATAAAAAATAAAGAGTTCTTAATTCAACTTTGACGTCTGATATTCAGATATTTTTGTTTAAATTTTACTTAAATTTTGCTTGTTTTAAATGGTTGACATTTAAGGAATTAATTAGATTAATTCTAACTCAATTCTATTTGTTAAATTTAATTAATAATATTGCTTGTAATCTGTTGCCAAAATTTTATGGAGTAGATATAGCGTATTACTTTTTACAGTGTGTGCAAATCCAGTGTTGAATTGACCCTCGTTTGTGAAGCAGTCCGGCGTAAAATTACGGCATGGCAACAACACTCTACTACAACAACTCTTCCTCTTCTCTAAAGCAGCCCAAAATGGCCTCACCCCCTTTGTTGTGTCTTCACAGGGTTTATGTAAATTATGTAAATTTTAGGGTTAGTGATGTCACCAACCCGGGAAGAAGCTCGTTGTAGTCCTTAAAACGCGAATTCTTTAAAAGAAAATATCTCCCGTTGCACTGAACTTTGAGCATCGTAACTTTGCAGATGTTGTTTATGCACAAACAGCAACATTACACACTAACTAAAGTTGAAAAAGTGAAATCATAATCAAGGCCATACAGGGGTTGGACAATGAAACTGAAACACATGGTTTTAGACCACAACAATTTATTAGTATGGTGCAGGGCTGTCTTTTGAGGCCAATATAGCATCGGTTTGTCTTGGGAATGACAGTGGCCAGAAAGATTTTGCCACATTTCTCTTCCAGAAGAGCGGCCAGGTGATCAACTATGTGATGCTGGTGGGGAGAAAAAAAAAACTTTTTTCACTCACTCCTCAAAAATACCCCAAAGTTGCTCAAAAATATTTAGATTTGGTGACTGTTCAGGCCATGGGAGATGTTCACTTCACTTTCATGTTCATCAAACCATTCTGTCACAAGTCTTGCTGTGTGTGTTGGTGCATTATCATGCTGATACATGGCACATGGTCCTCCAGAATTGTTAGGTATTCCTTGGTTGTGACGCACCCATCAAGCACAGTAGGGAATGCCATGATATTGCAGCCCAAACCATCACTGAACCACCACTGTGCTTCACTCTGGGCAGCAACAATCCGGGTGTTAAGCCGGTGTGTGGGAAAGACAGTGAAGGTGGACTCATCAGAGAACAATACATGTTTCACATTGTCCACAGCCCAAGATTTGGCACTGGCACGAGTGACTCCGCAAGGTCGAGCAGGCTGACCTTGAATATTGACTCTTTGGAGCTTTCTACAAACAGATTTGGTGGAAACAGGAGATTCAAGGTGTGCATTTAATTCTGCAGTGAGTTGGGCAGCTGTGGTTTTGTTTTTTGGATACAGTCCAGGTTAGTACCTGGACATCCATTACTCCTGTTGGATGTGGTTCGTCCTTCATGGTGGTATGCCGACTTAACCCTGGATACTGTAGCTCTCGATACAACAGAAAGACTTGCTGTCCTGGTCACAGATGAGCCAGCAAAATGCGCACCAACAATTTCTCCTCTTTTGAACTCTAATATGTCTCTCATTATATTATGTTGATTGCAATATTTCATGTCCAGCTGTGCTATTGCTCTGCCAATTCAACCTTCACACTCTGCTCTTACTGATGGAAAGTGAAATCAGTGAAGACTGTCCTCCAGGCCGTGCATATATAGGCGTGAAACCTCCAACACTATTTTTGCCAGTGTCACTTTCATTGTCCAACCCCTGTACATGACATGTTTCAATCTCACATACAGTTAAAAATACATGCTTTGATTAGATGGGTGTATTTTTCAACTGCACTTCCTGCGCTCAACACTTTTCACACTCACTAGTTTTTAATACATGAAAATGATTAGTAATTTGTTCTCTCAATTTACATGCATACAGTAAATGCATCACAAGAGAAGTCTTCTGTAGTGGAAATACTGATGGTGAAAATAATATCGTCATAACTTTCTTAATAAAATGGTCAACTCCTTTGTCTTGCTAAGCTTGATATCAAAGCTAGCATTTCAGGCATAATAAATACAAAGAATTAATCTCTTTTTATATAATTTGACAAAGCCTGATTGGAAATATCTGATTGATTTTTCTTTGGTTTCTTCACAAGTCTCATATTTCAATGTCACTGTTGTCTCCTTGGTAAACAAGTAAACCAACTTTTGATAAAACTTAAATTACTGGTCATGATGGAAGTTATGCGACAACAAAGGGACAGTAGGAATGTGTCAAATAATGTGTTAAAATTGCCTATGCAAATAATTTTCATAAAATAAAATATCAAATTTGACTAATTTTATTAATAAATTTTATTTAATAAAGTTCACATTTTAAAATGTATTAGCTAATATTTGTATGATGGATTTTCATAGTTTAAGTTTGGACATCTGGTTAGGACAAAAAAAGTATAAACTACCCGTTCAAAAGTTTGGGTTGATTTTTTAAAATGTTTTTCTGCTCATCAAAAATACAGTAAAATCAGTCATATTGTAAAACATTATTAAGATTTAAAATAACTTTTCTATTTTAATATATATTTTAAAATGTTATTTATTTATGTGATGCAAAGCTGAATTATTAGTGTCTTCAGTGTCACATGATCCTTCAGAAATCATTCTAATATACTGATTTACTGCTCAACAAACATTTCTTAGTATTACTAAGAATTTGTCAGTGTTCTCTCATCATTAAAAAAGTTTTAAAGAACCAGATTTATTTTAAATAGATTTTTTTGTTACAATGTAAATGGCTTTTTTAATGTAAATGTCTCGTCACTTTTTAATATTATGGGCCCCAAACTTTTGAAAAGTAGAGTACAGAAAAGGATATTTGATTTAAAAATACATGCATAAATGAAACCGAAGCCACAATCTGATTAAGCAGCCACAGTTCCCTCATCAAGTCACGAGATTAAAATAAATCTCTTGCTTTTATTTGGACACATTCTCTCTTTTACACCAAAGATGCTTCCTCTATTCTTTTTATTCAGTATCTCTCTTCCTCTAGAACAAGAAAGTAACTGTTTGACTCACACTACTACTGCACTTTAGGTTACAATACATGGGATCAGTGTCATGTGATGGTGGAGAAGCAAAACAG
Source organism: Ctenopharyngodon idella (assembly GCF_019924925.1). Lineage (NCBI taxonomy): Eukaryota > Metazoa > Chordata > Actinopteri > Cypriniformes > Xenocyprididae > Ctenopharyngodon > Ctenopharyngodon idella. The sequence goes on along the minus strand of NC_067239.1, from coordinate 3,477,965 downwards.
ATCCAAAATTAGCCAATCAGAGTATTTCTTTTGAGTTGACCTGACACAAAGTGGACACACCTATAGACAACACATTAAAGAGACAGAGAGGACTTCACAATGACTTCACTTCTCGCTTCTATTTACGTCTCAGTATAAATACCTGCTTCTGAACATACCCATCCTCCACTTCAAGCAAAGGGTTTTTTTTTTGTCCATTTATTGCAATATGGAGAATAATATAACTTTAGATTGCGTATAAAGGCTCTTACACAATAGATCTGCTCACCCTGTTCCCTGTTCACAGCAGATCAGATTTCTTAAAGTTCATCCTCCTTCACTTTAAGCACTGCACACCTACACCATGTGCTCCACCCATACGTGCGTCTGGTCACTTATCTACAGTATATTTAATCCTTAACCTGTTTAACCTTCAACCTCCAACGAGATCCGTAAAGAACAAGAAACAAAACACAAATTATCGCTCACCTGAGTGCTGTATTCATTCAACATATATATATAGAAAATGGCTGAAAGAACTCACCCTTCTGTTTAGCTGAAAATGAAATCTCCTCTCAGTAATCTTCTGCGTCTGCGAATATGAAAAGAGAAAAGAAAGACAGCGAAAGGCTTTGTCTGGTCTAGGCTCAAATGTACTTTGGCCGTTGTGGTGTATGTGCGTGTGTTTATCCGTTGTCAGCACTTGTTGTGTGGCAAGCATGAGTAAAGAAACACTACCAAGGGAAACACACCTCCCTATTACAAAGAAAAAGCCCTGAGTCACACAGTGGACATATGATGTAGTAATAATGGACATTTCTTTTTTTTCTTTTTCAGACCTGATATGAAACAGACTGCATCATAAAATACGAACAATTATCATAATAGTTCACTGATTTCTGAATAACTGAAATTATGTGAGCCCACATATTTTTTCTTCCATGCATTGACTGTAACTGGGTCATAAAGGTTAAATATTACCAGCATGTGCATTCAACATTACTGCTGTATCTAGAGCTGCGTCATCAGGACTGTCAGTCACAAACTGAAAACAGCTCTAAGAGTGTGACGGCTAAAGCCTCAGCATGAAACACAAATTTATTTTTAGTGCTGCTGAAAAACTTGAGGTTCTTCCAGTTATTGCTTATAAATATATCTACTATTTAATTCCAAACAACTTCATATCCATAAGGAATCTTCAAAATCATTTTTAATAACATCTAGAAAAATATTACATGTGTCACAGTGGGGAAAAATGATTGTATCATGAATGCTAAAGTCACATTCAGCTGTAATGCTATTTAAGGTCATAGTGTGAGGTCACACTGAGGGGCCAGAATTGCATGTTCATCTGCTGCCCCCTACTGGACAATCAGCCATAGATAATCATTAAGATTAAAGGGACAGTTCACCCAAAATCATTTATTTACACTCATGTCATTCCAAACCTTTGTCTTTCTTTCTTCAGTGGAACATAAAAGAAGATATTTTGAGAAATCTCTCAGTGTTTTTTTAGGGGTTCAAGCACGTAGCTCTGAAACCCTATTGTAATTGTTAGATTTCCAAAGGGTCAGCATTCTCACCTAAAAGTCATCAGGCAGACCAAACCGTAAGTCGTAGAGACACCATACTCACATGGTCTACTACGTCACCAAGGCTCGCCCCGATTGGCCTGACGGGGGGTGTTACAGCGGTGAAAAGTACAAAATTGCTCATAACTCCTAAATTGATAGGCTTAGACTGAAGTGTCTTATATTATTGGAATCCTTGGCTCAAGATTTGATCATCACCCTGGCAAAATTTTTTGTATTTTGTATTTTTTTTGAAAACCTACTTTTGCGAACTAATCCTAGGTTTTTAACCTGATTGGAACTAAAACGGTGCAGCAAGATTCTCAAAGTCTGATTGACCTGAAAAATGCCATGTGGTGTCTTTGTCCAAGGTGCCAAGACTGTCTTAGAGGACACTGGCGTATCTCTAAAAACTTGTCTGCCAGTGGACAATAAAATCTGAGCACCTGACAAGTTTAATGGAGGTCGATCGGAACGAAACTCGCTGGGCCTGTTTGACTCACGGCCCTAGAGGCCTGTGAGATATTCCAAATAATCACATTTTTCATGTGCCTAAAGGATCGGATATCACGCAATTTATCGCCCGCAACATTCATACCGCATGGTAGAGCTCCTCATTCTGAGCAACTTTGCCTCTAGGACCGCCACTGTCAATTGAACTGTTCAAACCATGTATTTCTTTAGTAAATTGCCATTATTGGCTGTGAATTGTCTTTTCCATTTCAGATGCACATGGTTGTATGCTTGCTAAAGAAAACATCCTAACTTTTTACACCAGTGCTAAAAAGTTTAAAGGTCTTAAAGTGCTTGAACCCCAATATTTGCTGCTCGCAGCTATATTTTACCTTACAATAGAAGTAAGTGGTAACCAAAACAAACCACTGAACAGTCTTCAAAATATCTTCTTTTGTAATTCTGGATTGGAACAACATCATTTTTTGGATGAACTAACCCTTTAAATTGCTCAGCATAACTCAATATTCAATGCCAAATTTCATGTCTAAAAATGACATAATTCTACTATCTATTGATTGAACTTTTTCATTAAAACAATACATATATTTAATACAGATATTAATAATACAGATAGTTTTATATTCACTTATTTTTTATTCATGAGGCTAAAAGCCACAGCTTCATTTTATTTTATGCAGTATTTATTTAATATTAACTGAAATATTAAAACAGCAAAAACTAAAATAAAACTAATTCAACTCTAATAAAAATTCTAAAAACAGATTTCTTGATCAAAAATGTAAAAAAAATGTAAAAAAAAAAAAAAAAGGAAAAAAAAAGAAAAACAAAGAAAAACAAATTAAAACCAGTTTATGTACATCCAGTCGAGAAAGTTTAAGTCCACATTTTTTGTAGCACAACTCAGACATAAATGTCAGAATTAAGAGTTCTTTCTTGGGGATCTCTGGTTTGTTCTCTTCGTTTGGCTTTGTAGCGGTCACGCTCCTTAAAGTAGTTTCGGACATCCTGGATTGTTTTTCCTGTTAAAAAGGCGCCAACAGCATACAGAATTGCAGTTATGATTCCAAATAGTGCGACAGATGCATCCCCCCCATTTACGTTACAGTTCATCCAGGTATATCCATTACGAGCGTACAGTCGTTCACGTTGAAGGCACATGTCGGTTGAGTTAACGTAGATCACGAAATGCAGGTACAAACCTACAGCAACCACATAAGCCACTGCACCAGTGATCAGGAATGCAAACTGTCCAATCAGAAGCTTCCGTGGAAGTATGTGGGCGGGTTTGCTGCCGGACACTACGAACAGGAGTGAAAGTATACCAAATGTGAGGCTGAATGCCACGCCTCCATAGACTAGAGGTGCTCTCATTTGTCCGTACTGCATGTCAAGATCACGCACCTTCTGCAGCTCCGTCCCCTCAAAAGGAATGATGGCGTCAATGAAGCTTGTGCCGCCCATACCCATTGCAGACATTCCCATCTGCGACATGTGAGCAGCCACCACGCAGATGAGCACCAACGCATTGGTCAGGACGGCACATATCAACACAATACCTGAAACACACACAGAAACGCAAGCAACTACATAAGAAACTGCAATCTTGTTTAGAGCACGGGTTTTCTAACTTTATAATGCCTAAAATATAATGATCATCTTGTGAGGAACACAGCTATATGTTTTCAAGTACATAGACATATTTACACTGTGTGTGAAAAATAGTAAAAGCAGTATTATAAACATGTTTGAAAAATTAAAGTGTTAGTTTACCCAAAAATGAAAATTCTGTCATTAATTACTCAATCTCATACCGTTCCAAACCTGTAAGACCTTCATTCATCTTCGAAAAACAAATTAAGATATTTTTTGATGAAATCTGAGAGGTTTCTGAACCACACTTAGGCAGCAACGTCATTGCACCTTTCAAGGCCCAGAAAGGTATTAAAGACATTTTTAAAATAGTCCGTGACTACAGTGGTTCAACCTTAATGTTATGAAGTGATGAGAATACTTTTTGCGCGCAAAAGCAAAACAAACATAACTTTATTCAATATTTTTGTCTCTTCCCTGTCAGTCTCCTACGCTGTTTATGTTGTTGGACTGCTTTCGAGAAGAGGAAGAGTTTTTGTAGTAGAGTGTTGCTGTGAGTGTCCACAGCAACTACATAAATTTATCCACTAACCATTCAGAAACGTCCTAAAAGTTGTAACTTCTTCCTGAGTCTCTCCATCAGTGTCGACTCCGGTTTGAACAATGTAAGGCTGAACACCGTTACTGACAATCCTCATTTTGGCTGCGTGAGATTCTCCAGCTTTGTTGTTGTTGAGCAACTGAAGTGCGAGCTGTTAAAGCTCCGCCCTCTGAGCAGCAGCTCATTTGCATTTAAAGGGACACACAAAAACGGCGTGTTTTTGCTCACACTCAAATAGGGGCAAATTTGACAATCTATAATAAATGATCTGTGGGGTATTTTGAGCTGAAACTTCACAGACACATTCTGGAGACACCAGAGACTTATATTATATCTTGTAAAGGATCATCATAGGTCCCCTTTAATTTGTGTTCTGAAGATGAACGAAGGTCTTATGGGTTTGGGACAACATGAGGGTGAGTAATTAATGACAGATTTTTCACTTTTTGGTGAACTAACCCTTTAATTAAAACACAAATTGTAAACTTAATTTATTTGTATCCCTCAATAACTATTGTTTTTATTAGAGAACATGCATAGAAATAAAAATAAAACACAAAATAAAACATGTTTAATATATTAATATGTCAAAAGTTTAAAGAGCAGCAAAAAGAGGCAATATGGGGGGCCTTCGAAAATTGTGTTGGACAATAGGGGGCCTTTGAGTCAAAAAGGTTAAAAGACAATCAATACATCTGTAAGTGCCCTTAAATTACACAATGTACTGTTATTGTGCACAACTGAGCATGTTTGTATGTGTGTGGAAGAATGACAAACTGTGTGTGTGTTCCTTGTCAGCATTCAGGAACCTGCTGAAATCTCACTGAGTTCAGGCAGCATACAACAGTTAAACTTGTACGGGGTAAATGTGGTCTCTATGCTGTTTGATTTGCTTATACGTGTATTTTTTATTATCGTCTGTTTGCTACTTTTGTACTGATACTATGTAAAGCACTTTGGTTCGACCTCGGTTGTTTTTAGTAGTGCTATATAAATAAAAAAAAAAAACCAAACCATTTCATTTTATGAAAGAACTTCTGTTTTTTGCAAGCATGCCAATAGAGCGCAACAGTCGGGTTGCGGAAGTAAAAACTCCATTCATTTTCTCCAGAGGGAAATTGATTTTGAATGATAACTTATAAACCTTTAAAGACAGACCTACTGTGAGCTACGAGGTTGTTAATACATGGTATTTGCTTCTGCTGAAGCCTTCAGCCCACATTACTTCAGCTTTTTTTTTTTTTAAATTAATCATGTTTAATAGTGGAATTCCTATTGAAAAACTACCTTACCAATAATGCTGTACAGAATATTACACCAAACAGAGAGTAGAAAAAAGCAACACACCAAAATAGCTCTTTAGCTCCGTCCACTCCCATGAAGCACTGCGAATGACGTAGTGTTGATCTCTCTGCGCTCTCAAAATACTGAAATGTTTGTATATATATCAGCATTTTGTAAACAAGTACTTTTATATTTGTCCATCATTTTTAATCATTTTCGTATGTACACAGTCTTGCACCTTTGTCTTTTTGACCGATTTTCAAAAACTTTTTTGCTTCAAGTCAAAGTTTGTGGTGTTATGATTCACCTCGTAGCTGATTGGCTTGTTTCATGGCTTAAAACTCTGTAATGAAGACTTTTTTTTTTTAAATCCCTATAGGAAAAATGAATGGAAATATACTTTCCGGTCAGACACTGTTGCACTCTATAAAGATCACATAATATCAAGTGAACAACAAAAATATGTTTAATATTATTATTTATTATTATTATTTTTATTTTTTTTTACATATAATTGTATAAAATAATATAACTTTATAACACTCTGAGTTCACATAAACAGTGAAATACATGCCATACCTGGTGCATGTGTTTGTTTAAACAACGAAACTTAAATGAAAGAATGCCATCAACAAGCTTTAAAGAGCTAAACCAGTTAGACCAGCTGAGAGGAGGAAAGGGGTAAATTCACTGTGTCACGTCAGAAGGTGTGGCTTGAGCTAAAGTAAAACCAGATCTGTGTGAGATCAAAAATCATGATCCCAGAATTGACACCCAAATTCAGAGAATCACCTGAAACAGGTTTAGACTCTTTGACGCAGTTGTTTGGATGCACTGGATGCATTCCAACACACATACTGCAACATTTGCCTCCCATCCATAGTTATGGCCGACTGTGATTGCCTACCTGTTCTTGAACAGATGTAAGAGCACTTTGACTGCGGGTGTTCCTCTCGAGGAGCGCTCCTCGCGGGTCTCTGAGAATCTCTGGGGTAGTACGGAGGCTGGCTGGAAGACCTGGGTCAGATACAGTATACATGACGTACAATATGCAAAGCAAAAAATGACTTCCTTTTCTTTCGGTGTAAATTTATGTTGTTGTTTGTTTGAACAGGTAGTATGTCGTCTCACCTCTCACTGCCTGACCGTCGGTCACTAGGACTGTCCCGTCGGCTGCGGTGTTCTCTGTCTCTCTTCTCAGTATAGTTTCCCCCATTTCTATCTCTCTGCGCACGCTGGTTTCTGGACGGCTGGCTCATTGCTTCATGAGGGAAAGATGCTTTGGTGTATTAAGTGTTTATAGCAGAGGTTTTCAAATTTTATAGAACCAGGGCCCCCAGACAGACTTTAAGGGAACCAAGACACTATACTTATATCTCAATATAAAAAGGGAAATAATACTTATACATACATATTATTTACGTATATATATTAATTATATACGGTTTTGTAGCCTATAAGTGACTGATTTATCTGTGCACGGACTCACCATAACATCCAGAGGACCGTGGACTTTGAATTTATAGAGTAAAATCTCTATAGTGTATATTATATATCAATATTTTTTTTCCAGTAAAATACATTGCATTTTAAAAATGGAAGCCTGTCGATCAAATCATAATCACAACCGTTCTTTTAACGAAAGATGTTTCAGCTTTCTGCCTCAACGCAAAGCAACCTACTCTTCAGTATCGGTAAGTTTCACCTGTCTTGTTTCAGTCGACATCAGCAAAAACAACATTACACTTTCGTTTTTTCTTAACAAATTACCAAAAGAATGTTTGTAAACACAACGTACACAGACAACTTACTTGCGTATAGGGCGCCGATCACATTTGTTTTGGTTTTCCCAATCAAAACTTTACCTTTCCCACAGACACGAGATTATAACCGAAACCCGTCAGTGAAATCTCGCGGTGGTTACCTATAGAATGGGTGGGGCTGAGCAGGTGATAAACAGGTGACAGACGCGGCTATCCTGAAAAGCACCGACAAACCTCGTTATCTGTGTGATCGCTTATTCGCGCTCCTAAAAGATTCAATCCGTGTTAACGGGAGCAAGGGTCACGGCAGACTGCTGTCAGAGGTCACAGACTTGTGTCCGCAACAGAAGTGGCTCTGTTTTGGAGGAAGAGCATGGTTTTTGATTCATCAGAGACTCGAATCTTTTGAATCAGTTCACTAAAAAGATTCATTCACTTATTGAAACAAATGATTCGGAGCGGTCCACCTGCTGCTAGTCAAAATTGTGTAGCTAAGTGCAAGGAAAGCTTAGTACAAAGACTTTAAACATGTATAATGACATAGTTTACAAACCAATTTCGAAACAGCTTTGTATAAGCTTCATGAAGCAGTGTTTCGAAGGCGCGCGCCACTAGTTTCACCATCATAAACCTTTCCCCCACAAATGACGACAAGATATCGTTTTTCATGCATTTTGTCATATGATGAACGAATACGACATACCAAGGTACTTGTACACGGAGGAGACGATTCATCCAGCTGCTTCAAGAGCTGGGACTGAAGGGGGGGTGTTCGTTCAACAGGTCCAAGCTTTTGAACGCTGAAGACGGTCACTCGACACGCTTTAAAATAGTGCAATGCACTGAACAAAAAAAGATTTTTGATCACTTAAAAGATTCGTTCAAAATGCTTCTTAGTTTAGCAACAAAACAGCACTTGAAGTGGGTTGTTTCCTGAGGCGCCTTCCTTCTGGAATGTCGAAATTAGGTAATTTGTATGCGGATTATGTAACGTCAAATATAAATATCCTGCAGCACGAAATCAACTCTCTGAAGTCATTGTCAGACTACTATAGCCTACCAATAACGTCTTTAGGGGGTCCTATTATGATAGCATGTAAATGTCTCTAAAAGAATCAATTATTAATGTGAGGGTTGCTGCAAAAAGATACACTACTGCATGTGACTTGGCATTTCACAAGGACCACATTCATCTGCTCTTCCATTGTTTTGGTTCAAGCAAGTGGTGTTTTATGCAATGTGCATGCCAGGTCAGTAGTTGGCGATGTCACTTTGTAAAGAAAGACTACTTTTACAGAGCGCTCGTGCAAACGAAATATGCACGATTACTTCCTGATTGTCGTTAAGGCTGCTCGAGCATTTCCGGTGAACTGTTAGCTGTTCATTCTGTACTCTCTGTACATTGACACAAAACCATCAGTGGTTGACTTTTTAATGTTGAATTCATATTTTAATGCAGTTATCACATTTACCTAATTTGCCAATAAACCAGTTTTATTGATTGCAATAAAGACTAAGCTATTGGGACCGTTTAAAAACGCTGTGTCTGTAATTAGACACACGCACACACATTTTTTTTCCCCCAGCACTTCAAATGTTATTTTTAATGTGATGACCACAAACATTATTTGTTCATCCTTCTGAGATTGTTCCCATTGTAAAACCGAACGTTTAAAAATGTAGGAAATTGAACATTTGATCGAAAACACTTATTTAAAAATAAAAAAGACAATAATTACCACTTTAACCAGCAGATGGCGGCAAAGTAGCATTTATTTGCGCATATATCATTTCCTCTAATCATTTTTCACTTCGTTTTTGACTAAATATTATACATTATAAAATAACTAGGTTTAAAAATACATTTTGTCAACGTGAAGTATGAAGTACTCACAAAATCTCATGAAAAACAATAACTTTTCTTGTGAATGAATTACACAGAAAGCGAGCACCACTCTTTCCCTCTGTAATCACAGCAGCTGTCAGTCAGTGCAGCGCAAGATCAATGATTTTGGCACACTTGTGAAAACACATTTTATTCAATTAATCTAACTAAAGTGCACAATAAATATTTAATTTTTGAAGTTTTTTTTCACATAAAAGTGTGAAAACTGATGGTCGAATTGAATTTAGCCGAGGAGGAACACTGAGGTACGTCTCTATTCATTTATTTTTTATGCTGTCTTACATTTGAATAACTAAATTGATGCTATGCCTGACTATTTAAGTGACTTCTGATTATAAACTAAGTATTACACTACTGATGCTCAACACACCAGCAAATGACATCTCACCGGAAGTTTTCGAGCTGGCTTATATTATTGCGGAAGTTCTAAAGAACGCTCCGTGCATATGGCCCATAATAGACAATGCGAAGTTCAGAGCAGCAGGCCGATCTTGAACGCACGACACCATTTCTACACAGCGCTGTGAAGAAAGTGCTTGAATTCAAAGCAGAATTAATAACACCACTGTGAAATCTTATGAGAAGCATTCACATTTGTCGCAGAATTCTCTGTTAAACCACAGATATCAGATCAAACAGTGCCGACGTGGAAACTGTTTGGTATCTGTGGTTTAACAGAGAATTCTGCGACGAATGTGAATTAGATTTCACAGTGGTGTTATTAATTCTGCGGTGAATTCAAGCGCTTTCTTCACAGCGCACGTGTAATCTGGAAACCATGATAAACATTGTGCCACTAACACTAACAGAAACAACTTGTGGCAGAAATGGTCTAATGTTTTCGAGTGCTTTTAAGTGCTTCACACAACTTTTCCCAGCACTTCAAATCTTTAAATATTGCCCAATTTGAATGTTATTTTTAATGTGATGTCCAAAACATTATTTGTTCATCCTTCATATAGTTTGTCCCCATTTGTAAAACTAAAGGTTTCACATTGTAGGAAAGCAAACACTTATTTAGAAATAAAAAAAGACAATAAATTATCACTGTAGAAGATGCTGCAGAGGAGCACTTATTGGCTTATTAGCCATTTCTACACCCTAGTATTTTTAATATTTATTAACAATAAAATAAAAGGTAATAGTGTCTGCATCTCAACTCAAGCTCAGTGCTTTTCTGTCAGCCCTCACAGCGCTGCCAAATCAGGGGCTTGTGCCACCTTAGAACTTAAAGGGTTAGTTCACCCAAAAATGAAAATTCTGTCATTAATTACTCACCCTCATGTCGTTCTACACCTGTAAGACCTTCGGAACACAAAATAAGATATTTTTGATAAAATCTGATGGCTCAGTGAGGTCTGCATTGTCAGCAAGTTTCAAATGCCCAGAAAGCTACTAAAGATTCAACCTTAATGTTATGAAGCGACAAGAATACTTTTTGTGCGCCCCCAAAAAAAAAAAAAAATAGTGATGGGCAATTTCAAAACACTGCTTCATGAAGCTTCGAAGCTTTACGAATCTTTTGTTTCGAATCAGTGGTTCAGAGCGAAAGTCACGTGATTTCAGTAAACGAGGCTTCGTTATGGCATAAGTGTTTCGAAATTTCAATGGTTCACCAATGGGGGGCGATGATCTCTGTGAACCCATTAATCACATCTATGGGTTTTACCTGATCTCTGATCAGTTTTATACATTTGTAGATGTTTTAATTAGACATTAGTAGTCCTATAATTAAAAAGAATAATAGTAGTTAATAGTCTCTTAGTCTCCTAAACAGGCCAATAAGAGATTATTAACTACTATTATTCTTTCGTTTACTGAAATCACGTGATTTTGGCAGTTTGATACACGCTCCGAACCACTGATTCGAAACAAAAGATCTGTAAAGCTTCAAAGCTACATAAAGAGTGTTTTGAAATTACCCATCACTAGAAATTGTTGAATAAAGTGGTTATTTTGGTTTTTTTTGGCACAAAAAAACACACACAAAAAAAAAACACAAAAAGGATTTTCGTCATTTCATAACATTAAGGTTGAACCACTGTAGTCACATGAACTGTTTTAAATATGTCTTTAGTAGCTTTCTGGGCACTGAAAATGTAAATTATCTTGCTGTCAATGGAGGCCTCACTGAGCCATCAGATTTTATCAAAAATATCTTAATTTGTGTTCCGAAGATGAACAAAGGTCTTACAGGTGTGGAACGACATGAGGGTGAGTAATTAATGACAGAAATTTTCATTTTTGGGTGCTACTGCCCTCAAATGTTAGTCAGGAGCCCTGCAGTGGTTCTCGAGGTCAGAAAAGTATAATGATGTTAAACGAATGTTGTCTGTTGTATATTTTTACTGCTAAACAACAAAATGCTGTAAATATTGCCGCAAATTTTGAGAAAAGCCGCCGCAAATTCAGTCATTTTAGGCTGCAAAAATCAGAAAAAAGTCCTGTGAAATCCTGGAAGGACTGATATATGAATAATATTAATTTAAAATACACTTATAGCTTACAATGTATAAGAAAATAAATTAGTGCATAATAAAACCAATTGAACATAATTTCTTACACTTGATTAACTGTTAATTAATAGATTTTGGGGGGGGACCCAATTTGTCACTACACCATCACATTTTTCACAGATGAGCGTTTTTGTAGTTTAGAGAAGATAACGGTATCTTTTTCAAAAAACTTGCACTTTGAAACCTGTTTTCAAAATTTTGCATTTTCGGGCACCCAAAACACCTTTGTCGTGTAAATGAATGGCCAAATGCATAAAAAAGTTGTGTTTTTAGGGTACATTTACATGACAATGATATGCTTAAAACAGATAAGTTTTCCTTTTCAGTTTTCCGCATACAGACGACACCATTCTCAAAATGATCCCTATAGAGTACCTCAGGGATGACGTGTTTTTGTAGGCCAACCCGGAAGTTAGTGGCGCACAGGTTCGATCGAAAGCCAATGCATTTTTCCCATACACTTTTGGAAAATAGCAAAAAAATAAGCTCTGTGTTTAACAAAGGGTTATGACACTTACACGTTTTGTCTATCAAGATAATCTTTACAAGTTAACACAACATTTATACATTTTGAAGCTTAAATAAAGTTGTCAGATATAAAAAGCTAACAGTAGGCTATAAACGGCCTACAGCACACCATGGTCGCGGATCAACGTCACCACCACCAAGCTTCCTCAAACTTTATTTAAAAAACAACTTTATTTAAAAACAAGCTCGCTGATTATGATCTGCGATGTGTAATACTTATCCACTTTTGCATGAGAAATGCTGTCCAGATGTCCTGTTTGTCATGATGACGTCTAAAGTCCCGCCAAAGGAAGTAGTCCCTTTTAGCGACTTGTTAGCAACCGCTGTTTTTAAGACACAATAAAGGTTTAAAAAAAATCACAAGCGGCTTATAACTGGTGTGTTTTATGTCATAGATCAAAATGTGAAAATATTTAGAGGCTTTGTTAACCACAGACCTTATTTTAGGCGATTTAGCAAAAACCCATTCAAAAAACCCATAGACCTTAGTGTGATGGAACCGGAAGTCCTAAAATGCTAACTCAATTCCGTGTTTTGCCTACAAAAACACGTCATCGCTGAGGTACTCTATTCACACGGATCCACGAAAACGACTAAAAATGCTGTATTCTGCTGTCAGGCCATTAGATGGCGATGAAACACTATAAACTGAACATGTAATGCGTATGTCCATGAAGTCAACGTGTTCACAGATTTGTTGTTTACACGGAGACCGTTTTCAAAAACGTGTACTTTGAAACCCATTTTCAAAAGTTTGCGTTTTCAGGCACCCAAAACACCATTGTCATGTAAATGAACAGCTAAAACTCATAAAAAGTTTTACGTTTTAGTTGAAAACGGTGTCGTGTAAACAGCCCCTTACATTTACACAACAATGATATGCTTAAAACGGAGTTTTTCCTTTGAGTTTTCTGCATATTGACGACACCATTGTGTCAAGACGATACCCATTCACACGAATCCGTGAAAACGACTAAAAACGCTGTATTCTGCTGTCAGGCCATTAGATGGCGATAAAACACTATAAACTGAACATCTAATATGCATGTGCGTGGCGTCATCGTTTTCACAGATTTGCATTTTTGTTGTTTACACAGAGACCGTTTGCAAAAACTTGCATTTTGAAACCAGTTTTCAAAAGTTTGCGTTTTCAGGCACCCAAAATGCCATTGTTGTGTAAATGAATGGCCAAAACGCATAAATATTTTACATTGTTAGTTGAAAACGGTGTCGTGTAAATGCCCTCCTAGTTCTTTACAAACAAGGCACTTCTATCAAATTCATCTGGTTTAACAGTTAAGCAGCTAGGTCTCTGTCTTTGTATAATTGACAATCAGAGGCTCTGAATAGGTTAATGAGCCTAATTAACATAATTGATTGGCAGGACTGTGGCCCCATCTGGTTTCCAAGACAGACGTTTGGTTGTGTTTTATGTTTGTGTTTGATTTTCCAAGCTGACTTATAAATGGTTTGATATTGTAGTGTCTGTAATGTACATGCTGACACAGGTGTAGCAGAAATGGATACTGGGCTAGAGGACCTTGAGCTGAGAGAGTCACAGAGGGAGTACCTGGACTTTTTGGATGATGATGTGAATTATTTGAATCTGTTTCTTTCTCTTTTTGACCTGTTTTGTGTAAACACTTTGTTACACTAAATCTTTTGTCATTTACAGCAAGACCAGGGTATTTATCATGAGAAGGTCAGGAGTATGGTGTCTGAGGGCCAGTGTCGCCTTATTGTTAACATTAATGATCTGCGACGAAAAAGTGAAAAAAGAGCTAAAGAGTGAGCATTATTTTAAAAAATTGTTCTGACTTTTCAATTTTCTCATATAATGAAGTACTTGAATTTGTCCCTGAATCTTCTGACACTGATCTGAATAATTTTCTCTTCTCAATAGATTACTGAAGAATGCTTTTGCTGAGCTGGTGGCGTTCCAGAAAGCTCTGAAGGACCTCGTGGCTTCAATAGACACCACTTACGCTAAGCAGTTTGAAGAGTTCCACGTTGGTTTTGAGGGCAGCTTTGGGAGCAAACATGTGTCTCCACGTACTCTAAGCGCACGCTTACTGGGAAATCTCGTGTGTGTGGAAGGCATTGTGACCAAGTGTGAGTAGGATTTACTTCATTTTACAAATTATCGTATTATGCTTTTCTTTTCAAATAGTTAAAAATAATGAAATTTTATTCTGAACCTTGATTTTTATAGATCGAAGTGTTTAGGTCAGAGCTGTGGATTCACACTTAGTGTAGATCTACTGTATAATGTGATGTGTGTTTATTCCACCTCAATGATTATTATGCATTATATTATGTTGGACACGTTGTCTTTTCTAACTTGTAATTTTGATGTGATCTGTAGGTTCCTTGGTCAGGCCCAAGATTATGCGTAGTGTCCACTATTGTCCAGCCACTAAGAAAACCCTGGAACGAAAATACACTGATCTTACTTCATTGGATGCTTTTCCTTCCAGTGCCATCTATCCAACCAAAGTAAGTTACATTGGTGTGGGTTATTTATTTGTTTGTTTTATAGTTTTATAAACTATATTCAACTATTTAACCATTTAACTTTTTAACAAAAGAATGTTAAATATATTTATTTATAATTTTATTTAACTCTTTATTTAACTAATTTAATAAACTATTAAACTTAATTTATTTGCTTATTTATAAACTATATTAAACTATTTATTTAACCATTTCATTTAACCTTTTAACAAAATTTATTTATAATTGTATTTAACTATTTAACTAATTTAATAAACTATTTATTAAACTATTTGCTTATTTATTTATTTGCTTATTTATAAACTATATTAACCATTTAATTTAACTTTAACAAAATAAAAAAACAGCTAAATAAATAAAATTGCAAATATAGTTAAATGTATATTATTTTTGTTAAAGTTAAATGGTTATAGTTTATTAGTTTATAAATGCGTAGATAGTTTAAGTAGTTAAATAAAATTATAAATAAATGTTTAACTATTTATTAAACTGTATTTGCTTATAAACTATTTAAGCATTTAATTTGACTATTTATCAAAAAAGTTATTTATAATTGTATTTATAGAACTTATTTAAACTCTTCAACTATGTATTCATATAAATATTTAAATAAATATTTAACATATATAGTTAAACGAATACATTTAAATACAAATGTATGTATTAGATTTATCAATTTAACTAGTTACATTTAAGTAATTAAAAAACAATTTAATGTATTTCATTTAGATTTTTAAAATTAAATTATTTTTTTTTATTTTTTGCTCCTGGATCGACATCTTTTGTTGGTCCTGTAACCCATTCCTTTCATAGAAGCATGGATGTTTATCTAGGAGCATGTCCTAGTTGGCAAAATCCCAGTAAATGATCATGCTATGATAACCACTGACTAAGTGTTATGAGGACACAAGAATCACACAATGAATCTTGCATGTGTAGGATGAAGAAAACAATCCTCTGGAGACGGAGTTTGGGCTGTGCTGCTATAAGGACCACCAGACGCTGACCATTCAGGAGATGCCTGAGAAAGCCCCAGCAGGACAGCTGCCACGATCTGTCGACATCATTGCGAACGATGACCTCGTTGACAGGGTGAAACCAGGTGACCGTGTGCAGATTGTAGGGGTCTACCGTTGCTTGCCTGCGAAACAGGGTGGCTTCACCTCTGGGACCTTCAGGTGTGTGTATACTTGAACTTGAACTTGATCAAGGTTGAAATTTGAAGACATGAAATTAACTTCCTGATTCTCTGCAGAACAATCCTGTTGGCTAACAATGTGAAGCTTATGAGTAAAGAGATTGTGCCGACGTTCTCTGCAGATGATGTTGCCAAGATCAAGAAGTTTTGCAAAGCTCATTCTAAAGTAAGAAGACAGACCGCTTTATTTACTTAGTAGTTTATTCTGAACTTGGCTGCAGTTCTCAAACTAGACCATAGAGTACTAGTGCTAATGGTTTCTACAAAGTATTTAGGCTCGCAGTGCTTTTGTGACACTCAGCCCTGATCGGTTTCATCTTTGCTATGCAAGGTAAGATTATTGTTCTGTTTCAGGATGTGTTTGAGCAGCTGAGCCGTTCTTTGGCTCCCAGTATCCATGGTCATGAGTACATAAAGAAGGCCATTCTGTGTCTGCTGTTGGGAGGCAATGAGACCAACCTGGAGAACGGAACGCGCATCAGAGGAGACATAAATATTCTGCTCATAGGTTTGTGATGTTTATGATTATGGTTTAGTAAAAATGTATAACAGGGAAAAAAATCTAAATATATTAAAGTTTATAATGTTACTGATGAAGAGCATGTGTGCTCGAAATATCACCTTTGTCATAGTCTGTTAATGAACTCCAGTATTTTTGCAGCTTATGTATGTACACACACTAATATGTATATATGATAAATGAGAAATTCTTATATATATTATATAATTTTATTTATATAATTTATTTATGAATAATTTATTTGCATACATTATGTATTTAATCCATATTTATTAGTAGTATCTATAGTATTATAAAATATAAATTTTAAAATTATAAAATATAAATTATAAAATGTTAATATATTATTATAATTTTTTTTAAATATAAATATAAAATAAAAAAAAGTTCTTATAAGAACTTATAATATACTAAATATATTATACTATATTTTATTAATTTCTTTAAGTTTAATATTTATACAAATTTAATCCATTTATATACATTTAAGAATTATTTAGATTAATTTATATATATATATATATATATATATATATATATATCAAATCTTTATTATAATGTAATCTTTATGAAAGTTTAATCTATTGATACAATTTATATACATTTTATTATAAATGGAAAAAATGATTTATAAAAAGAAACACTTTATATCAATAGATTACATTAGTATAAATACATTAAAGATTAAATATTTTATTTATATGAATGTATAGATTAAATGAATAAATTTAAATAACCACCACTATGCTCCTCATGCCAGAATATCTTAAACTTGTTGTTTCTCTAGGAAATTGTATTAATTTTATTACACTTTGAATAAACACTGGAGTCAACACTGTATATTTATATAAATGAAACCTTAATTATGTAAATCGACTAAATAAATTCTTTTCTATTTTATTTATATGTAATTTATTTGCTTATATGAAACTTTATGTATTTTTATGTATTGGTTAGCTGGCTGGCTAAGTCAGTTCTGGACCCATAGTTCAGTGTTTTTCATTTGACTGTTTTCAGGAGATCCTTCAGTAGCGAAGTCTCAGCTGCTGAGGTATGTTTTGTTCACGGCACCGAGGGCAATTCCCACCACTGGACGAGGCTCATCTGGGGTGGGTCTGACAGCAGCGGTCACGACTGATCAAGAGACGGGTAACACTTGTCATGTGTTCAGCCAAAAAAAATCAGACATTTCTAGACAAATCATTTCACTCAGTGTGTATCTTGGAAATGCCCGAGTATACTTTTTCTATTCCTGCAAGTATTCAACTTTTTCAAGATTTGTCAAATCTGGCAACAATGGCATCTTAAAATTGGCATGATGAGGCAGAAGCTAAAAACTGTAAAGTGCACTTCATCCTGTCTAATCCAGGTGAGCGTCGCTTGGAGGCCGGAGCCATGGTTCTTGCTGACAGAGGTGTGGTGTGCATTGATGAATTTGATAAGATGTCTGACATGGACCGAACAGCTATCCATGAGGTGATGGAGCAGGGTAGGGTCACCATTTCCAAAGCTGGGATTCAGGCGAGGCTTAATGCTCGCTGCAGTGTGTTAGCTGCTGCTAACCCGGTGTATGGAAGGGTAAATAATGACTTGATTGGTAAAATATATATGGTAGTTGGTTTGCTTTCGTTTCTAATAATCCTACTGTATTCTTCACCCAGTATGACCAGTATAAGACCCCAATGGAGAACATCGGGCTCCAGGATTCCTTGCTTTCCCGATTTGATCTGCTCTTCATTGTTCTGGATCAGATGGATCCGGATAGCGATCGGGAGATCTCGGAGCATGTGCTGCGGATGCATCGTTACAGAGCGCCGGGAGAGCCGGAGGGAGCAGGTGAGACTGCCATCTGGAGGCCAGAGCACAAACAGCACTGGAGATGTGTGTAGATCGGTGGTTGTCAAACTTTGTTTTAGTTGATGGATTGTTTTAACCATAAAAACCAAACTTGGGTTCACTGGCTAAGTTGGACTGAACACTTGTACTGAATACACTGATTGATAACAGTTATGTTACTGAAGTGAAACAAAATTAATACTATCAAGTATGTATTATATACATATATCAATTATAACTTTATAATTTAATATTCAATTTTTTTTTTGTAAAATATGTATTTTGGTAGTGGTAATTACAATAATATATTAACTTTATATTTTAAACAAATATATTTTAATAAATATTATATAATTTAAGTTAAAAATATTTTAAATAGACTTCAATTATATTGTGTATGTGTGTGTGTGTGTGTGTGTGTATATATATATATATATATATATATATATATATATATATATATATATATATATATATATATATATATAATTTGTTTAGAGAGAAATATAATTAAATTAAAATATTTTATATACATATGTATATGTAATAAATATTTTACATTATGTATTTCTCAATAGACACGTGCGTATATATGTAATGAATTATTTTACGTTTTTTATAAAAAAATCTTTATTCACATACACAAGTACTTTTTTTTTTTTTTTTTTTTTTTTTTTTTGCATTATATTCTTTCTCTCTCATATATATTATGATTCATTTTTATAGCAACTGATTATATGATTTATATATTCAAGTTGTGTACATTTTGTTGCTCTCATTCTGTCATGTCTGTACCAACAGCAATGCCGCTGGGAAGTACAGTAGACGTATTCGCCACAGACGACCCAAACATCACAGAAGCAGCTGAGCAGGAGCTACAGATCTATGAGAAAAAAGACACTGTCCTGCATGGCCACAGGAAGAAAAAGTACATCTCTCTTCACTTAGATTTAAAATCTACTTTGTTTCCTTAGAAAGTGTGTAACAAAGTCAGTCTACCATAATCCATTGGGTTTCTGTGGTGCTCATCATAATCATTTGAAAGGGAGAAGGTTGTTACCATGGAGTTCATCAGGAAGTACATCCATGTTGCTAAGCTGGTAAAGCCGGTCCTGACGCAGGAGGCATCGGACTACATAGCAGAGGAGTATTCCAGACTCCGGAGCCATGACCAAGTCAACAGTGACTCCGCCAGGGTCTGTAGAGCCCGTTTAAAGTTCAGATGTACCACTATGCATTTATATTATGAATCATACTATTGTTACTCTGCAATTGTTTGGTTTGGAATAGACTGACTGTGTCCATTCCTTCAGACGATGCCTGTGACCGCTCGAGCTCTGGAAACCATGATTCGATTGTCTACAGCTCACGCCAAGGCCCGCATGAGTAAAACCATCGATCTGGGAGATGCAGAAGCTGCACTTGAACTCATGCAGTTTGCTTATTTCAAAAAGGTACGCAACTGTTCACATCCAGAACTGATAGTAGTTCAGTGTTGCTTGTTAGGGCCTGTGCACTGCTGGTGCGAGGACCCTATTGGAATTGCTCCGTTTATGTTTAATGTAATTTGTTTTGACTGTAGATTCTGGAGAAGGATAAGAAGAGGAAGGTACCCGAGGACTCCGAGATGGACGTCTCTCAGAGCCAAGAGACAGAGAGTCAAAGGAGCCTGAGGTCAGTGTGAATGGGAGATTGACACTACAGTAAGATCAGGTGAAGTAGCAGGTGTGAGCTGACTCTGTCTACAGGAAGCGTTCTCGCATCTCTAAAGATGATGATGTGGAAATGACCCAAGAAGGAGAAGACTCTGACCCTTATGATTTCACAGAGGAGGAAAACAGTAGGTCAACTGATTGAGTTTCACTTTCTCAGTTAGCTTTGCTAGGAGCCAATACAGATTTTTGTTTATTTGTTTTATTAAATGTCAAGGCAGTTCAACCCAGTTAATTTGTTTTTCTTTACACTGAATTTTAACCCTATAAAGCCTACTGTATCATTTATGTAAAATTATAAGGCATCTAAACTTCTAAACACCCTCTTCACATTGTGGTACACGTCTTTTTGCTCTGACAAGTTTAATGAGCTTTATAAACTAAACCTAAACAATTGCCTACAATATTTCAAGATGAAAGATGACTTGATTATCCATGCATCAGTTTTTAGAAATATCATGTTTAAATGTCAGTATCGAATATGATCCGTCAGGCTATTGAGGAACGTATATTTGTAGATCTCTTGTCATCATTGTATTGTATTGCTTTGCATTGTTTGCACAATACACAAACTACAGATCTTGACTTATAAAATGATAATCACGAAATTATAATCAAACCAATCATAAACTAATAATAAAATCCATAATATAACTAATCATAAAATCATAATCATAAACAATAATCATAGAATCATAATCCTGACTCATTTCTCATGTCGGGCTTTACAGGGTTAATATTTTGAATGTTTTCAGTGATAAGTTTGAAACTGATCCAAATGTGGTGATGTTGTTAATGATGACAGCTCAGTCGAGTCAGAAGAGCAGGCCGGTGTCTCAGAGGAGCAGTCAGAGGAAGAAGGCTGACATCAGTCAGGACAGGTACAGTTCTCTTCATTTTCAGATTCAGCCTGTGCCAATAATGTGAATTTTCCTACATTAATTTTCCATTAATTAGAAAAGTTTGCACTACATCAATCATCATTCCACCAGACTACACTTGGGTTCTCTCACTCTCTTCCCCAAATCCACTATGGAAAACAATCAAAACCATACTTTATATTTAAGTGTTTCTACTATTTTGTAAATGACAAATTGTAAAAAATATTGCTCCTTGACATGAAACTCTGTCCAACTCTGTCTATCCAGCAGCAGTGCAGACATTAATAATAAATTAGAATTAGGTTGGTTCTTCTCCTTTTGTTTCCACTCCCTTATTTTATTTACATTTGTTTTAGTCAATTTAACAGGCTAACTGCACATTAGATATGGAGACTGATTCTTGACAGCCTTTCATGTGACCTTTTGCTACATTTTTAGATTGAAAGTCTTCAAGGCGGCTCTACTGAAAGCCTTCAAGGTGACCCGGTCTCAGTCTGTGGCAGTGCCTGATCTTCTGACTCACATTAACAAAGGCCAGGACGAGGAGTTTGACCAGACCGAGATTAACCTTCTGCTGGAGCGCATGCAGGATGACAACCAGGTCATGCTCTCAGAGAACGTGGTGTTTCTCATCTAAAGGATTGCCAATGGACAGCTGCAGCTTTTGTGAATTCAGAAATGTAGATAACATTGAAAGTATTTATATGCCAGCTCTGTTACAGACTGTAGCAAATTACTAATAAATTGTGAGCATTAATGGTTGATTATATATAATATATATATTTTTTTTTTTATCAATTTATTTAGGTTTTTGAGTCCACTCTTCTTTTAAATGGACATTTGGGGTTCTGTAAGAGAAAATTCAGGATAATGGGAGTTAGATGCATTTATATTTGATAATGGTACAGTTATCAGGTGTGGAAGAAGAAAACTGAGTTATGTATATGGACACTCACAACCATCTGTCCTTTCCGGCTCAATCTCTCTGTCTCTTTCCATCTGTCGTCTTCTCCTTCGCATGTAGAACAGTGCACTCACAACAAGACCAAGGAACATGGCAGCTCCCACAAAGACACTTACTGCCACTGTTGCTGTAGAGCTTCCACTGGAGTCCTCAATCTCTAATCGCAGATCTCTGAATTCCCGTCTCCCAAACTCACTCGACTGAGGCTCCAAAAGTCCAGTCACATCTATTGAAGTTAGTAGTCAACTTATGTCATATATCATAGGAATTTCACAGGAATGGAATAAAAACTTGCTGCTCACAAACCTTCAATGGAGAGGAGGAAGATGGCATCATCTCCTTTAATGAAGCTTCGACTCTTCAGACGATCATGTGTGATGTAACTGCTGGTACCATAACCGGGTCCCCGGTAGTATGAACTGCCATCTGTGTCAGTGACTAGACTGCCTACTTTTCGTGGGTCATCCCAGAAATACTCCACATTACCCATGGCTGTGCAAAGAGAAAATATAATATTTATAAAATGTCTTGTCATTTATCTCTAAAGCTGTGTCTACATTAATCCAGATAGATTTGAAAATACATCTTTTTCTTTACGTTTTTGCCTTCTGTTTATGCGTTTTTGTATTTGAAGATGCTTTCCTGTGGACAAATCTGAAAAGTCTGGACTGTGAAAATGGAAGTATTCAAAAATGAATGTTGATGCATATTGTACTCATAGATATCTATGGTTATACTGGCATTGTTGTGCCTGCTATTCATTTCATAGTGTTAATATGGAATAAATGTTACTTTATACTATCTTCATGTATATTACATTCCTGCATAGATGACAGAAAATTGCTGTCCTGTGGCAAAACATGAAGACAACTGCGTTTTAAATGAAATGCAATTTTGTGTGCAACCTGAATGCACCAGTAAGTGGTGAGATATTTTGTTAATAAAATGATTGTGCTAGAACAATATGAGAACTTTATTATGTCTGGTCTCTTGGTATCATTTCAGCGAGCTTTCATTATGTTTTACGTATGTGCAGTAAGATGATTCAAGTGCTTTCTGACGTTTCAGTGTGGATGAGAAACTTGGAAAATGCTTAAAAACTCTAGTGTGGACGAAGAGCGTTTTGAAATGAATACACAGTTTTCAAATGTATCCGGATGAATGTAGACGTAGCCTAAATAATCTAGAACGTGTATCAGTACTTCGCATATATGCATTAATGGCTCATAAAAATGCCTACTATCTGCTGCTTTCGGTGTTGGGAAAGTTACTTTTGAAAGTAATGTTACAATATTGCGTTACTCCCTAAAAAAGTAACTAATTGCATTACTTCGTTACTTTTTATGGAAAGTAATGCGCTCAGTGTTGAGGGGTAAAGCATTACAAGTAACTTGAGTTACATAATCAGATTACTTTTACTCAAGTAACTAGTAAAGTAGCACATTCATTTTTCAATTTACATCAAAATGTCTAAGTTACTTTTTCAAATAAGTAACGCAAGTTACTTTGTTTTTACTTTTATTGACTGACAGCTCTCCTGTCCCCATGTTGATAAATTTAGAGTGTTGAACTCCTGTATCCTAGCTTTAATGCAGAATGTTTGAGCTGCGCCCTCTACTGTACAGGCGTAAATATGCATTTCCTTCAGCCTGAGGCTTATTCATTAACTTTTGGTGTGAAAGGGCCTTTACATCTTTACATCTTTTTGTTAATGAAAAACAAACAAACAAGCAAGTTGAGAAAAAGTAACGCAAAAGTAATGTAATGCATTACTTTTCATAAAAAGTAACTAAATAACGCAATTAGTTACTGTTTTAGGGAGTAATGCAATATTGTAATGCATTACTTTAAAAGTAACTTTCCCCAACACTGAATGCATTATGTTACTTTTGCATTACTTTTTCTCACCTGCTGCCATTCTGGAATACAGAATGAATAGGACAGTGTCAAAAAAATAGGAAGAAAAAAAGTAACCCAGACATTTTGTTGTAAATTTAAAAGTAATGCGTTACTTTACGTGTTACTTGAAAAAAAGTAATCCGATTACGTAACTCGCATTACTTGTAATGCGTTACCCCCAACATTGCTTTCATGCCTCCCCAACACTGTTTATATCTTACAGTCAGTGGAGGTCTTGGCTGGATCAGTAGTGATCATCCTTATGTTGTTCATTCGGTGTTGTATGTCTGGATTCTGGTCCATCAGCTCTATGGATGCCTGTTGCCACGGACACGGCCATTGGAGATTTTCATCATAAGGTCCAGAGGTCAAGTGGAGGTAGATTGCCATATTATCTGGGCTATCCTTTAAGCCATTAATGTACAAACCAATCTGAAACGAGTAACCATCTGGGGATAGGAAGCGGGGGCTGTAGGTTTTGGTGCCGGCAGCAGTTGTAGCAAGAAGACTGGTAAAATCATGAATACGCCAAGTGTACTGAGGACACTGGGTCTCTGAGAGGTTGATGTCATCCAGAGACAGGCCACCCTTTGATGCGTCTCTTCCTTTAACTCCTTCAAACACCACTCTGAATTTATCAGAGACATCCAGCGTCACATGGTGTATTTCCCAGGAGTCTTTAAGTCCACCTAAATAATACAAGTATACATTACCAATAGCAAAACAATTTGTCCTTAAGGTGTGGTCACTAAATTTTGCAGAAGTAACGGGTGTAACGGTACACAAACATGACAGTTCAGTGCATACTGTACCTCAGTATTAAAGTCACGGTTCGTTACAGCAGGGGCGAGAAAACAAAATTGCTTCTTTTTTTTTTATTTTTTTTTTATTAAACAGTGGTTTATTAAACAAACTGTGTCTCTCTCTTTAAATAAATTCTATTATAATTATCTATTATAATTTTCTTACGGATAAAAAAAAATCTCAGCTAATGCTGTAAACTATATACAGGAAGCCCTTTCTTGCACATTACTTAATATTAAAGATTACAATTAACAACAGAGCCCAAACTATTAAATTCAGTTGCTATATATTTTTAGATATAAAAATCAACACTCAAATAAAAACAAACAAACATGTAAATTGCACATAAGGCAGGTTTTTGCGTTAACTTCTAAATCTAATTATAAAATTATTTTTCTACTCCAATTCATTTTTGAAATATGATCATTTACACAGTTACTGTCATAACTTGTTTTCATGACAAATTTATTTAAACATATATTAAATAATTAAGACATTACTAATAGGTAAAGTAAATATAATGAATATATAAGCTAATATAGTGCATATATTTAGTGAAATGTTCCCTCTAGAGTTCATTTCTCCAGTGAACTAACATGCTGTGGACACTAAATGACTAAATGACTTACCTGAGGTAAATGTAATGCTACGTGAGAGATTTATTCTCAAGCTGTTTTAATGATGTCTTTCCATGTGTGAAACACTGGTTGAGAGATTACACGTAAACATATCTATGCATAGGTCGTCTGTTCTTCTTCTGCGCTTTTTCCTGTTGTGGCAGTTAGCACATAGTGTTGCATTACCGTGTGCGCCCCCTTCAGTAGCTCAGACAGAAATCAATTTTAAACAAAGCAGCTTTCTATTGGTCAAGGCATTGAATTCACACGACCAACTTAAACTCGAGTGAAATCTGCGTGGGGACCTTTTTTGCCTTCACACAAAATTTCCGATCGCCCAGATTCCTATTGGAGCGACTGGATTTCTTCTGCAAAATTTTGCTGAACAATGGTACATGTGACCAAACCTTTAAAGTTAAATAGTTCTTTATTTGGCATTTTAAATATTTTGATTTATTACCACTGATCTTCTGAATGAGTCTCAGGTCTCCTTTGGGGTTTTCAGCTGTGTATTCGCGCACCCAGATGTTTAGCTGGTCATCAGCGCCCCCGCTGCTGTAATAATAGAACTGCAGGCATTGGGAGTGTCTTTTGGGGTAAAAGAGGCGACTTTCCAGGTAAGCTTTGTCTCCTTGGGTACCTGTGGCTGTGCTGAAATGCATGAAGTACCCAACCCCTGTAAAAGTATAAACTTTATTAGATAATAGGCTACTAAGTCTTGTCGCTTTCTCACACCTCTTTGAACCTTATAATGGAGATTAAAGATCATTTTACATGTGATTATATCAACCCTTGACAAGAAGAGTCTAGAGAAGGTCAAAGAATGATATTTCCTTATAGTGTCAGTAAAACATGTTTATAATGAAGACCAAAGTGCCACCATAATATCATAAAAGAGTTATCAATGCAGGATTATGGACTATGAAATATTCAACTATTTCCACAGTGGTGGTATACCAGTGAACAGACAACATTTAATAAACAAATATGTTTTCCACACGCTACCATCCCATTTAAAGGATTAGTTCACTTTAAAATACCCCAAGATTGCGTTTGTGTAAGAAAAATATCCATATTTAACAAGTTATAATTTTGGATTTTGGACAAATGAGATTTCACAATGGGCAGGGCTACCCTGTACAATGGCACATAAATGGAAACCTAAGTTCTGTTAGCTCACTTGCAAGAAGTTTGGTCGCCAGTTACATAGCTCCAAAAAAAGATTTAAAAACATTGTTGGGTTGAATCCTGCTTTTGTGTTTAGGGGTGTTCATATACCTTGACATTGACCCAGAGTTGTGTAGTCCGTCTTTGGACCGGCTTCTACAGTTTGTACACGAGCCCACTTGGCATTTCCACCATCTCCCTGGATCATACCACAGATATTCGGTTCCTCAAAGTGGCAAGAGTCCAGAAAAGTTGAGGTTCTAGCTGGAAGTTTTGAAAGATGAGTGAGAGATGAGTGAGAGATGAGTGAGAGATGAGTGGGACAAGCCAAGTATTGAGCATGTATATACAGCGCAAGCAATCTTTATCTTATCAGTCAAACTAATTTCAATAAAGTTATTACAAATTAATGGAGGATTATTCAGCCAGTCAAGGTCAACTGGTCTCCCACATAAAGTGTGTTATAAAGTGTAATCATAAACTTACTACAATTGTATAGCCTGTTTAGCTTGAGCAGGTCGCTGTCACTAAACTCCATGCGTTGACCAATCACATTCAAGAATTCTGGTATCTTGGTAACGATGGTTGGCTCTTGGTCTTTGTTGAAGGACATCTTACTGTAGTGCATGACCGAACCATAATCATAAGGCACACCGAGAGAGCTTGAAACTGTGTCATCATATAAATTGAAGTTGTGCTCTTTACCTATGTGAGAAACAAACCATGTTTGGCAAGACAGAATGATATCACTAAAAAGAGATTTATTATTTGATGGCATGAATTGATACATGTTTATGAATTCAGTTATTACCCTCTACAATCTGGTCCCACACTATGGTGACGTAGTCATCTCTGTCAGATCTGGACTGCTCGTGCCAGAAACCCAACGCATGCAGAAACTCATGCTCCACTGTTCCTAAACGGTCACAGTTTGAACCAATTGACAACTCCTGTTTCCCCATCTGTCGGTTCCCCACCTTTGAGTAACATCTAGAACAGAGAAAAATCCTGAATTTCATGCTGCTGCAAAAATAACGTTGCAAAAAGTCCTTCATACTGTTGCAGCTTGCACATGCCTGAAGAGTTCTAAAATGCTATTACTGGTCTAAAATATTATACACTTGATTTCAAAGGCCACTTTAGACATTTTACTAACTATATATGTACCTTTGCAACTTTGTCAACTAACTTTCACTAATTTGCAACTACATGTCAACTAGCAATCATTAGAGTATTAGTAGACTGTCTGTTTAACATGCTAACACTTTATTTTTATGCTCCCCAACAGACATTCTGCTGACTATAAGTAACTTTGCAAGTACATGTCAACTTATTCTACTACCCCGAACCCTAACACCTAACGTAACAGTCTAATAATACTCTAAGGTCAAAGAGTTAGCTGATATAGTTACAAAGTGGACCATCAAAATAAAGTGTAACCAATAATTTAATACATTTAAATTAAATTACTTAAATCTATTTTTGTTAATAAAGGGTAGGACTTTCTGTTTTTGTATTGAAAAGTGTGAGAGCACAATATGTTCCATCCAATAAATGTGAATATAATTTGGATTATTGAGTGTAATGTGTGAAGTTTCCTCACCCGCTGCCCTTAAATACAGAAATGTAGTTTGGCTCTCCACTCCAGGGTTTGAAGTCAATACAGGTCTTCAGTCTGTATTGCTCAATTGCTTTCAGTATCACACCTTTGGCATTGATTTCTGTTGAAAATTACATGAGAATGAGAGAACGAGCGTGTAAAGAGAGAAAGACAGTGAGGGATTAAGTTAGAACGAGAATGTCAGATAAAGATCAAAGCATTTATTCATCTGAACTGAATCAGTTATTATAAATTCACCTACCAAGGCTGCTGTCTAGGAAGTACGGCACAGTGGTAGGCCAGAGATACTGTTCACCCAGAATACTGTTTCTGCCTTCTCCCTGTTAAACACAAACCAAACATGGATAAAGCTTAATTTACACATCCCTGTTATTTTATTTGCGAGTAACTTGTAACTTGTTTAGCCTTTATTTTATTTATTTTATTTTATTTTACACAACTATATTTACACGTCCTAAATTTTAGTTACAAACCTCATAGAAAATTCATAATAATAATAATAATAATAATAATATTAATTTTCTATGAGGTTTGTAACTAAAATTTAGGACGTGTAAATATAGTTGTGTAAAATAAAATAAAATAAATAAAATAAAGGCAAGCAGCCATTAAGGGGCCAAGCACAAAGAAGCAAGCAAGAAGTAAAATCATCAGTAAAATACAGCATTTTATTTCATATACTTTATTGTAGTTAGTGGCAATCTAATATTTTGTTCAGTTAAAGCGCCACCAACAGGTGCAATCCCACTACTTTTTGTATGTGTCCTCAGAGTGTGCCCATAAATAAGTGTCTTTTTGGTGAAAATATCTCATTTTGTTTAGGAGTTATAGACATATATATGTATGAGTACATAAAAAAATGACCCATGCATCACTTTGATTGCATTTTTTTTGCCACTTACTATCAAAGTTTTGGCATTTGGGCTAATGTATAGTCAACGACCTATGTTTCAAAATTTCCTACAGTGGTTTCGTCTCGATCAGACTAACGGTTTCGAAGATATTCACGAACGCTGTTTTAACGCTAAGTGGCACTGTCTCAAAACTTCTCAGGCTCCTTCTGGGCATCGTGCTGATGACCCATACTGAGTTTTGTAATGATACGCTAAAGCATTCAAATAAAAATAGAGCATTTTGCTATAAAATGCAAAATGGCCGATGCCCAAAATGGCCAATATGGTAAAATTGGATATCATTCAACTCAACATGCTGCCCTGAATCTAACAAGACCAGTTTTATCATTTTTGGCCAAACCGTTCGGAAGTTATAACCAAAAATATCCATTTTGCTATCTCCGCACCAATAGGTGGCGCTGTGCTGAAATGAGGCGTAGCCTCAGGTCATGCTTGTGATGACATGTACCAAGTTTGGTCAGAATATGCTAAAGCATTGCGGAGATATAGCCTCGTGTCCAATTTGGCATGCTTGAATTTGTTTGCGCGTTATTCGAGAATGGTTCAGCATAGTCTGAAGATGATCTGTTTTTCATGAAAACTGGAGCAACCGTCTAAGGGGAGTAGGTTTTTTGGCGGGAATCAGAGTGAAAAAGAATTTTCTTTCTAACCCTTATGGTTCAAAAGTTATTAACGTAAACATGAGTGAAAATTTGGACAAGTGGTGGCGCTAGAGAGTTTGATCTAGAAACACCAAATTTGCTGTAGATAATGTTGGGACTGTCCTCTATTAGAGTACCAAATTTCATAACTTTCCCACAAGCGGTTCTATGGGCGGCGTTAGACTCCCAGAGTGGAAGAATAATAATAAGAAGAACGTCAACAGATACAATAATAGGTGCCATCGCACTTTCAGTGCTTGGCCCCTAATAATAAAAACATCTCCTTTAATATTTAGTTTGACATCCTGATGTTTATGTTACATTTTCTGGTTAAGCATCTCCTAAAACTTATATATATATATATATATATATATATACAGGTCCTATTTAATAGAAAGTGTCATGAGAATGTGTTTTATAAAACACTGACCTTCTCCATCAGAATGTCTCCTTCCACCAGTTGAAGTCCTGCCTCTGTTGAACAACACAGCGGTTACTGCAGAAGTGGTTTGAAATAATGCTACAGATTAAAGACGCATATTAATGTTTCCACAAACCTTCATTTATTTCAAATATATCCAGGTCTTTTCCATTATCTACATCAATCTCCGTTTCGCCTACAAAAAAAGTCAAAATCCAGAGCATAGAATATAAAATCCTTTAAAATCAAATGTTATTTTGAGAGAATGTGATTATTATGACTCACCTGACAGTGAAGATGTTGGCTTTGAAAGAAAACATTTGAGGAAAAAGTGTCAAAGGTGCACATGTACATCAACAAATTATTACAGTGCAAGCCTTGATATTGTATAACCTACTATTATGAAACCAATTCATCATAAAACTCATTCAGTCCTGAACAGGATCAATACATTTGAATACAACTAAACTAGCTGTGCTCTAAAATATGATAATTTGCTTTTGCTTAGCTTGCATTATTAAACATATGATCACAAAATTGTGGTTTTCTATGACATCTACACCAACCTACAAAGTACTGAATTCTGGACTCACCAAACACAGAGCCGTGGCACATACGGACAGAATGAGAAATGTATGAAGAGAAGCCATGAGATCGCTTTACTCTGAGCTCTTCTCTTCAAAACATCAGTGTGTTTTGTGTATTAACCAATTTATAGAAAAAAAGTGCTTAGTCTGCAATGATAAGAGCCTGCAACTGATAGGATATGATTTTGATAAAAGTAATTATTGATAATGACATGGCTGAAAGTTTATAGCTTGTTTGCACACTATCTTATAAACACTTTCTTAAAGTCCCCCTGTGGTGAAAATCAAGTTTTTAATGTTGTTTATATGTCTGTGTGGTGTTTTTAATATGCTTTAAGTCAAACCATGTGCAAATTCATAAATCAACACCACTGCTGAGTATTTTGTTTAAATCTAAAGACAGTTTTAAAAACGCAGTTTGAAATAGCTGGTGTTTCTGACGTCAGTAACTTGTAACCAATCATGTCAAAGTGCCGACGGGCTTTATATCATTAACTCTGACCGCTCTGAAGCAGGAGAGTCGGTTATCCCGGTACATTTTTCTGTTGATATGAAAAATCGGGTAGATTTAGCAGTATAGCGGGTGTGTAATGTATATAACGATGTTATGATGAACTATATGCCTTTCTACACTGACATTCTGAGTTGTTCAAAGCATTTCTAAGGACACTGATTGTTAGAAGGCAGCTGTCTGACTCTGAGATGACAAACGGGAACATTTTTTGTGTAACATTAGCAACACATTATTAGCAGCTGTTTGATAATGCAGTCAAGCAGAAGGCTAATCATATTAAATGCCGTCATGTGTCCGGTACCACTGTGCAGCGTTTACCTCAGTAAGTTGACACTTGGATCTGTGAGCTCGTGCGAGTGGGTGGAGACTGGGCTAATTAGCATATTCATAGATCCCCGTATATTAAATGAAGCAAGGAGTTACATTCATGCTATTTTAAAGTCCCCCTGTAGTCAATTATTTTATCCCTTAAAACTCATCTTTGATCACCAAAATGACATATTTAAAAAAAATGCAAGTGAAAAAAATTTCTTCATGCCTTAAAATAGCTTGAATGTAGCTCTACACCCTTGCCTCATTTAATATACACGGATCAATGAATATGCAAATTAGCCCCGCCTCCACTCGCTCACGCCAGCTCGGAGAGCCTACTGTTGACGAGCAATTTGTTGTTTGTGTTGTGGATATTTAAGAAAAAAAAGCTTGCTTCGCTTCGTATATTCAGTTCAACAGCTGTGCAACTGAACTGCTCATATTTTCCTGACGCTTAAATTGTGTTTTAAATTATGAATTGGTAAAACGCCTTTGCAAAACGGTCTGACTGAATCCACTCGCATTTGTTTGGACTGCTCTCTCACTGAATCACCTGAGGCGATTTCTCAGTAAAACAGACAGTATCAAGAGAACTAGCAGCAGTTTTCCTCTGTGAACATGCTCTAAATGGATGTTTGACAATTTCGTTGCTTTTTTTTTTTGGAGTTTTCAGAATTAAAAAAACATTCAGATGCAATCCTGCAAAATAAATGCACATCCTTGAATGAGCGCGGATTTCCAGAGTATTTACTTAAGCTTATCAGGTAGGCTAATATCTATGGTTTGATCCATTCCAGAGGCGGAAAAAATCAGAATTTATAATGGACTGAATAGCTCTCTCAGAACTTGGCGTGCGAGGCCACACTGACTGACATATGCACATGAATCACGGTCACACGCTCAGAGCAATATTGTTTTAGCTATGTTTTATAGTATTAAAATATTTCGAAGGACAAAAACATGAACTTCATTGGCTTTACTTCAAGTCAGCTGTCACTTTACTTTGGCACAGCCCTTGCGACGGTTCTGTCATTAATTAATATGAATTAATATGATTAGCCTTTTGCTTGGCTACGTTATCAAACAGCTAATAATGTGTTGCTAATGTTACACACACCGTTCCTGTTCTTCATGTCAGACAGCTGCCTTCTAACGATCAGTATCCTTACAAACGCTTTGAACAACTCAGAATGTCAGTGGAGAAAGACATATTGTTCATCATAACATCGTAATAGACTCTCTATATTGATAAATCTACACAATTTTGTCATATAAACAGAAAATATACCGGGATAACCTGGCTTCTCTCGAGACTTTCCTGCTTCAGAGCAGTCATAGTTAATGATATGCTAAAGCCTGCCGGCACGTTGTTGTGATTGGTTACAAGGTAGTCTGTGACGTCACAAACACCACCGATTTCAAACCGCGGGTTTTAGACTGTCTTTGGTTTACTGCAGTTTCAAACATAAAATACTCAGTAATGGTGCTGTCTTATGAATTTGCACATGGTTTGTCTTAAAGCATATTAAAAACACTACATAGACATATAAACAACATTAAAAACTTGATTTTCACCACAGGGGGTCTTTAAGGCAAGAAGAAAAAAAAATCACAGGAAAAATGTTTAAATATGTCATTTTGGTAATCAAAGATGAGTTTTAAGGGATAAAATGAATGACTACAGGGGGACATTAAGTCTGTGATGAAAAAGAGATCCTTTTCACAGTAGAATGTTGTTTCAGTAGAAACTTTTATTACACAAATTAGCTATACATTTTTTTCACATTGGGATGTCATTCAAAAAGTCATTCAAATAATTCATTCAGACGTTATTCCACAGGTATAATACATCCTAAATCCCACATAAAATGTATAAGATAGCCATCTTATATCTTAAAAAGAAAGTGCAAGAGCAGCGAAATTGTGCAAAATGTTTTCAGCAGATAACTCGTTACAGGCATGATCAAGATGTATCAGAGAGAATGAAAATGTGAAAAGAGTACAACTTCAATTTATATGATGAAATGGTGTCATATGAAAATACAACACCGCTTAAATCAGATAATCAACAATTTTCTGTTCCTTTAATAGCAGTTCAATCAAAATGTATCAATCAAAAAATGTTAAAATGTTTTACTTCATATTGGTAAAATTGTTCAATATCATATCTTCAATATACCTTATCTTTAACTGGTGTGTCCATCTGTTGTTTTCAAGCTTTTTTTTAGATGCTGTTCAGAAAAAAAAACCCCTGAGAACTGTGTTGTCATATTTCTGAAAATGAGCTTTAAATGTTTTGCCTATATGATGCTAGAATTGCACACTGGAGGTTCATCTCATCAGATTGGTGCAGGTTCTGCGGATCAGAGAAATAAAGGATTACAGTTAAACATTGACAGTGTGTGAATATATATTTCTTTGATTTGTGTACGTGTTTATGACTTACAGTTATATCGTCCATGTAGTAGCAGTGGCGCAGGTTGAGGTGGCCAATGAAGTCGCGGCTGTAGTACTGCGGATCACCGTGGGGTGCCGCCACACACACTGGACACACCTAGAGGGCGCCAGAGGACACAGAAATCATGAGTGTGTAGCAGTCAGCACTGCTGAGTCATTTAAAACTGAAGTGTGTAGTTTTGGAATGGTAAAATACTTTCTCAAATTAAAATGCAGAGATAAATATAACTGAAAGGAACTCGTTAATATGTTAAATGAATGTGCTGCAAGTTTAATTCAACACATTGGATATTAGAATCACTGACCACACGTCTGAAGTCATTGGCATGATGGTTATTGCAGTGATCGCGTAGATCAAGTTCATCCAGTCCATCATCCTGGCAGTATGGGCACGCAAATGTCCTCACAGTTAAACTGGAAACAAAAAAATCAGTAAAATAACTACAAGTAAAAGACTATTTTTTAGGATAATGTATCAAGGCTGCAAAAAATAAAGGTTCCATTTTTTGTTAGAATGTTAAAAGTTGTGGCTAATGGTTAGAGAGTCAGACTGAGAACCTGAAGGGTGTGGGTTTGATTCTCAATACCGGCAGGAAATGACTGAGGTGCCCTTGAGCAAGGCACCTCAGTGTGTGTTGTGTGTGTTCTCTACTCACTACTCCTAATGTGTGTGCACTGTGCACAAACTTGGATGGGTTAAATGCAGAGGACAAATTCTGAGTATGGTTTACCTTACTTGGCCTTCACATGTCACTTTCACTTTTCACTTTCACATTTACTATTTACAATATAAACTGGATCTTTGTACATGAAAATATATAACTGATATAAAGCTGGCTTATTAGAATATTGCGTTACTCCCTAAAAAAGTAACTAATTGTAGGCTTGCTTGTTTGTTTTTTAATAACAAAAAAAGTCCTATTTTTGTCAAAAGTTAAAGGGTTAGTTGAAAAATGAAAATAATGTCATTTATTACTCACCCTCGTGTTGTTCCACACCCGTAAGACCTTCGTTCATCTTCGGAACACAAAGTAAGATATTTTTGTTGAAATCCGATGGCTCAGTGAGGCCTCCATAGCCAGCAATGACATTTCCTCTCTCAAGATCCATTAATGTACTAAAAACATATTTAAATCAGTTCATGTGAGTACAGTGGTTCAATATTAATATTATAAAGCGACAAGAATATTTTTGGTGCGCCAAAAAAACAAAATAACGACTTATATAGTGATGATGGCCGATTTCAAAACACTGCTTCATTAAGCTTCGGAGCGTTATGAATCTTTTGTGTCGAATCATGATTCGGATCGCGTGTCAAACCGCCAAACTGCTGAAATCATGTGACTTTGGCGCTCCGAACCGCTGATTCAACACAAAAGATTCATAACGCTCCGAAGCTTCATGAAGCAGTGTTTTGAAGTCGGCCATCACTATATAAGTCGTTATGTTGTTTTTTTTTGGCGCACCAAAAATATTCTCGTCGCTTTATAATATTAATATTGAACCACTGTATGAACTGATTTAAATATGTTTTTAGTACATTAATGGATCTTGAGAGAGGAAATGTCATTGCTGGCTATGGAGGCCTCACTGAGCCATCGGATTTCAACAAAAATATCTTAATTTGCGTTCCGAAGATGAACGAAGGTCTTACGGGTGTGGAACGACATGAGGGTGAGTAATAAATGACATTATTTTCATTAAGGCCCTTTTACACCAAAAGAGAAATAAATAATCCTCTGGCTGAAGGAAATGCATATTTACATCTGTACATTAGAGGGCGCAGCTCAAACAAACCTTTTAGCTGTGCTGCCATTCTGGATTAAAGAAGAATAGGATACAAGAGAAGGAAGTTCAACAATCTTAATTCTAAATCTAATATAGAGTAATTTTTGCTTATTTGTATGGTTGAATTGGATCATTGAAGGTCAGCAGCAAAGACATTGGTTAATAAAGTGAGATTAAATACATAAAGTATATTTGTGTAATTTAATATATCTAATTATTACAGGTTTGCGTAAAATTCTGAGATTGCATTTCACTGTTTTTATTCATTTTGAGGAATACTGAATGTTTTTGGGCAAGTGAGATGAGTAAATGAATGTTCACATTTAGTCTAGAACTACAATAACCATCATGTTCACACAGCGCACACAACACCTCTGCACTTTATTTTCTCAACATGGGGACAGGAGAGCTGTCAGTCAATAAAAGTGAAAAAGTAACTTAGATATTTTGTTGTAAATTGAAAAAGTAATGTGTTATTTTACTAGTTACTTGAAAAAGTAATCTGATTACGTAACTCAAGTTACTTGTAATGCGTTACCCCCAACACTGATGAGGATGATATAATATTTGGGGGGCGGTGGCATCTAAAAGAAAACCCCTGCTCTAGAATGTCATTGTATGCTGTAGGATTAGGATTTGTTGAATTACAGGAATAGCCAAAGGTATTCGTTGGAAGGGGTTTTCCACATGTTTTTGGCAGTGCAGTGTGTTTGTGAGCAGAAGTGGATAAACAGATGTCCTCACCTCTGAGGTTGCGGATTCATCTCCATTACAGTGATCTCTGTTTGCCATGGCCTGTGAATTAAACAAAATATGAGTTATCAAAACCATAGTGTATGTCAGTCAAATTATTATCCTCTTGATGGGACTTACCACTCATCAAGCACAGCCTGCAAATCTTCCTGGGGCGGGGCGGGGTTTAGCAGCGATGGGGCGGGGTTTGGCAGCAGTGGGGTGGAGTATGGCTGCAGTAGAGCTGGGGGAGGTGTCTGGGCGACTTGGATAGGACCAGCCGGAGCAGCATTTAAGTTTGCAGGTTGCATGGCAGTCATTAAATTTGCAGGCTGAACTCGAATCCGTGGCATTGGAACGGGCTGTGCAGAGGACATGAAAAGGGGAGGGGCTTGGTTTTGTGGGGCAGGTGCCGGGGCAGCCTGATTGGGCAGATTGACTTGAGCGGCAGTGCCTGTCTGTTGTGCCTGTGAATCTTGAAGTTGGCTGATGATACTGTTAATTTAAAAGTAGTGTTAAATTCTTTCGAGTTTGATAGAAAAGGCACTAAATGTTGACATTTGGCTGAGACTTACTTCCGTATGCTTGAGCCAACAGGTCTTCTTGAATTAAATGTATCAAAATTTCCTGGCAGGATTGGGCGCAGATGTCTCCTTCTATTTGAAGGCTGCAATTAAAATATACATAAGCATTTAGTCTTTAATGAACTCCGCTTACAGAAAGACTTTAGCAGGGCGTTTACTTACTACCACAAATGGATTATTTGCATAAGCGCTGCTTCTGCAGTGTGGACAATGAGTCCTGAATCGAAAAGATTGATTGAGGCATCTCTGGCAAAATCTAGAAGTACAGAGTGAGACAAATAGTGTGTGAGAGAGTAAAATAATCAACTATCAGAAGAAGAAGATTACAGTGGCTAACCTCAATTGACTTATCATGTGATGGAATTTCCCTTTAGAAATACTTTCGCTTTTGACTACTCAGGTTGTTTATGAGAAATGATATTTATATGTGGAGGAGGACAAAATATAAATGTATAGTACATGAAAAAAAGTAATTAACGGAAATTTACTCTGTTTCTAAATACAAAGGCACATTTTGGAGAAAAGTCACAAGGAGCATGAGGCTCAAGGAGAAAAGTCACAAGGAGCATGAGGCTCCCGCAATCACTTATCAGTTTCACAAATATACATTTTTTATACAAGACATTTCTGAATAAAATTACAAAATAGGCGTATATATCAGCATATATGTTAAAACTTGCAATATCGATCTACAAGTTTGTCTGTTTGTGAAGTATCCACACGAAGGCACCAAAATCAGTATATATTTAAAATATAAATCACACTTACACTTTTCCACAGCATGGAGACGGTTGAGAAGGATTAGTTATTATCCCTTTGCACACAGGACACTCTTCGTCTGAAGCAGACATGTCCATATCGTCAGCTGTCTAACTCGGCTTCTGGCAATCAAGTCTCTGTTGAAACCTTCACTTTCAGATTGCAAAGCTTAAGTACAGTCAACTTCCTTGTGGTCATAAAGAAGGAGTGTTTTCTCTTCAGTTTACTTTCTTTTCTTTATGATAAATATGGAACTTCCTTTACCTTGATTGTATATATATATATATATATATATATATATATATATATATAACCTCCTTTAAACTGATTATATAGGAGAAGTGGGTTTTGTTGGTTCATTAATACTGGACATGCTATTTTAATTATGCCATTTAACAGGCACTTTTTTCCAATATGACTTAATTCCTCTGCCACGTTTCATAGTGACAAAGCTGACATGGGAACCTTTGTTGCTGACACACCTTCACAATGCCCCGGGCCATTGTAACTTTTCGTTATGTCTATATGTGTGTAGTGTCTATCTACCTACCTACCTGTCTAAAACTGTGTCAAATTAACAACCATTATATAAAATGTGTTCAGGTTCGTTTATGTGTCAACTACTAAAGTTAGTTTCCGCCACAGAAGTTTACATATCGCAATTTATATATCGCAATTCTGACTTTATTTATCTCTGTTCCGAGTTCATAACTTGCAAACTTGCGGGGGGGGGAAGTCTGAATTGTGAGCTATAAACTCGCAATTGCAAGAAAAAGTCAGAATTGTGAGGTAAAAAGTCGCAGTTACATTTATTATTTTTTTATTATTACACTACGCAGTGTAATGTTTCACTTTTGACACCAATTTTGTGTTGATTCAACACCCTGTATCATTTATATATGTCAGTTTATCTTTGTCCATCATAAATACCGAAAGTAAAAAGTTGTTTACAGACAACAGGACTTTTATTATGGAAGACGTGGAGCTTTTATGTCATTGCGGAAGTAAAGTCACCTGACCGCCGCTAAGCTTCTTGGGCAAAATCGATCAGCAGGCAGCAGTAGATTTCAACATGTCTGCCGTTGGCTGTCAGTAAAGGAGGTATTTGTTTTCAACTCAACAACAGATCCGTGAGCTCGGTGAAGAACAGACGAGGCGCGCGCTCATGGCTCAGTGCGTGCAGTCAGTGCAGGAGTTCATCCAGGACTCGTTCGTGCCGATGGTGGCCGTCCTGTGCAGCGAGGATGCGGAGAGAGTGACCCGCAAAAACAACCTGACTTTCCCCGAGCTGCTGCGGCCTTTCTGCCGCCTGACGTCCGAGGGTAAGAACCCAGCTGATCAGACAACCGCGGGACACACATCACAACTGATTATCATTCGAGAAGACGGTTGTTATACACACACACACAGGCTGTGTCACAAAACCTAGTGAGCTGTCTGCCTATACACTGCCTAAAACTGACTAGGTGCTATTAAAACATTCAAACGCGACAAATTATGCCTTGGTAGGCAGCTCAGTAGGGTTTGAGAGCCATGCCTAAAATGCTCTATAGGAAGGCAGCTTACTAGGATTTGAGACACACCGAAAATGATGTCAAGGCAGGCAGCTCAGTAGGTTTTGAGACACACGCCCAAAAATGCTGTTTAGGTGTACAGCTCAGTGGATTTTTAGCCACACGCCCCAAAATGCTGTCTAAATAGGTGGGTCACTAGGTTTTGAGAGACATCCCAGAAATGCTGTCTAGGTTGGCAGCTCACTAGATTTTTAGGGCCTGATTTTTGTCCAGTGAGGCCCCTGGGCAGACTTCTTTGAAGTTCCCCAGCTACTGCTGATTATAGTGGCAGACCTCTTTCTTTATGTGAAAAGGTCATGTTTTGGTGGATAATATTAGTTTAAATATAGTTTTCTGGGCCCCATCTTACACTGTATGCTGAGGGGCCTGGGGCCCTTTTGGTAAAAATGCTGTGTGTATTGGAGCTTCTGCACCAGCTTGAGGCCCTGGGACTCCACTTGTCATGATATGGCTGAAATGATATGGTTTAGTGTGTTTATCAAATCAAAGGTGGGAATTTAATTAAATATGTATATAGTCTGTTGTGCTGCATGTATTAGAGTAAAGCTCAGCACTATATTTTTATTTTATCTTACAGTGTTTTCAGCATCAGAGCAGCTGCTTCTCACCAATCTCACCATCTCTGTATGTGCAGTGCATTTTAGGAATGCAATGTGCGCTAAGATCACTTTAATTTCCTACATTTATGTGGATAGGTTTTTACAGCATTTTACTAGTATTTCAGCAAAATAAATAAAGTAAAATAAAAACAATCGAAACACTTAGGCTACTAAGAGAAGATTAAATTAATCATCTGTTTATTTGCATGTCATTTAACCATTAACTAGTAGGGCTACTCCATAACAGTTGACTAGAAGAGGCTTAAAGGTCCAGTGTGTAATATTTAGGAGGATCTATTGTCAGAAATGCAATATAATATACATAACTATGTTTTCAGTGGTGCATAAACACCTTACATACTGAACCTTTATGTTTTTATTACCTTAGAATGAGCCATTTCTATCTACATAAGGGTCTCCTTACATGAAAGTCGCCATTTTGCGCTGCCATGTTTCTACAGTAGCTCTAAATGGACAAACTGCTCTATAGAGCGTGTAAGAAACCTCATTGCTTGACAGGCTACTCTCTGCTGTCTCAGATGACGACATCTTTGAGGTGAGCCGTTGGTTGCAATTCGCAACCTCACCACTAGATGCCGCTAAAAATTACACACTGCGCCTTTAAGCCCAAATCATTCTTCACTTTTTATGCAAACGCGAGGGTCAGTGTACAGTGTGTATGACGTGAATTTTGTCATCAGAATAGTATGCGCGTACTGTACGCGCACCGCCGGTCGCACATGCGCATTTATTTATTTTTTTGCAGTAATTTGTTTATCCACAAGGTGGCAACTGTGCCCTTGGGGCGTCGATTCACAAGGTAGTCAAAAACCTGCATAAACAGAACAGACCAGAACGCATTCAAGCTACAGCGACAATGGAGGCCTACATAGATGAGAGATTGTGCGA
Source organism: Ctenopharyngodon idella (assembly GCF_019924925.1). Taxonomy (NCBI): domain Eukaryota; kingdom Metazoa; phylum Chordata; class Actinopteri; order Cypriniformes; family Xenocyprididae; genus Ctenopharyngodon; species Ctenopharyngodon idella. Next base: position 3,437,226 of record NC_067239.1, on the reverse strand, counting down.
AGAGGTTAGAAATTACCCTCATTTGTACAACTCTAGCATGAAAGAACACAAAGATGTTTACATGGGTTGTAACTCGTGGCGAGAGATTGCTCAAAACTGCACATGCCTCAAACGCCTGTGTACACGTACGAAGTACGAAATGAAGTATACTTTGCAAGGCTGTGCATTCGACTGTGCTAACGTGTAAAAACCCAGGGCTTTAGTCGACCAAAAATGTATGTTATTAGTCGGTTAGTCACAGAAATAATATATTTTTTTCCTGATAACAGCGGGAACATACAGCAGAAACAACTTAAAATACTTTGCCATTTTTGGTCATACAGAGAAGAATAATACATCATTCGAAACAGTCTATTTTTATTTGTGTAAACTCACAATAACAAGAAAACACTGCGCCTTTGTAAAATATAGAAAACAAACAGGATGCGCTTTCTGCCGTCTCGGTCTCCCTGAACTGGAGCTTGTCACAAAAATGAAACAAAACTCAGAGTATACTCTACTCACAGGCATGAGAAATATATCTATAGAAAGCTTGAAATGTCTACTTTTAAATTAACCAATTCAAATCGAAAAGAAATGCACTTATGTAATCCGTATGAAAAGTTCTTTTCTCTCTATAGTGCATTCACTATACTGAGATGGCGAGTCAACATCGTCAGCTTCATCTTTGCAGCCGACACTGACTCAGAAAACACTAGTTTATTAATAAATAATTAAAATGTCTCCTTGCTTTTTTTTCCCCCCGCTACATTCGTAATTATTACTTTTGCCGGTGCTTTGCGGGAAGCTTTATGTGTGCGCTTGAACACGGAATAGGCTATATTACGCCTATATATATTAAACGCTCATTTTAGTATTCTCCTCAGTATATATTTAAATAATGAAATTTAATATAAGTGTGCGATTAGTCGACTAATGGCTTAAATGAATGACTAATAGTCGACTAGAGAAATCGGGGACAGTCCTAGTAACCAGCATCAGTTAACCATTAACATACAAATGTGTTGTTAAATTCTTGAAATATTTCCCAAAATTTCAGGGGGTACTAAATATTTTACATCAGCTGACAAAAAAGTTTGGCATCCCCTGCGCTAGGGGTCCTTAGTGTTTCCGTTGTAAGGAGGCCCTTGATAGCATGAGGCTCGGACCATAATCCAGCCCTGAGCCTCAGTCAAATGACAGGAAGGGTTGCAACCCGGATTCATCTGAATTTGATCTCTCTGTTCGTGAAATCTGATCTGATTTCCGCTCACCTGACTGTTTAGTGACCAGAGCCTCAGACAGACACAGCACAGATCAGATTCCTCTGTTGGTGAGGGTAAGATTACCACTGGACTGGCTGCAGAGGTCTGTGTTGGGCCTGTGCTGTTAATCACCTGCCTAAATCTAGTAAAGTATATGAGATAATCCTAAAGAGGCAGGCAGTCAGGTCAGCTGGCTCAATTTATGAAGACTGCAGGTGTTTACAGTGGCGTACTAGCCTTTGATAGTAATGTTGCCATTAAATCACAATGCAATATTGTTTAAGAGCTTGGGATCAATAAAATTTTTTAATGAGTTTTAAGGCAAGAGTTTTTTATGCTGACAAAGGCTGCATTTATTTGATCAAAATACAGGAAATGGTAATATTGTGAAATATTATTTTAATTTAAAATAATTGTTTTCTATTTGAATATATTTTAAAACATATTTTATTCCTGTGGCGTCAGTTGAATTTTCGGCATCATTACACCGGTCTTGAGTGTCACATGATCTTTCAGAAATCATTCTAATATGTTGATTTGCTGCGCAAGAAACATTTCTTTTTATTATCAATGTCGAAAACAGCTGTGCTGCTTAAAGGGTTAGTTCACCCAAAAATGAAAATTCTGTCATTTATTACTCACCCTCATGTCGTTCCACACCCGCAAGACCTTTGTTAATCTTCAGAACACAAATTGAGATATTTTTGTTGAAATCCGATGGCTCTGTAAGGCCTACATAGGGAGAAATGACATTTCCTCTCTCAAGATCCATTAATGTACTAAAAACATATTTAAATCAGTTCATGTGAGTACAGTGGTTCAATATTAATATTATAAAGCGACGAGAATATTTTTGGTGTGCCAAAAAAAAACAAAATAACGACTTATATAGTTATGATGACCGATTTCAAAACACTGCTTCAGGAAGCTTCGGAGCATAATAAATCAGCGTGTCGAATCCGCAGTTCAGAGCGCCAACGTCACGTGATTTCAGCAGTTGACACGCGATCCGAATCATGATTCGATACGCTGATTCATTACGCTCCGAAGCTTCATGAAGCTAATACATCCTTGCTGAATAAAAGTATTAGTTTATTTCTTTCTTGAAAAAAAAAAAATTGAAAGGTAGTGTACGTTTGATAACAGATGTCATTTTAAACGGTTCATTAAAAAATGTCAGTCGCTCTTACCACAAGAACTATTCCTATTAGCCCAGGGATTAGAAACAAAATGTGCAGAAAAGATATTTTTGTGTTCTTTGGCCTCCTTTCCGAATGTTATCCTGATTAGGACAGAATAAACTGAATCACCCTCTTGCTACAGAATCTGTCCAGTCGCCTCAGTTGGCACTGAACACATGATGGGCTATGAAAGGATTCACAGACCGGAAGGGGTGCAATTCTGAAAATTTACTGCAACAAATTCTTTGATTTCATGAGAAATTACTGGAATAAAATAACATTATTAGCTGGTTACCAGCTTTTAAAAATAATGTTTTACTCTGGAACAATTGAAAGGGATTTTGTGCACTGTTTCTTATTTTGTTCGTTTTCAGTTTCTGTTCTTTGAACAGCTTTTAAATCCCTATCACATTGCATTCAGAGAATATTGGCCATTCAGGATACATGATATTGTGGAAAAATATGGCACATATTTTGTTGCTTATAGGCCCTGTTTCCAGCTGGTATTAAGATGCGTTTTGGTCGATCGGATCACAAGTAGACGAGGGAGACACATACTCATTTACACCTGGTGTTTACACACTTTCGACCACTTCTGTCCTGATTTCTTCGAGGGGATAGACTATGCATGAGTAAATGTATGGGCTTCAGATCTTTTGATCTAATGGACAAAATAAGTTTGCACAAATTACACATGAATGCAACCAGAGACGACGCAAAGACACAGAGAGCGGCAGCTTTCATTTCTGCTCTGACAGCTGCAAGACAAGCCGAACGCAGTTGAGTGTGTGTTAGAAATCAGGAATGGTGAGAGAACATTGTGCTTGATATGGTTTTTTTATCTTCAGTCCAAACTTGGGTCTTCAGCTGACAAAGTTTAAATCCTGTCTGGCTAGCGCGCTTCCCATAATATTTACGTGTTAGGTCAGTAGGTGGTCTTTAGTGGCTGTTCTAACACATTCGACCACATGAGCATTTACACTACGAAAACAATCTGGTCAAATGTGTTTTCTACTACCTCTGGAAGTGGACGAAAGTGGATGAGCTCAAAACGTTTTACACCTGTATTTAGCGCTATCCACTTGTGATCCGATCGACCAAAACACATCTTAATACCAGGTGGAAACAGGGCCACAGTCAGTCGTCACTGCTCTGATTGACTTGTCAAATTCCCACATTCATTTGTTGCAGTGTGCTATGGATTCATAGAAATTATATTAACACAGCTGGGTTGACCCAAATGAACACAGGGCTCTCTGTGTGTGTGTGTGTGTGTGTTTGTCCCTCGGTGATGTGATTGGATTTATTCAGGAATGCCTTAGCAGCAGAGGAGCAAAGTCTCATCTTTATTCTTCATGTTTTGCTTATCACGTGAAGTGTGGAGTGAGAAAACAAGGGCGCATTATGGGAAAGTGTTTAGAAGAGGGTGTGAACATCAATGGGTGGCAACATACTTGAACAGGGAAGGGTGTATAAAGAGTGATATGGTGAGGTCTGGTCAGACGTCATAAGCTTAGTGGAAACCCAGCTGTGTTGTGACATTCCTATACCTTGATACATTTTTAAGTTGGCAGCCATAATGCACTAAAATAAAGAAATAATAAACTATATATTTTCTCTCCAAAGTTTGTCCACTGAAAATAATAAAAAACTAGTAGTACCACTATGAATTTGGCATTCGCTAGTTCAACTGACAAACTTCTCCTCCACTCCCTTCTTCTTTTTTGCCCCCGTTACTGAACTGTAGGTCATCTGCGTGATCCCAACAACCAGGTGGTTGTGGTAAAGGGTCTTCGGATCAGCGTGACCGGGATCAATACGCGGCCTCCACAGACCCCAGAGCTGCAAAGGCTCCTCAGCCAGGCGGTTTCTGTCTGCCAGCCTCCTGAAGGGTCGCCTGGCAACGTCATCACGGCTGGAGACTACGACCTCAACATAAGCGGTAGGTGCTTGTGAAGAGTTTTTCTGCTCGCAGCATCATGCTGGGGAAGTCTGTAGAGGATGTGATAATGTTACTGCCACGTTTTTAAAGGAGGAAAGTGTAATGGCCTAAAGTGAACAGAAACAGGAACTGGCAGATTGTTTCCTATTGCAACATATTTACAGTTCTGCTCATAAGTTTACATAGCCCTTGCAGAATCTCCTTTATAGATATTTTATATATACATGTATCGTGTGTATATATAATGTATTATATATACATTATAAATATACATATTATGAAATATGTGGCTATCAGTTGCATTATTCAGTAGCCAACAATGAATCTGGGTAGTATAAGCAAGCATTTTTATCACATGCTTTGTTTTGGTTGATAACAATATGTATCACAATATACACATTCTTTATGGATACTAGGGATGTGCACCACAACTAATTTCCATAATGTTTAAACTGAAATTTTGTAACCAACTAGTCTAAGAAACTCTCGGAAGTTAGTCAAAAAACTGTCTCTTTTCAGTGATCCATTTAAAATAGCACACTTAAAGGGTTAGTTCACCCAAAAATGACAATTATCCCATGATTTACTCACCCTCAAGCCATCCTAGGTGTATATGACTTTCTTCTTTCAGACGGAAGCTAGTGATTATAGTCTATAAAGTTATAAATATGGATATTTTTCTTACAAAAACCCATCGCTTCACTTCAGAAGGCCTTTATTAACCCCCTGGAGCCGTATGGATTACTTTTATGATGGATGCACTTTTTTGGGCTTAAAAAAACGTAACCATTTGCTTCCATTATAAAGCTTGAAAGAGCCAGGATATTTTTTAATATAACTCAAAATGTGTTCGTCTGAAAGAAGATAGTCATATGCGCATAGGATGGCTTGAGGGTGAGTAAATCATGGGATCATTTTCATTTTTGGGTGAACTAACCCTTTAATGACAGAGAAAACAGAGAAAAAGAATGCATGCTAGGTCTGAGGTAAAATTAAGTGATTTTGTTCTTTGCTTCATATACACTTTTCAAAATAATGTTAATGTACCAAAATTAATGGTCGTCATGATAATTTCCAAAGTAATGGTAGACCTTTCAAAAATGTGATGAATTTTGATTTTATAGTATTCATACAAATTTGATACTATTTAAATAGTCATGAACACTGCATTGAAACGGCTTTAAAAATAAATAAATACTATACTATTTTATCTGTCTATTCAGCATGTTTTCCTCCCCAGTGTAACTAACACATTTTGAATATGTATACTGGTTTATTGTTTTTACAGACATTTATACATTTTCAAAGCGTGTTACACATAAAAAGATTTCTCTAAATTAAAAAAAATAAATAAAAAAATCTGCAGGCGGTATGTAAACATTTGAGGAAAGGAATATGTATATTATGAGCAGTCTCATAATATCAACATTTTTTTTTTTTTTTTTTTTTTGTAAATGAGGCTGGTTTCATAGTAGCCTCTCATATCAGCACCTGATGAGGGCAGCAGAGCCCTTGAGGAAAAGAGTGAGAATCAGATGTTGTAATTCTCCATGAAATTAAAGGGTTTGGTTTGTATTACACAGTTATGATTTATCGTTTCTGATCTTGTTTTTCGTTTCTCAACACCCCCCCTCCCCCCAACACTTCTCATGGATGAATTCTTGGTAAGAGCTCTGACCCTCATACACACGCTTTCCTCCAGTGTGTGTATGCCAGGTCTCACACACACGTGTGCTGTGCTATGCTATGCTGTGCTGTTAACCCTTTGAACGATTGTGATGTGTATGGTTCCCTCTCAAATCATAGGCTGCCAGTAGATCCTGTCCCCCACGTAGACCCTCTGCTACACCAATCACTCGGGTGGGCCTAAAGCCCCGACAAACCCCTGCCCTGACACTAACACACCAAACTACACCAGCCGCATTCTCCTTTTAACTGAATGAATGTAGATGAACGCACACTGGCTGTGTACTGAACAGCACCTGATTATGACAACAGAGGCCACGTATACACACTGACTGCAACTAAATTCGGTTGTCAATTCACTTTTAGTGCTTAATCCTGTCCTGTACACACAGTTCAGTAATTTACAGGAATGACAACCGCATTCTACAACCAAATTAACTCCCGTAAAATACAGGTAGTGACAACTGCGTTTACAGAAATTCTCTGCAGCGTGTACGGAACCGAACTGATGAAAATTAATGACGTATTTTAACGTGCATCAGGTGTGTTTCTCTCTTCTTTATGTGCTGAGCAAGAAATCACAGGGAAAGCGGTACAAGCCTTGACTCATTCGGGTTGCCAGATCTTGCTAGAAAAACAGTGAACAAGCCCACAATAAACTGAAATAAATCCAAATGCTTCATGCTGAAAATAAGACCAAAATATTGCACTTTAATAACTCTGTAAGCTCAGTCGCTTTATGAGCCAAGCCTAAAAACGCTTATAATAAGTGGATATGGCAACACTGCAAGAGCGCTCTCTGTGAAGCAGCCTTTACAAGCATAAGAAAAACATGATGCCTTTGTTGACTGTGCTTTAGTTAATCTTGCTGAACATAATTCTTTCATCGCTGTAATATTTCTTTGGTCAGAATAGCGGATACCAAACATGCGAGATGCCAGACCGTTGCTATGGTTACTACTGTGTCAATCATTGCAGTTTTGGGAGAGAGTCATGTTCTGTACACACACACACGGAACAATAATTTAGAGGACTTACTCCCGGTTGTCACTCCTGAAACTTTACAGTGTGTACGTGGCCAGAGTCTAGATGAAATACACAGTGTTAGTGTACTTGCATTTGTGAATTTCACAGCTGGTTGGTTTGGCTGTGAAAGTAAGGTCCCATAAAACTATGCTCTAAAGTCAACATGAAATCAAAAGTGACTGCGTACTTAATACATATTCCTGGCTCTATTGCATCAGTGTTATTTTTGTATTCTCTATATACTTTTGTAATATTTATTCATATTTTGAATTAGCTTTTGTTTTTATATTTTTAATTTAAAAATTTAGTTTTAGTATTTTTTTTTTTTTTAATATATGCTTATGTTGTTTTTGTTATTTCTAACTTGATTTTTTTTTAATGCAGTTTTAGTAATTTTAGTACTTCAATTTAAAGGATCAGTTCACTTCAGAAATAAAATTTCCTGATAATTTACTTACCCCCATGTCATCCACGATGTTTATATCTTTCTTTCTTCAGTTGAAAAGAAAATAAGATTTTTGAGGAAAACATTCCAGGATTTTTCTAGTGGACTTCACTTGGGTTCAATGGGTTGAAGTTCCAAACTGCAGTTTCAGTACAGCTTCAAAGAGTTCTACATGATCCCAGACGAGGAATAAGGGTCTTATCTAGAGAAACCATTGGTCATTTAAAAAAAAAAAAAAAAATTATATACTTTTTAACCACAAATGCTCGTCTTGCACTGCTCTGCGATGCGCCACGCATTAAGTAATCACATTGGAAAGATCACGTGTGACGTAGGTGGAAGTACCGATCAAGTGTAAACGACCTTTACAAAAATAAGGTAAAACAACGATGTCGGACAATTTTGAAGTTGGAGGAGAAAATGAGATTGAGTTTTCCGCCCTACCGCGGCACTTCCGCCTACGTCACACGTGACCTTTCCAACATGATTACGTAATGGGTGGCACATCACGGAGCAGTGCAAGACGAGCATTTGTGGTTAAAAAGTATTTATTTATTTATTTATTTTTTTAATGACCGATCGTTTCGCTAGATAAGACTCTTGTTTCTCGTCTGGGATCATGTAGAGCTCTTTGAAGCTGCACTGAAACTGACATTTGGACCTTCAACTCGTTGAACCCCAGTGAAGTCCACTATATGGAGAAAAATCCTGGAATGTTTTCCTCAAAAACCTTGATTTCTTTTCGACTGAAGAAAGAAAGACATGAACATCTTGGATGACATGGGGGTGAGTAAATTATCAGGAAATTTTAATTCTGAAGTGAACTAATCCTTTAATCTTAGTTCAGCCGAGCCAACATTTTCGCATTTTTGTTTCATTTAAAAAAAATTTAAGTTTTTCATGTAATTTATTTATATTTTACGTTGGCTTTATTTCAATTAACGGAAAACAATTTTAATAGTTTTAACAGTAACACTATATTGCACATAACTTGTCAGTGCATATTATTCCAAATGTTAATAAAAATAACTTCCTCCAGCTCTGAAACGACTTTCCTTCCTCTAGGCCAGGTGGGCCAGCGTTTCAATTTCTAGAATTAAATAAAGCCTGATTCCTGGATTACAATGATCATTCCATTCATAATCTGCAAACTCTCTTTCGGGGTTCTGGTTGCTTTTCACAATGCAATAAATTAAGTCCCCCTCTACATTTTTCAGACAGCATTCTGTTTCACTCAGAAATGTGTCATGTTATGGAAGCAAAAGGGGATGTGAATAGTGTTTCATATTGACTTTGAAGCATTGGTTTGATGTGTATGTGCTCTACTCGCCCTGACTGATGGACAGAAGCATCAAACTCCATTCTCTGCTACCCCTGCTTCTGCTAGAACTGGTACCAGTAGTTGTTTTATATGTGTCTTAAAGGCAAATTATGATATGGTTTATTCATTCTATGTAATCTTTGAGTCACATACATTATATTTAGTCAACTGCCTTTCCTCACAGCGGGGGACGCTGAAACATGCCCATGTCTAAGCTAATCAGGAAAATGGGATTTTAAAACTATGCTCATTCACTTACTGCATCTACAGTGCTAGATTTAGCACTTTGTAGAAGTTTAAGTTACAGGGATAGTTCACTGAAAATGACTTAAAAAAATTACATCACTCTTATGAAATCATTCTCATGATATATTTTACTATATACTATCAGTATTTAAAATGAACAAACCATTTATACAAAGACACAGAGCCATTGGTTTTGACATATTGTCTGTGCGATTAATCGTAATTGATTTTTCTTTCAATTTTGGCTTCCAATGATTATGAAAACAAGATAATCGACGTAAAACGATTATTGTCCTTCTGCTATATTCTGCCCAGCACACCTTTCTTTCCTTCACAGCGGTATGCTTTCGTTCCTTCCTAAGCCAAACTTAACATCCAAATCAGCCGAATAAGTGAGTGCTGTAAAATGCAGACTACTGTTGCCAAACTGTGGGATGTTTGATATTAACCAGTGTTATTAAAGGGTTAGTTCACCCAAAAATTTAATTTATTTCTCACCCTGATGTCGTTCCACACCCGTAAGACCTTCGTTCATCTTCGGAACACAAATGAAGATATTTTTGATGAAATCCGATGGCTCAGTGAGGCCTGCATTTCCAGCAAGATCATTTCCTTTTTTAGTGCCCAGAAAGGTACTTAAAACATATTTAAAACAGTTCATGTGACTACAATGGTTCAACCTTAATATTATAAAGTGACGAGAATATTTTTTGTGCACCAAAAAAAATAACGACTTTATTCAACAATATCTAGTGATGGGCGATTTTAAAACACTGCTTCATGAAGCTTCGAAGCTTTACGAATCTTTTGTTTCGAATCAGTGGTTCAGAGCGCAAAAATCACGTGATTTCAGTAAACGAGGCTTTATGTCATAAGTGTTTCGAAATTTCAATAGTTCACGTGACTTTGGCAGTTTGATACACGCTCCGAACCACTGATTCGAAACAAAAGATTTGTAAAGCTTCATGAAGCAGTGTTTTGAAACCGCCCTTCACTACTGTAGATATTGTTAAATAAAGTTTTTTTTTTTTTTTTTTTTTTTGCACAAAAAGTATTCTCGTCACTTTATAATATTAAGGTTGAAGCACTGTACTCATGAACTGTTTTAAATATGTTTTTAGTACCTTTCTGGGCACTGAAAAAGGAAATGATCTTGCTGGCAATGGAGGGCTCACTGAGCCATCTGATTTTATCAAAAATATCTTAATTTGTGTTCTGAAGATGAACGAAGGTCTTACGGGTGTGGAACGACATGATGGTGAGTAGTTAATGACAGAATTTTCATTTTTGGTTGAACTAACCCTTTAAAAGCGCATTAAGCCGCGAAAGAGATACTGTTCCCTAGGCGGCTCTGATCAACCACTGATCTATATAAATGATTATAGTTAATATTATATTAGTCATTTATATAGATCAGTGGGCAGAATGTGCATAAGCAAAGCATACTGTGGGCTACAGACAAAAATGTTGAAATGCCATTTTGGAGAGTATCCTCGTAAACACAGTCGGTTATTTCTTAAGTGAATGTAAACAGTTGAGGAAGAAAATGCATGTGCAACAGTATATTAGATCCGCGCAGCTCTTAAAGTGACAGCAGCCTAATAAATCTGCGGCAGTCATTAATGTTAATCGAACAACAAAATCACTCACTGCTCTTTAATGAATAACTTTTGTAGTTTCTAATAAGGATTAGTCTATATTTAATGTATACAGCAGTATTGACCAAAATAATCATGATTATGATTTTTGCCAAAATCGAGCAGCCCTAGTCTGTGCACATCGCAGGTGCATCTGCAGGGTTTGGGGTGGGTTGTGTTTTGGTTTTGGATGCGTTACGCTTTTGTGGTTCCTGTCAGTGAGCTTTAACCAGACTTTCTTCTCCTCTCAGACCGCACGGTCAAAGCGAGCGTTCCCTGGTACTCTGACTGGAAAGAAACACTCACCCAGCTGAGCTCGTCCAAGTACTTCACAGGTATTCCCTTCCTTCCCGTGCTGGGAGTGCGTGAGAGGGCTTTCCTCAGACGCCTTCTCCACATCATTTCCTGGCCCAGCTCGCTCCGTAGCAGAACTGTCGCTAAATCTCCTTTCCTCTTTCCAATCCAGCTTCCTCCGCTTTCTCCGGATGTTGGTGGTGGTCCTATAGCTTCTTGTGTGTGTTTGAGATAGATCCAAGGGAAATGACTCATTGTGCTGAAACTGTCTTATAACGGTTTAGCGATTTCTTCATTATATCTAATCAGTGTTCCATTTGAGAGTTTAGACAATAGTTAACGATTGTTTCGACTGAAATTTAAGTGTTATTATTTTCTTTTCAGTTTGTTTTGTAAGGTTTTCAGTTCAATGAGTCATTTTATCCGTTCAGTCTCACTTTCTAGTCTAGCGTCTCCTCCTCTCTGTAGATCCACTGTTCCTGTTGCTGTGAAGTAGAGATTGACTTTATATGCACTTTTTACAGATCATTTTGATTTAATGTGAAATATTGGTTTCTTGTTGTTATACACTGTAAGAAATATCCTGTTGAATTTGCTGTGGTTGCCGAAAATTCACCGTAAAAATACTGTGACTATCTTTCAGGTATTACGGGATGGCATACTGATACCTGTATATTGAACAACGTATATTTCATTAAGTGATTTAATATTAATAAACCAATCAACTTGAACTACCAAAATCTGATTTTTATCTTAAAAAGTACCCACCAGTGGTACATCAGTACTTAAAAAGTACTGATGTACCACTGTAATAATATGAACAGGTGGTAAGATGGAAAGCCACATGATGAATCAGAATTCATTGTAAGTGGCTTGGCCAATACTGGTTAAATAGACATTCACTGTGTCTATTTGTCACAAAGACAAAACACCATCTGGAAAACGCTCAACACTAAAATAATGCAATAATCATTAACTAAAGAACAGAAAATGTAATGCAAAACACCCTAATGTAATGTACCCTAATGTAAAATGAGAAGAGCCTATAAATTATTTATATAAAATATAATCCTTTTACTGTTTTTAAACATAAATTTTATGCTATGTTATAGTATTTGACAGTAAAATTTCAAATAATGCAATGTTAAAACATTTGCTAATTTTCATCGTATATGGCAAGGTATCTTGCAGTTAACAGGGTTTTACTCTAGCATATATATATATATATATATTATTTTCTGTAACAGATTTTTTTTTTTTTTATAAACAGTGTATTAATACACTAATGCTCTCTGACAAGTAAAACATTGGAGAATATTATTTAACTTTTGTATTTAGAAAATGCAAAACACATTTTCAAAAATGCCTTGTAGTTTGTCTGAACGAGTAGGAAGCATATAAAATAGACATGTTTAATGTTATCTTCATGAGACACCAATCAGACACCAGGAAATATACCAAATTTATATTGTGAATTATGCTAGTTACTTTATATTAATAATGTTTTAATTATGATGAACCTTTATCGCTACATTAACACATTGTCTTCTTAGCAGGGGTCTTTAATGGGATACACAGCGTTACTGCAGGGGTGTGCTAATTATTGTTAAAAACAAATTAAAATGTTCATTATGCAAAAATTCAGTGTGAACTTAAACTTCAGCTAAATGTTTAATTATCCGGGCCATAATTCATATGTATATGTATATGTGAATTAGCCTAGTTCATCTCACTAGAATGTTGCCATTGTAATCATCAGAGCAATCATGCGCTTTGTTTATTATAATGTGTAGATATGGTTTGTCGTATTGTAGTGTCGACATGGTATTTGAGCTGTACCCTCTCTGTAAAATTTCAGATAAAGAACTGACTGTGAGGCAGCCAGAGTGAAGTGCATCATGCCGTGTGCTTATTGTCATGAATGATTCAGAGAGGACCGTTGATTGAGACCAAATGTCAAGGAACTGAACTAATGAATCTGGAGCATAAAAATCAGTTCATCCTCAACTTCCCTCGTTGCTCGATAGATTGAAAGGGGGAAATTGATCATGAATGCTGATGCGTGTTTTGAACATCCTGCTTTTCTATAAGCAAAATTAAATTGAATCTTAATTAAATCATGAAGGGTTTCAGTGTGATGTTAGATTTTAGATGCTGTAATCCTGATTTAAGGTATGGTCACATTTTCTGTTTCATGAATTTTTGTGGGCCAAATCAAGTTTCAAAAGGGATACGCATGATTGGGATTTTTACGTGAGGGCGAACGATTTCCCCACACAGATTTCACAGTATCTTTAGGTTGACCAACAGACAGCTGCTTGGTTTGACTTCTGTGAGCTGTGCTTCATTCATCATTACACTATATTGACAGACAATGGACCTTTTGTTGCCCACAAAATTGATCTGAAATGTAGGATATTTGAGAGCATTTTACATGCCACTTGTTTGAACTTACATTGAAATAAATTATTGTGAAATTATTAGGGGTTTTTTTAACATCCTTTTATTTTAAATCTGTTATTTTGCTATTAAAGACTCTTAAAATATGATCTTTTAAGCTTCCGTCGAATATCAAAATTCTTGGTTTTTTTTTTTTTCTATTCGTCTTGCCTTTCATAATGTGCTTTTCTCTTCTTTCGCCTGGAGGGCTGGTCATGTGGCCTGTATTAATCTTCTATCTGAAACAAGACAATATTTCTTTGTGTTGTGTGTGTGTGTGTGTGTTTATCTTACAGCCACAACACCATGGTTTGAGACCTACCGTGAGAACTTCCTGCAGTCAATGCCGGCATCAGAGCACGAGTTTCTCAACCACTACCTGGCCTGTATCCTTTAAAACACATGAAAACATCTTTCTTTGCCCATCTCCTAATAACTCGATCTTGTTTGTCTTTTTTTATACTTTTATTTCTCCTCTTTTTTTACCACAAGGGACACAACGAAATTTTGACCATATAAAATGTTCAGCCAAGAATCAGGGAACTTGCATTTTACTTTCGAATTCACGATCGCACATACTCTATAGCTGCGTCTCATTTTGGAGGCTACGTCCTCTGGACGTCACATTTGAAGGCTGCATACGTCATCGAGGATGTCTTTTTTAAGAAAAGTAACCATAATAAAATTGACTATTATTCCTCATGAGGTGTTAAATACTGTAATTTCTTTCTTACTTTTTTTAACAGTTACTTTTCTTAAATTACATGAGACCACCTCCATGATGTATGCAGCCTTCAAATGTGACCTCCGGAGGGCGCAGCCTTTGAACTGAGACGCAGCTTATGCATAGGGAATGGCGATGCTGAACACGCATTCTATAAGATAAGACATTTTATCAAATGCTTAGGCTCTGTTGCGCAACTAATCCTAAGCCATGGTCTTGTCAGTCATCTCGCTTTACTCTCGTCACGTGATCACTGAACTGTGATTCCTGCTGCACTGTGCGAGACTCTGGATGAGCAGACGTTTACAATAGTTTACAGCTGAAGTGACCGTTATCCAACTGAATTAAATGGTTTTTATTTCTATAAAAAAAGCAAAACGACAGTGGAAGCGATGTGCGGTGGGCATGTAAAGTAAATGTAGCATGGGCATAATCTATGCTAATTTCACCCTCACGCTCCGTCATGGCGATATCGTGAGACAGCTTTTACCTCGACAAGAAATCTCGTCACATTTTAATATCGTGAGATCTCGTGGCATTATTACATTTCACATCATTCTAATATGCTTGCTTACCCAGCCTGTCAAGATTTTTGAATTGGTTTCGGATAAGAATATGTATTCACTCTTGTATTTAGCACTCTCTTCTCCTCCTTTTTTTTTTTTTTTTTATTCTTTCTTTTTTTGGTTGTGTAACACTTTTTCTTTCCTCTGTTTTGCTGTTACTTCAATCTGTGTTCTGTGAGATTTCCTGAACTCGGCTGTAGGTATGTTGGTGGTATCATCCCATGAGGCGGCGCCGACAGAGCAGTTTCTCAAGCTGTCCCAAGAACAGCACCGAATTCAGCACAGTGGAGAATACACCCACCCCAAATGGTTCATCCCCAACACGCTCAAATATTACGTCCTGCTTCACGATATTAGTGACGGAGACGAGCAGAGGTGTGTGTGTGTGTGTGTGTGTGTGTGTGTGTGTGTGTGTGTGCACGTCTGTCTCAATTGTTCTTGTACCTTGATTGTTTTTTTCTTTTTCTTTTTCTTTTTTTTTTTTTTTTTCTTCTTTTACACAGTCAGACAGTCAGATGAATAATCATTGATTGACTCTTGAACAAGTTTTAATGTTTAGTCAGAGATATTTGGCTGTGTCAACCATTTCGCTTTTCTTGGACATGCCACACATGATGTTAAAAGGGATAGCTCACCCAAAAATGAAATCAAAAATTGACAATACTTAAGTATATTGCAGTATTGTTATAAATAATTTATATGCACTTCATCATTTTTTTAAATTCATGTGCCCTCTTAATCTTTAATCAAAATAACTTTCCCTCCCACTTGCATATCCTTTATGACGTGTTTACTGGCGTGAGGGCGGGACAACCTGTCACTCAAATGACATCACAGCAATAGCAAACCACAACGATTATTTCCTGATTGACTAAATCAAGTCCCGCTCTACATTTGTTTTCTTGTTCTCGAATAGGGAAGAAACGACTATCGCGACTTGATTAGATTCATACTTAACTGAATTAAATAATTTTTTCCTGAATATGGAGCTTCACACATATGATCAAACTGTCATTTATCCATTCTTAAATAATTTTACAGTAATTCTGCTTTTGTGTTACACAGAAAAAACAACAGCAATAACAGATTGTATGACATGAGGCCAAGTAAAAAATGGCAAAATATTTGTCCTTACATTTTGTTCTTTAAGTACTTTTATTTTGGTGGTTAAAATGCATGCACATTCATTCAAATAACTGCTGTTTTCTTGATGTAGGCTGTTTTTAAAATTTGTAGGTGCTCAATTCAGTTCTGCTTCAATTATGTAAGTTAGGTAAAAGGAAACAGAAAAAATACTATTAGTGTGATTGTGTGCTTTTGCATAGATCTACATGTACATAAAGAGTGTTCACTCACGATTCATCATTGTTACTGTTACGGAAATATGCTTCTTAATTAAACCTCTTCAATATTCTAGCTGAACTGTGCTCAGACTTAATGCTTGTATTTCTCTTAAATAAATGTCCAGTGCCGAGTGAATCGTAAACGCTCTTTATTCCATATGCAGTTCAAAGCCTTTGATAATTCCCACTGCTTATTCTGATTCCGCAATTAAACAAAAAGAGTTGATTAACACTGGAAACATGTATCCAACCCTGCCTCAGGGATTAAAACCAAAGTTATGTCAGGAGAAAACATTTCTGCTTTTCTTTTGGAATTGAATACATTTAATTAGAGAAACTACTATGAGTAGAATAAAAATGAACCTTTAAGCAACATGAACTGAATTTGCAATGTGCTTTTCTGTGAATATTCATTTTTGACATCAGCTGAGTGACAGGCATGCTTGCTTTCCTTTCCACTTCCTCCTCCGAGAATACCGCATATAGATAAGTTGCCAATCACGGTAATCGTGTGCTGCCTGCAGCCTCAAGGCCTGATGAATAGAAGATAACTTGACTGTGGGGAGAAAGATTAGGCTGTCATATATATATATTTATGATGGCATAGAACAACTATTAATGTCTATCTCTGTGTCTCTCAGGGCGGACTCTGCGTACGAGGATATGAAACAGCGGTATGGTACTCAGGGCTGCTATCTGCTCAAGATAAACTCCCGGAGCGGTAGCACTGGTGCGGACGAACAGATGCCAGACCCGTGGAGTCAGTACTTACACAAGACCAGCATGCACAACCCTGTGAGTGCCAGTGCCACAACCTCACCACAGGCAATGAACATACAACTCATAAACTTTTGATCGTCATAAATTCTGGTCCACGTTGCAGTGTTATCTGGCCAAGAGCCGAACGTTTTGATGGCGTAAACCAAATGTGACGCATACTTCCTGAAAAGTGAAACCAAAATATTTAGATCGAAGGAACGTTGAGCCGCTTCATTGAGGCTTATTGTATTATGTAGAGTATTATGGTATTATGAGAGAGAGATCGACTAAACGAGTGTATTACCTGCGTCTGATTTAGCATTCATTCTTCAGGTCGATGCCCATAATATTATGTCCATTATAAAAAATCAGTTTGAATGTCCGCTGAGGAAAGCGATATCTTTGTCTTTGATCTTTTTAAAAGATTTCCCATGACCGCGCTAAAACAACTTTCTTGTTTACAACCAGTCCCTTTCAAATTGCTACTGACTCACTCATAAAGACAGTCTTTGCACCATCTAATGGCATAATAATGTAACTTTCACTGAAGTCCATATCACGATCACTAACCCTTTCTCAATACCGAAATACGTTATGTTATTTTTGTAAAATAATATTTGTTGAACAATAATATTTAAATTAACAACAATGGTCAATATAAAACACAATATGAAATAAACACAAGCAAACAATTCAGTCAAACATACAAAGTAGTGCCTGGAGCTCGCATCTGCGAAAGCGTCTAAACAAATTGTAAAATAGGCGCTGTTTATATTTGAGTCATATATTTGAGGTCTAAATAACTTCATTCTCACCTAAAAGAAACTCTTAAAACTACATTCTGTGACACAATAACAGTAGTATGTAAAAAAAACTATGGTGGATTTGCTCGACCGCCATTGCCGCAAACGGAGTGATACAAACGGTGAAACGGTTCGAGTGCTGATACTGGGGGAATATTGCACAGGTCTCAGCCAATCAGATTTGAGAACCAGAATTAACTGTTGAATAAATAATAATATACATTTTTATAGTATTCTTTCACCATAGTCCATAAAATTAGTAATTAAATTTAATGGTATTTTTTTATTATTTTGATTGAATTAAAATTATTATTTTTTTATAATTAAAATTTTTAGTTGTAAATTTCAATAATTTAACATCACATTTACATTACTTTTTTATATATACGTATATTTTTGTTAGCTTTTTAATTTGTTTTTATTTTTAAATGATTTATTCATTTATTATAATTTTACATTTTAATAATGATTTAATTAGCTTTTCATCAGCTTTTATCAAACCCCATTTTATGGGAAACCCTGCTATAATATAATACTTTTATTTGCTATAATTTCCTCCAGTGTTTTATCTCAGTCTTTATTTTTATAAATTCATCAAACAGTGTGGCGAATTATTGGTAAATCTAAGATCTATTTTGATTGCTATGTTAATTGTTTTAAAATATTTAATTTAGAGAGATATCTGATATGAAAAATGTAAAAACGTGTTGGCCTAATGGAATTATTAGTGTTTGACTATATTGGGTTTGAAAATCTGCATTTGATCTGCAAATTAAATGTTCCCCAACCCTGGTGATGTTTAATAGGAGCTGTATGAAGAATCTGCTGTGAATAATGCGGTTGAAAACAACATCGGTGCAGAGGAAGATGGTCTTGATCCTTCAGTTAGAGGTTAGTCCATTCAAATTGAATCCCATTATCAGGGATTTTGGTTATAAACCTCATATTGATGAGAAATGTTGTTCTAATGTTAATTAGATGTTCCACTCGTGTTTGCAGACGGCATCTCAGAGACTCATCCTCTGCAGCTGGACCAGTCCCCTGATGCCGGTTACCCCAGCAACAGCGCCAGTCAGTCTGTAAACAGCGTGGATGTGACGAAACCTCAAAAACAGGCCAGCGTGACCCCTCACACCCCTCCGACCCCTCGTGGAACCTGCCTGACCCTAAATGACCACGACCACATCCGGCAGTTTATCCAGGAGTTCACCTTCAGAGGATTACTGCCACACATCGAGAAAAACATACGCCAGCTAAATGACCAGGTACATAAACACACACAAATTATATGTTAAATATAATTCATCTCAAGTCTCTCTTTTCTTCTCTTTTCAGGTATTTTGTGTACATTTAGACTTTTATTTGAGGGAAATATTAAGTTTGGGGTCTGTAAGATTTTAAATGTTTTTGAAAGAAGTTTCTTATGCTCACTAAAGCTGCATTTATTTGATCAAATAAATAAATACAAAAAGTATTACAATTTAAAATAGCTGTTTTCTAGTTTAATTTATTTTAAAATGTCATGTGATGGAAAAGCTGAATTTTCATCATCATTACTCCAGTCTTCAGTGTCACATGACCCTTCAGAAATCATTCTAATATGCTCAAGAAACATTTATTATTATTATTATTATCAATGTTGAAAACAGTTGTGCTGCCATGATTTTTGATGAATAGAAAGTTTAAAAAGCATTTATTTTGAAATGTAAATCTTTTTAACATTATAAATGTCTTACTGACACATTTGTCACAACAAAACTATCAATTTCTTAAAAAAATCGTATTGACCCAACATTTTAAACTTATGGAAGTATATATATTTTCTTAAAAAAAAAAAAAAAAAAAAAAAAAATTGTAAAATTGTAATATGTTACATTTTATTTTATATAATAATTTTGTAATTTGTTTATTAATTGCTTACCAGGTTTAGAAAAATTATAATTTTGTCACAAAAAAATGTGTTCCTATAAAATATACAGAGCAAAGAAATACAAATAAAAGAAACAACAGAGAAGCTAAACCACATCAGTCTTGTTTAAATTGTACAGTACATGATATATTTATTTTATAACCCCTTATACATTAAAATCACTCAGAAAATCATGTTTTACTTTTGGCTCCAGCATCTTATCATATATTTTCTGTTTACCTCCTTACATTATACTTTTTATAATGAATTCTTGTTGGCTGTATAGTATTACTCTATTGTTTTGTTGTTGATTTATTTTGTGTTTTTGTGTTTTTAATATGCATATCTTGGCTGCATATGTACATAATAAAGCAGTTTTCATACTTTCAAAATAAACTTCATCTACAAGGCTTCAATTACCCAATAGTACAAGCCGAGGATCCATTAATATTTATTTCCTTAAAGAGATAGTTCACCCAAAAATGAAAATTTGATGTTTATTTGCTTACCCCCAGGGCATCCAAGATGTAGGTGACTTTGTTTCTTCAGTAGAACACAAATGATGATTTTTAACTCCAACCGTTGCGGTCTGTCAGTCGTATAATGCTTGTCAATGGTAACTCCATCTATAAGAGTCGAAAAAACATGCGCAGACAAATCCAAATTAAACCCTGCGGCTCGTGATGACACATTGATGTCCTAAGACATGAAACGATCGGTTTGTGCGAGAAACCGAACAGTATTTATATCATTTTTTTACCTCTAAAACACCACTATGTCCAACTGCCTTGCGCATCCGGTTGGTGAGGTCTGAACGCGTTCTGATGATGGAAGTGATGTCTCGCGCTTATACTTCAATGAGTGCGAGACATCACTTCCGTCATCAGAATGCGTTCAGACCTCACACACTGGCTTTATTACATCTTGGATGCCCTGGGGGTAAACAGATAAACATCAAATTTTCATTTTTGGGTGAACTATGCCTTTAACTTTTGACAGTAATGCAAATTTATTGTTCCATTTTTAAAAAAATATATATTTCCAAAAGTTCTGCACAGCTGTTGAAATTTTCTTTCATTGTCTTCATCTTTCTTTATTTCTCATTCTAGCTTGTCTCAAGAAAAGGCCTGAGCCGATCTCTTTTCACCGCCACTAAGAAGTTGTTTGGTGGAGGGAAGGTCCCAGAGAAGAGTATTGCTGAACTAAAGAACACTGCAGGGCTGCTGTAAGTGACCTGAAGTACACATTTAGATGTTTCTGTTGTTCTTTTCTCATCTGAATATTGACCCTTGTGATATCAGCTATCCCTCCGAGGCTCCAGAGCTTCAGATCAGGAAGATGGCTGACCTTTGCTTTTTAGTTCAGCACTATGAGCTGGCCTACAACTGCTACCACACTGCCAAGAAGGACTTCCTCTCCGACCAGGCCATGCTATATGCCGCGGGAGCGCTGGTGAGATGCACACCACAGTCGGAGCGCAGCTGCTGCCCAAAATAAGCTCCACGGACACTGTTTCGGTGGTAATCAGAGTAATACTGTCTGAACATGCCTGGTGTCTCTGTCTCTACAGGAGATGGCTGCTGTCGCTGCCTTTCTGCATAACACGGCAGCCAGGCCGTACCCAGCACACTACATGGACACGGCCATTCAGACCTACAGAGATGGGTGCAAGTAAGAACATGCATTTAAGAGATGGTTCACCCAAAAATGAAAATTACCCCATGATTTAGTCAACCTCAAGCCATCCTAGGTGTATATGACTTTCTTCTCTCAGACGAACACAATCGGAGTTATATTAAATTATATTATATTATGTCCTGGCTCTTTCAAGCTTTATAATGGGAGTGAATAGTGGATGAGATTTTGAAGCCCAAAAAAGTGCATCCATCCATCATAAAAGATATCCACACAGCTCCAGGGGGTTAATAAAGGCCTTCTGAAGTGAAGCGATGGGTTTTTGTAAGAAAAATATCCATGTTTAAAACTTTAAAAAATAAATTAAAAATGCTTCCGGCAGACGACCGTACGTATACTGTGCAAGTCGACTTGCACCAAATGAGTAACCCCTTGACGTGATGTATGACACAGGATATTGGAGTATCGTAAGCTTAGACGCCTCTCGCGTTTCAAACAAACAGGGCTGGGCAACAAACTTAAGCTCCTCTACTCTTATATCGAAATTCTCCGACATTTCTCTTTAAAAAAAGATTGTTTTAGACTTCTAATTCATGACCGGTGTTTTGTTTTGCTCTATCCTCTGTGCTTCCGCGTTCGTCAATACGTAATGCGTTGGGTCAGAGGTTACTCTTTCACTGTAAATCGATGCGTACGGCCATCTGTCAGAAGCTAGTTGTTTTAGTAGGTATAAATATGGATATTTTTCTTACAAAAACCCATCGCTTTACTTCAGAAGGCCCCCTGGAGCTGTGTGGATATCTTTTATGATGGATGGATACACTTTTTTGGGCTTCAAAATCTCATCCTCTATTCACCCCCATTATAAAGCTTGGAAGAGCCAGGATATTATTTAATACAACTCTGATTGTGTTCGTCTAAGAGAAGAAAGTCATATACACTTAGGATGGCTTGAGGGTGAGTGAATCATGGGATAATTTTCATTTTTGGCTGAACTATCCCTTTAATTTGCATTTGTTTTTGTAGCATGTTATTGCTTCATTGAGATATACGTGTGTGTGTGTGTATTTAGTGTTTTAGTTCATTTCGTGACTTGTAAAAGTTTAGAGCTATAATTTTTATTATTATTATTACTATTTTAAATGAATGAATAAATTAATGAACAAAATTAATTTTAGTTTTTGCTTCCTTTTTTAGGCCTGATATCAGTTTATGTGGCTTTTGAAAATTACCTTAGTGTTTTAATGTTTATTTAATATAAATAAATAAATACATGCATGCATTCATTCATGCATACACACATAAATACATAAATAAAATTAATTTTAGTTCTTGCGTTCTTTTGAAGGCCAAAAAATCAGTATTTGTGACTTCTAAAAATTAGTTTAGTCTTTTAATGATTTTTTAAAATTATTATTATTAAATAAATAAAATGTATTTTCGTTCTTGCTTCCATTTTTAGACTGGACATCACTTTATGTGGCTTTTAGAAATTAGGGTGTACTCACACTAGGCACGGTTGCCTTGAACCGAGCCCGAGCGCGATTGTCCCCACTCCCCCGCTGGCCCGCACTCATATTGCACTTAAAGGGTTAGTTCACCCAGAAATGAAAATAATGTAATTTATTACTCACCCTCATGCCGTTCCACACCCGTAAGACCTTCGTTAATCTTCGGAACGCAAATTAAGATATTTCTTTTGAAATCCGATGGCTCCGTGAGGCCTCCATAGGGAGCAATGACATTTCCTCTCTCAAGATCCATTAATGTACTAAAAACATATTTAAATCAGTTAAATCAGATCATTGTTTTTTCAAATGAAATCGGCTACAGGCCGCGGTTTTTGTTAAAAAAAAATCTTAAAGAGGAGTCGATTCCCCTTAATGGAATCGATTCCAACCTTTGGAATCGACTCTCAATTCCCAACGCCTCAGAATCGAGGAATCGATTCTTTTTGGAATCGATTCCCAGCCCTATTCATTATGCTCCGAAGCTTCCTGAAACAGTGTTTTGAAATCGGCCATCACTATATAAGTCTTATAGTATAGTAAGTAATATAAGTTTTTTTGGTGCACCAAAATATTCTCGTCGCTTTATAATATTAATATTGAACCACTGTAGTCACATGAACTGATTTAAATATGTTTTTAGTACATTAATGGATCTTGAGAGAGTAAATGTCATTTCTGGCTATGGAGGCCTCATTGAGCCATTGGATTTCAACAAAAATATCTTAATTTGCATTCCGAAGATTAACGAACGTCTTACTGGTGTGGAACGGCATGAGGGTGAGTAATAAATTACATTATTTTAATTTTTGGGTGAACTAACCCTTTAACATTCTGGGCCGGAGCACGCTTGAGTCATATACGATGCAACTTTCTGAATGGAAGAAAACAGGAAGAAATGCACTTTCGCTAAGATACTGCCTAATATAGGCTATTTATAATTTATGCCGTGCAGCGATTTTCAATAGCACGTATCAGAGGATTATTACGAAGGCAGCTGACGTTAATGGGGGAATTTGCAGCTTTACTTGCAAACTACAATTCCTGTTCATCAATAAAGTGAAAACCAGACCCGTTATAAACCCAAATACACTCGATTTAATTACATGTATTGATAAATGTACTATCAGTAGTAATAAAGATGTTGCCGTCGTAATGATGGCAGTAGTGCACACAAAAGTAGTAACTGTTCTGTGCTCTAGGCACGGTTAGCGCTCACACTGAATGCGAACCACGGTCTGGCCCACCTCTTCTAAGCGGGCCAGGGCCGGCTAAACGAACCGCGCACGGGCAGGGAACGGAGCGATCACACTTGTTAAACGAACCGGGCTTTGGGGGGTCAAACGTGCTCGGGCACGGTTCAGAACGCCTAGTGTGAGTACACCCTTAGTTTAGTGTTTTAATGTTTTTATTAAATAAGTAAAAAAAAAATTTTAAAGCGGTCGTACTTGTTTTCTTTTTTTGTGGGTAATGTCTGTGGCTTTTACATTGTTTAGCATTTTAACGATTTTATTAGTATTTTAAACAAATAAAAAAAAACTAATTTTAGGTGTTGCTTCTGTTTTTAGGCCAGACAGTTTATGTTGCTTAAATACTTGAACGCTTGATTAAAAGGTCTTTTTTTTTTCTTTTCTTTTTTTTCTTCAGTTTTGTTGGAACTCTGTAACATGTTGTTTTTTGTGGTTGTGTCACAGAAACATGCTTTTGGCTGAGCGGTGTTGTCTTTTAAGTGCTGAGATTTTGAAGAGTCAGGCCAAATACTCAGATGCTGCCACACTTCTGATCAAGATGACCAGTGAGGTGAGTTCAAGTCCCTGTTGACACATCTACATCTGAAGACTGTACCAACATTTTTAAGAGTCATATCTTCATCATTATCACCCATTAATCAAGCAACCGGGTTCGCACAAGGTGCTTAAAGTGCTTGAAGTACTTGAAAACACTGAAAACAGCCATATTTATGAAGAGGTACTTAAAAAGTGCTTGAATTATTGAAAGATAATATATATGAAATTAGTGTTTAATTTTCTCAAAAAAACAAACACAAAATTAACACTGCAGCCAGTAGCCTGTAGATATAGAGCCATTTCGCATGGCTATGAGCGTGATATTGCTCATAAATTTCCAAGTATATAATACAGCTTTCATTTTTCAGGTCAATCATATATTCATGGGGGAAAAAATCAGTTTGAATGAGGAAAGTGATATCTTTGTCATAGTATCCTTTCATTGGTTAAGGGGATTTCCCATGGCTGGGACACTTCACTTCACTTCCTCTTTTCCTCTCTGATAGGACTCTGACCTGCGGAGTGCAATCCTATTGGAGCAGGCGGCTCACTGCTTCATTAATATGCGCAGCCCCATGGTGAGGAAGTTTGCCTTCCACATGATACTGGCTGGTCATCGTTTCAGCAAAGCTGGACAGGTATGACTGCAGACGCAAGAAACAAGGTTTAAAATAGCTATTTCTGTAAATAAAGTTTGAAAGTGAGCATTTCTCATTGTAGCAGAAATATCTTGGGGGGGGTCTTTGACAGTGGGTTGCCTTGGAGCCAAAAAGGTTGAAAACCACTGTATTAAATGGATCACGTGTTGAGATAATTGAAATGTAAATTTAAAATCGCATTATTTTTAGTCATAACTTCTTCAAAGTGGATGAAACCTGCTCATCTAAGTTTGCTGCTTATTGCCATGACTAAAACTAAAGCCTACAGGGTCTGAAATGGCACCCATTCTGAAGTAGCCAGAAAGGGCGACTGTGTTTACAGGGTCAGATGAGGTCAGGCTGTCAATTTTCACCTGGAAGCTGATGCTGCTTGAACAGCTGTGAAAGCTACTGGACGTCGCAGTAACATGATGAAGTGCTCACATGGATGTGGGTGTATTCTTTTAATATGTCAGTTCACACTCTCTCTTTCTCTGTTCCAGAAGAGACATGCACTGAGGTGCTACTGCCAGGCTTTGCAGGTGTATAAAGGTAAAGGTTGGTCACTGGCTGAAGATCACATCAACTTCACCATAGGTCGGCAGTCCTTCACTCTGCGGCAGCCGGAAAACGCAGTGGCCGCCTTCCGGCACATTCTCATCAATGACAGCAAACAGTCGGCTGTACAGCAGGCTGCTTTCCTCAGGGAATACCTCTATGTGTTCAAGGTTAGCAACACACACGGGTATCACATTTTGTCAAGATGAAATCAAAATGGACCTTAAAATTAACTATTCATAAAGTTAAAAATGTTAGGATGGTACAAAGCCTCATTCTTGAAAAGAAAACCATAGGTAGAATATAATAATAAGCTAATTATTTTTGTTAAAATATTATAAATATTTGAAAGTTTTTGTCTAGCAAATCAAAGTTATGTAGTGCAGCCAACAAAGCTTAATGATATTTCTGAATTATTAATGAATGATATTTGTACAAAATATTTTTACCTTGGAAATATACTATACTGTTCAAAAGTTTTTAAAGAAAATAACGCTTTTCTTTAGCAAGGATGCATTCAGTTGATCTGATATTAAAGACATTTATAATGTTACAACAGTTTTCTATTTCAAATAAATGTTGCTCTTTTGAACTTTCTATTCATTAGAGAATCCTGGGGAAAAAAACCAGTATAATTTCTGCAAAATTATAAAGCAGCATGACTGTTTTCAACATTGATGATAGTAATGTTTCTTGAGCAGCAAATCATCATATTAGAATGATTTCTGAAGGATCATGTGACACTAAAGATGGAGTAATGATGCTGAAAATTCAGCTTTCTGTCACAGGTGTAAATTACATTTGAAAATATATTCAAATAGAAAACAGTTATTTTAAATTGTAACAACATTTCTCAATATTATTGTTTTTACTTTATTTTTAATCAAAAATATGCTGCCTTGGTGAGCAGAAGAGACTTCTTTCATAAACATCAAACAATCTTTTGAACAGTATTGTATATTCAAACTTTTTTGAAAATAATGATTATTATGTGTACACTCATGTTTTAAGATGTAAGGAAAATATTAAGGCTGTCACGGTTCCTTGATTAAATTCAAATACTCAATTTTAAAAATTGATAACAGCAAAATAGTGGCGCATTTCACGGACGAGAATCCATGAACTGCATTATTAGATTGTTTTCTTAGGCTGCACAATGTATTAAAACCATTTAAAAACCAAACTATGGCATAGTGCTATTGTGAATTCACAAAGGCTACGATTCAATTACATAAATATATGCCCTGCGGGTTTAATATATTTACATGCGTGTAGATCACGTGTGTCTCAGAGCGGCTCCATTCACAGTAGATTTTGCTCCACATGAACTGTTATCATTTACATGCGTGGAGCGCGTCTCAATCTCCATCTCTGCATATGCTGTGAGTTTGGATTGCTTATAACGTTCATCTGGGAACACAATCTGTGCCATTTCATCAGATCGGTAAGGTAAAACATTTATAAACCTACGCCAACACAGGAGAATACATCAATATGTTTCTAAATATGCGAACTGTTCATCAAGATTTCAAAACGAAAGTTTTACCCTCGCTCTGAGTTTGCATGTTTTGATGTCCACATATTCTTGTTCAAGAAATTACAGTGGCTGTACCATTTACATCATAAGGAAGTATCCGAATATCAAAGATTTAAATGTTTGGTTTTGGAGGATTTGATCTGCTGTAAAGTGTAAAAACACCAGGCCGTTGGCGCCCTCTGCAGGCATAATATACATAAAATGATTGTTTCTATTATGTATGTTATATTATGTATTTTAACAGTGTTGTTCTATAAAACCATATGATTACTTGCTTTTGATACTTTATTTGAACCAAAAATTATTGCCTCATTGGTATTACCACCCAAAAATATCCGATTACTTGATTAATCACCAAAATAATCCACCGGTTACTCAATTATGAAAATAATGACAGTTAATTATGTTTTTACTTTTTACCACATGCCATTTTTACTATTTATCCAAACAGAGTCATAAGATAAGAGCAGTTTTCACATTGAACCAGGCTACATTTTCTTGTATTGCTCTCAGAAAGCAGCTAGACTCTGATAGTGTCACATTCAGGCCACTGACCCAGTTTTTTCCCCCACCACAATCAGACTTTAGCCCTGAGTTTAACTGTCTGTGTCTGTGCGAGACGGCTCTTTCGTCATCGTTTGGTTGAGTCCGTCTCATCAGCGCTCTGTCCTTGTGTGGTTCTGGTCTACAAAACTCCATCACCCTCAAGCATTGGGCCTGAATACATAACAAGAGGAAATGACAACATTCTGCTTTGCCTTGTTTCTTAATGGGAGTTTTACGCTGCCAATCTACCATTCCAGGAACAGTTGTGTAAAATACCAGTGTCTCATTTCATTGAAGGCAAAGTTCTCTTTGCTCTTAACTGATACAATATGTGACTTTTTGTTATGAGTTTGCATGATTAAAAGTGAAATGAGACTGGGAATGGGTATTTTAGTATTTAAACACTACTAGTATTTAGTGATTACTATTAGTATTTATATAGTATTTATTAATATTTGAATTTGATTTTTATATTTTCATTTCAATTTTTGTTTTTCATTATTTTATGTGCCTTTTTAATTTAATTTTAAAATTAAATTAATTTAATTTTCTGTGTCTGTGTGTCTCGCACAGACACAGACACAAAAAAAACAGATTCTGTATTAATTGCGTTAAATATTTTTAACACGTTAAACTGAAAAAATTAATCGCATGTGTTAACGTGTTAATTTTCAGCCTTAATTTCTATTTTTTTTATTTTTTTTTTAATAGTTTTTCCATCTAATATTGATATTTTATTTCAGTTTAATTTCAGTTACCGACAATGATTTTAATAGTTTTAGTTAACAGTAACAACGCTGTAATTGGCTGTTACGTTCAAAACATATCCTAGTATAGCGTTATTTATAAACAAAACATCAAGGACAATAACTATAACGTTTTAAGAATTGTTATAATTCTTTGAGAACAGGGACGTCTACACCACAGCTATAACAGTTAAGACACAGAGGAATGATATCATTGAAATCACTTTCAGATTTGATGAATTATAAAAACAATGACGGCCAAACAGAGTCCACCAGACTTTAAAGCAGCAGCCTGCACTTAAAATAAAGAGACATGCTATTATAATTATCTTTATGCTCTTTATTCCTGCTGTCAATGGGCCTTAATACTGATCATTTGATGTAAAATATTTACTGTGCAGAAGCAATGCAGGATCACATGACCTTTGTTGGCCAATCAGAAGGCATCCATTGAAGGGATGGTACTCAGTGGATGCCTGAGTACAACTTGTAGGTGAAAAGAAGTGAAAATGATGTTGATATTTATGAGCCTTTGACCTTTTGCCCTCAGAGCATGAGTCAGTTGACCGGTGAGAGCTCCCTCCCGCAGCTGCCCCTGCCCTGTCTGCACAGCTCACAAACACGCGTCTTCTTCGGCCATGAACGTAGACTCGCTGAAGGTAAGCACCCTCTGTGTGTCTCACACATTCACAGAAAGGGACAGTTCATCAGAAAATAAAAAAGTATGTTTTAAATAATGTATATAAATAAATAAAAAAGTATATATTTATTTGCCCTCATGTTGTTACAAACCGTTATCAGGGATTAAAGTTCTCCATCACTATGACAAATTTCCATCAGTTGGAGTGCAGAGAGGCCATGTTTGAGATCTAAGATGTTTTTTTTTTCGCATTGTTTTTTTGCACCTTTGAGCATTACAGCCAATCATATGCACTTCTATTGAGTGTGCTGAGCATCCCGTTATAGAAGAATTATGCACTCTTGAGAAATCTCTGTGAGTGCTGATACAATGTAAGTAAGAGATTAATTTTGCAGTGTAGGCGGCTTCGTTGATTATAATGGGAGATTTTGTGAGCGTGCGGGACTTGATGAATAGCGTAACATTTACTAACACAGACTATATTGGAAGTATATATAAAGAGTTCCATTGCAAAAACCTTTAAGTCCGTCTGACATGTTTTCTTTTAAATGAGCATTTTTTTTACCAGGCTCCTATGTTTAGGTTCAGTAATTTCACTTTAATGGCAATGAAAAGGTTGTTAGTCAGTTATTGCAATGCCTTATTTTCAAAAATGTCACGTCAATTCAAAATTTAACTTTTTTTTTTGCAAAAACCTCCAAGTCCACCTCTTCAGACAACGAGACATCGTAAAACGTCTGTTTCTGTGAGTTTTACAGCAGAAAAAGGAACACTGTTGTGTTCACTTGCTACTTGTGAAATCCTGTCATTGCCACTGTAACGATGGACAAAACATGATGATAACTTGCAGCTCGTCAATTGAAAGCCGGTTCATACGCACACTGTCATTCGTCTTGAAATCATATGATTTGATTCGCGTCTTTCCGATTGGTTCTTCTGTGGACTTACAGGCTTTTGCTGACAAAGGGAAATGGCGTTTAGTGGTTTCTGCAAACAAACTGGTATTTCTGAATGGGCTGATTTAGCAGATTTAGCAGATTTGAAGTGAAAGTATTTGATGAACATATAGCTACTTATGTGCGGAGAGCATTTGCTCAATATCATTATCGCATTTTCGACGAAGGTGGCGTTTAGCGGCTTTTGCATCCGAATTTTTATATATATATATAAGAGTTCAGATACCATTTTCGGTTATCCAGGAGTGACGCGCTGCCAAGATGGCGACGGCCGGCTCTGCCCACTTTGGGCTTCAAAAATGCTCTTCAGAAAACTACAGGTGATGTCACAGACACTACGTCCATTGTTTTATACAGTCTATGGTAAATACCAACACTTCGTGCTCAAACGTCATATCTAGAACTGATGCTATCCTCACGTGCTATCTGAATTATCATAAACGAGTTTCCTAGTTAAAAATTGCAAATGAGTGCCCTTTGTGACATTTTTGGTGCTTGAGATTGTCTTGTTTTTTTGTTGCCTGTATTCCGGAGCATGAGTTCTTGAAACTCCGCCCTCTTCTGGAAAGGGGGCCGGGAGCAACAGCTCATTTGCATTTAAAGGGACACACTCAAAAACGGCGCATTTTTGCTCACCCCCAAAAAGTGCTGTAATTAATGTTTTTTTGGGTTATTTTGAGCTAAAACTTCACATACACAGACACTTATTTTACATTTTGTAAAAATCTTCTTGTTTTAAATTGTAATAATATTTCACAATATTACTGTATTTTAAATCAAATAAATGCCTTGGTATTTAGCATTAGACTTCTTTCAAAAACATTTAAATCATCTTACTGTCCACAAACTTTTGAACGGTAGTGTATATTCAAAGCATTTCTGTATAAAAGAAAAGTAATTTTAGTCATTATTCACACAAAAAGCAATCGTATTCCCTTAGAAAGTGAACTGAATAGTGACGTAATTGACTGTTCCTGCACATGAATAAACATAGCACAGCACAACTGTTACGGATGACATATTTTAACATCCAAATTAAGTTGTGATGACCTTTCTCTCATCATGCCCACAGTGAAATGAAGATGAACACAGCACCATTTATGTACTCAGATTAAAAAAAAAAAAAAGTAATTTCCAGTGAAAACTTCAAATGAGACTCAAAAGAGATGAGCAGTGCTGAGGAGCTGCCCCTCACTTCACAGAATAAATTACATTTAAAATAAGAGAAAGAACACGGACTACTACATTCGATATCTGCAACGAGCTCTGCTTCAATTAAAGAGAAGCAAACAAAAAGACTCAGGAATATCACGGAACTCGCATGTAAAAAAAAAAAAAAAAAAAAAAACAGGGAATTGAATGTTGGAGTGAAGAGAACAGGCCCGAGGAGGTGTGAAAACCTTTTTAATTAAAGTCTTTGCCCGGATCTCACACTGAAGGGGGAGCAGGGAGTTGGGGGATGGGGGTGTAGTGATGTGATGTGTGTTGAATGATAAATAAACGTACCTGTTGTCTGTTCCAGTGCTTCGCTTGCCTTAGGCTCTGAATCCCAAATGTCCTCTGAGACACCAGCTGATTGGACATAAGGCAGCTCTGTTGAGTTTATATATTCTTAATTCACAAATATTCCTTTTTCACTACCATTATTTGTCACTCATATTTGTAAGGATAGAAGAAATGTGTGAGGAAACCTCATTTTCCATATTCTCTGAAATGATCCAAAGAGTGTCTTGAGCTTCAGTGAAAGAAGAACATCTGTTCGTCTGTAAAGTGTCACATGATCAATGTCACAAATGTAATTATTTGATTAGGAGACTATAAAATGAATAAAAGAATGAAAGAAACATTTAAGATTCCTCACTATTTATGTCATACTGTAAATGTTGCTTTGTTTTCAATCCTAAAGCATTCTGCTTATTTCTGAGTTTTGAATCCTAGATTTTTAGTGTTGATCTCAGACATTTGGACCACACAGTGTGTTCAACAGTAGAATACAATTTAAAATAAGTGTTTTCTTTTTTAATTTATTTTAAAATGTAATTTATTTCTGAAATCATTGTAATGTGCTGTTTTGATGCTCAAGAAACATTTCTTATTATCATAAATGTTGAAAACAGGTTTTTTTTTTTTTTTTTTGCGGAAACCGTGATACTTTTTTTTTTTTTTTTTTTCAGGATTCTTTGATCAAAATTCAAAAGAACCGCATTTATTTGAAATAGAAATCTTTTCTAACAATGTAAACAGTCTTCTGTCACTTTTGATTAATTTGATGCATTCTTGCTTAAAAAAAAAGACATTTTTTTTTTCAGAAAAATCCTACTGACTATTAAAGGCACAATATGTAAGATTTTTGGATTAAAATATCCAAAAACCACTAGAACAGTGTTATAAATTTTGTTGACTTGAGTACTTACATTATCCCAAATGTTTTCAAAAATGTTTATTTCCAGAGAAATAAGCAATTTTAACCAGGACATGGACCGTGTCCGTGCGTCGCCTATCAATGACATCATACCCACGTTACCCTCGGTTTCCGGTTTTATTTTGTAGAAACCATGGAAATACCAATATATTATGTGTTTTATTAGACAGGTGAGCAACTGTTTGAATGCATTTATAGACATAAAACTAATCATTGTTATATAGCTCAACAATTTTGGTCTTATTGTTTGAATCTCGTTTTCTTGATTTTCCGCGAGTACCATGTTTTTATGCCTCTATTTTGAAAAACACTATTTTGTCAATTGGCTAACATGGCATAATCAGATGCAGCTTTATTTTTAGTAGCAGTAATACAGCATTCTCTCCATCATACAATATGTTTTAAAATTAATTGCATGCCATTTATCAACACAAGCCATCCAGCATTTATTAATATGATATTCTAAAATCGATCTAGCTTACTGCAGTGTGCAACAAATGTCTCATAGCAGCTTTCGAGCGAACACACAGAGTAATGTTATAACATCATTTTCCACACACTCAAATGTATCTAATATGATAAACAGAGCTGCATAACATACGCACATACACTTGACTGGAAGAAGCGGAAGCGGCGGCTGTGGCATAATAAAAGTCCCGCTGCTCTCGAGACATGTCGCGCTCGTCTCTCATTTGCAATCGCTCGAGTGGTTTCTCCTGCTCTGCTTCATACTACAGTAACGTAAATAATATCATCCATGAACATAATTTCTACCCGAATCCCATCAGATTTTCACCAGCTGTGAGGTAAAGACAGCACCTCCCATGATTCTGCGCTCAATCTCGGCTTCAAGCTACGCCTTTGTTTTAAATAGGCGACCTCTAGAGGCGAAAAACTACATATTGTGCCTTTAATAAATTTCATCGAGATATTTTAAACGCTTTTTTTCTTGTATAATTATACATGCAGATAACATGGAATAATTTTTTATGAATACATACTTATTTTTATAATTAGTTAGTGAATGCAAAATAGTAATTAATGATGGCCAGTGACCGCTATTAAAATATAAAGTTTTATTTACACATCCATACCAATTTGAACTTAAATTCTAGATATTTATGCCCATATTATTTGTCTCACCTGTATGTAATCAGTTGCATTTTGTAATCTCTGACTTGTTTTTCAACAGGCGAGAAACAGGCCGCAACACATGTCACTTTGGATCAGGAGTTTGACCGCGATCTTTCCCAACTGTGGAGAGAGTTGGAGGAGCAGGTCGTCGCCGTGGCGAACAGAGGGACGGTGCCCATCACCTTCCAGCCCTCCCAGTGCTTCTTAAACAGCCAGACAGACAACCTCAGATACCCCCTCGCTGTGGTAGAGGGTATGTTTTCCCTCCTCCACTTGCTTTTTAAGCATTTTTATTTGTGCTATATATTTGGTCTTTTGGATTTTCATTTTTAAGACACTTCCATTCCTTTGATTGCTCCGTTAACTCTTGGTTTCTGTTGAGGTTTTGAAGCACTTAAGGGGCCTTGTGATTGCTTTTGATGCCTTCCGGGGCTTCGTTTTTGGTTTATTAGTCAATTTTTAATTGGACTGGGATCCATTATTCACCATTTGCTTTCCTCTTTATTTCATTAAGATCTGTAGAAACTGACTGTGAGAGCTAATGAAGCGCAGAGACCCTTTCCTGGATTTGACCCGGTTTGCCTCGTCAGTGGAATATTCAGTAGTGCAAGTGAAACTAGTATTGATCATAGAAATGAATTAGTTATCATAATGGATGAACATTCACCTCTCAACACCCCACAGCAAGGGGAGGAGTGTAGAGGAACAGGAAGAACCTGCAAACAACCTTTGGTGACCTTGCCATGTTCCTACTTATTTTTATTCCTTTATTAGCAAATATTTCAGCAGCAAAGCACATCAAAGGAAACATACTATTTGTAAATATGACGATTCCAGAGTTTTTATGTGAGATCAAGTAGTTATTTGGTTGTTGCATAGGTTTGACCCTTCTCTGCCTTTTTCTGACGAGGTTTAGACAAGGAAGTCTATGATACCTGGAGAAAGCTATATGGTAGCATTCCTGTTCATTTCAATGGTTGGTGCAGGTTCTCTCAAATGTACCTGATCTTTGCTCATGGAAACAACAGATATTATGTTTGAGCCAATCAGACAAGCTGTAAATGTGAGTAATAAAAATAGAGCTGCAGGCAAATTGTCTTGACAGCACTGAATGGCACCTCAAGAATGTGCTCAGTCCTTCAGTAATGATGTCAAAAAGACAGGCGACAAGGAAAAATATAAGCCGTTTCATTCTTTTAAATGCTCAGTAAAAATGTTTGCTTGTTGACAAAAAAATCTGATATAATACAGGGCTTAAATCAGTTAAAATTGTTTAACTATTTAAGTGCACACTTTTCTGTAATTTAATCAGGCTTAATTGCACCTAAAATAAAAACTAAAACTAAAAATATTTTAAATCATATTTGTTTAACCAAGAATTAGAAGTGCCAATATTGATAATATTACCACTATTACATAGATTTGTTTGTTTGTTTTAGTTTTTGAGGATATAATGAGTAACTAATAGCCATGTATCATTCAAAAGTTTAGGGTCAAATTTTTTTAAAGAAATTAATACTTTTATTCAGCAATGACAGATGAAATTAATCAAAAGTGACAGACATTTGTAATGTTACAAAAGATTTCTATTTCAAATAAGAAATAATCAGAAATGTTTCTTGAGCATCAAATCAGCATATTAGATTGATTTCTGAAGGATCATGTGAAACTGAAGACTGTATTAATGATGACGAAAACATCAGCTTTGATCACAGGAATAAATTACATTTTAGATATATTAAAATGGAAAACTGTTATTTTACTATTTTACTGTATTTTGGTCAAGTAATTGCAGCCTTTGTATGCATTTGAGATTTAAAAAAAAATGTAAATCTAGCTGAACCCAAACTTTTGAATGGTAGTGTATATTTGAAAGTCATAATTAAGGCCTAAACTACAAATGGTCAGATTTTTGTGGGTTTTTTTTTTTTTTTTTTGTATTTATTAACAAACATTACAGAACATTAGGGCTGAAACCAATGATTATTTTGATAATCGATTAATCTGTCTATTATTTTTTCTTCTTGTTATTATTTTTTAATGTATTTGAATGTATATTTTTTTTTATGTATTTTAATCAGAATTATTGTGCTCCATCTGTTTGACACACATGCGCCCACCGGCGCTCATTCGTTGAAGTCTGTTTAACAAGACGCTTGTTAGAATATGCAAAATGAAAATACTCGCGGGACTTTCTAACATTTACAGATAAGGATATAACCATAAAACGTAAGTTATGCATTCAGGTAAACACGTGTCAGAGACATTAAGCTGCACACGTGTCGGTCAAAGCATAAATGCGTAAACTTGTTTGAAGGGCTTATAAATATAAAGCATTCTCATGTTTCGGACAACTTGAATCATGTACCTTTCCCGCAGCAACTCACTCTGTGTCCTCTGCTATTTTTCATATGTGTTTTGTCCATAGAAATGTGTTATTCACTACTGTAAAGTGACGTCAATTATTTTCATTATCGATAATAATCGATTTTATCGATTAGTTGTTGCAGCCCTACAGAACATGGTATTTTAACAACAAGTAAATATGACAATTGTCACAAGCTTTAATAAATATTATGTATATTTGTGTATATAAACATATATTTTTGTGACGTATCAAGCTTCAGGATACTTGAGCCTTTTGCATTTGCCTTTCACTGTATCAGCTCACCTGGTACATCCTCAGATCCTGAGTCATGTATTGTTCTCCTTCTGTCATGTCGTTTGCTATTAATACATTGACTTCTTTCTAATTTTGCATCACAGAACCCATCATTGTGGAGGTGGTTTTCCGTAACCCCTTGAAGGTTCCCTTGGCTCTGTCGGCTCTGTCTCTGCTGTGGAAGTTTACTCTGAAAGACTTCTCAGACCCTCAGGGAGGCAAAACTGGAGAAACCATCACCAATGAGAAAGAGGCAGTGTCTTTGAAAGAAGTAAGACTGTTAATTGTCTCTCGGTTCATCGTGCCTGAGGCATCCAGCTTTGAGTTTCTCATCAGTTTGATTAACTTCTGTGCATTTGAATCCGTTCCAGACCACGGCCCTCAATGACATCATTGATACGCAAGTCATTCCAGAGTTCACCATAAGTCCAGAGGAGACCAAAGTGGTTCGAGCACCTTTTCCTCTTCTCTCTCCCTTTCTAGTCTCTCTTTTTTCACATTGCTTTAACTGAATTGGCTGTCTCTCTCTTCCACTTTCCCAGGCTCGTTTGAAGCTGCTTCCTCGTAAGACAGGAGAGTTGCATGTTCTTGGTGTGGTGTACAACCTGGACACTGGAGAAGTGGGCAACAGTGAAGGTGTAACACAAATGCACATTCTTCGACACGCGTGTAAACACTGAAACCATCAGTGAATGGGATTTATGTGATGTAACACTAACTGTAGATGTGGTCGGATTGTGCTGCAGGCTCACCGGCCGGTGATCTGATGTGTGTGCGTGGACAGCAGAATCTGGAGATCCAGGGGCCCAGACTCAATGTGACCAAAGAAGAAAAGACTTCCGTCAGATATGGATCAGACCGCCGCCTGGACCCCATTATCACCCCTCCGATGCCCTTACTGGAGGTGTGTTTGAGTCAATCAAAGTTTGACCTTAAAGGAATCACCCAAAAATGAAAATTCTGTCATTAATTTCTCACCCTCATATTGTTCCAAACCCATAAGACTTTTGTTCATCTTTGGTACACGAAGATCTTTTTTGATGAAATCTGAGAGCTTTCTGTCCCTCCATAGACAGCTACACAACTTGATCTTTGACACTTCATAAAGTTCATAAAGAGATCGTAAAACTAATCCATATGAATTGAGTGGTTTAGTCCTAATTTTCTGAAGAGACTTGATCGTATATGTGACCCGAAGATGAACGAAAATATTACGGGTTTGGAACGACATGAGGGTTAGTAATTAATGACAGAATTTTCATTTTGGGGTGTACTAACCCTTTAAAGTGCCCCAATATATATTGTCTCCTACAATAGGTTTACATGCATCCAAGGTAAAAAACACTTGAATTTTGTAGGGCTGTCCACGACTAAAGATTTTTCTATTCAACTAGTAGACGTTAATTTAAGCGATTAATCAACTAATCGCACATGTATATTAATAAACCATGTAATTCACAATAATGAGCCTAATCAGCACTCACATAAAGCTTGCCACAGTGCACCGGCAAAAGTAATGATTATGAATGTATCGTGAAAAAACAGCAAGGAGACTGTCTCAACATTTTAGTAATTTATTGCTAATGTTTTCTTTGTTTTCGGCTGCAGAGATTAAGTCAACAATGCTGACTCGTCATCTGTGTAGTAGTGGGCTCGCCTATATGCACATTTCATACAGATTGCATAATCTGAGAATATTGATTTTCCATTTGAATTGGTTGACAATCACTTGACATTTCAAGCTTTCTATAGAAATAATTCTGTGAGGCAAGTATACACTGAGTTTTGTTTTATTTTTTTGACGTTCACAGAGACTGAAACGGCAGAAAGCGCATCCTGTTTGTTTTCACTATTTTAAAAAGGCACAACGTTTTCTTGTTATTGTGAGTTTACACAAATAAAAGACCTTTTACAGTTTTGAATGATGTATTTACTCTTATCTGTATGCTCAAAAATGACGGAGTATTTTAATTTTTTTCCGCTGTTATCAGGAAAAAATGCTAGTGATTGCGCCAGCACATCCATGTCATGCGGTAAAGTGCGCTATACTTCAGCTTCCACACTCTGCACAAACCTAATAATAGCACACATTTATCTAGGATAACGTTGCTACTACTTACATGTTTCAAATGATAAGCCATATTTTAGGTCGATGGAAGATAGGCGAATGTTTGGATTTCCTGTCCGAAATACTTTAATTACCACAAGGACCCGCCGCTAGCGATCTGTCCTTCATGGACTGCGTGACTTCGCCACAAAGTTGTTTTTTTTTTTTTACTAATAAAATTAAAAACTAATAACATTCTTGGTTGACTAAGCCTCTTCTAGTCGACTAATGATTAGTGGAGTATTAGGGGGCAGCCCTAGAATTTTCTCGTAATATACAATCCACAGCCACTTTATTAGCAACACCTTGCTCTAGTAGCTGGTTGGACCACTATTGCCTTCAGAACTGCCTTAATTCTTTGTGGCATAGATTCAACAAGGTGCTGGAAAAATTCCTGAGAGATTTCAGTCTTTATTGACATGATAGCATCACACAGCTTCTAAAGATTTGTCGGCTACACATCCATGATGCGAATCTCCCATTCCAGCTCATCCCTAATGGATTGAGATCTGGTGACTGTGTTGGTCATTTATAGTGAACTCCTTGACATGTTCAAGAAACCAGTTTGAGGTGATTTGAGCTTTGTGACATGGTGTATTATCCTGCTGGAAGTAGCCATCAGAAGATGGACACACTGTGGTCATAAAGGGATGGACATGGTCGGCAACAATACTCGGGTAGGCTGTGGTGTTTAAATTATGCTAGATTGGTACTAAGGCACCCAAGGTGTGCCAAGAAAATATCCCTCACACCATTACACACCCACCAGCAGCCTTAACTACTGATACAAGGCAGGATGGATCCATGCTTTCATGTTGTTTACACCAAATTCTGACCCTCCATCTAAATGTCACAGCAGAAATCGAGACTCATCAGACCAGGCAATTTTTCCAGTCTTCTATTGCATAGGCGTAGCTTGATATTTGAGTTGGGGGTGCCAGACTCGCCTGTGGAAAATTAATAGAAATGACGATTCTTTCTGAAGAAATATGAAGTGAACATGTGGGAATACAAAAATATTTCTCCAAATGTCACAAATAAATGGCAGGAGGCGCGATTATGTATGTGTGTCGTTATTTGATTCAAAATAAAATAAACCCGTTTGATTCAGTGTTATGGTTTTAACGAAAACTGAAACTAATTAAAAACATTGCATTAGCTAAAATAAAATAACATAACCAGGTAGTTATGATAACCATATGAATAACCAGGTTATGATAAGCTTTGAATGTTGGATTAAAAAAAAAACTATAATGAAAACCTTTAAAACTAACTGGAATAAAAATTAAAATGCACCAAATTAAGTTTTCAAATTTTTCATTTTCGTTTCATTTTGCAAACGAGACTCCAGAAAATGTTATATCAAGGGTGACCGTATGAACCCTTTTTTGCGCTTTTTAACAATCAAACGAGTGAGCTGAGTTTCAGGGTACACCTAGAGCTTCTAATATAACAACTTCTGTTTTATAAGTTAATTTGTATATATGTATGTGTCAACATACAAATGATATATTTATATATTTTTTTTATTCATTAGCTATATTTGAAACTTACAACCTTTACTGTCATAATCACTCACAATCTCTGTTTGTTACCAAATGCTTTAATGAT
Source organism: Ctenopharyngodon idella (assembly GCF_019924925.1). Taxonomy (NCBI): domain Eukaryota; kingdom Metazoa; phylum Chordata; class Actinopteri; order Cypriniformes; family Xenocyprididae; genus Ctenopharyngodon; species Ctenopharyngodon idella. Next base: position 3,397,174 of record NC_067239.1, on the reverse strand, counting down.
TATGGATTTCATTTTTTGTAACTGTAACACATTGTAAAATGTAATGATTGAGGACCATTATTTGTATTTTTTTTATTATTTAAGTACTATAACATTGCATGTATTTATCATAAACAGTGGTCAAATATTGAAGCGTACTAAATCCTTCTAATGAATTACACTTTGTTAAGATTTAATAATATTGATTAAATGCCTGACCCACTACACCTCAGAGGGAAAAAAAATCCATAGAAAACAAAAAAGGTATACTGGTAATTTTCTGCCAGGACATCCGTTCATTTTATGGAAATGTCCTTCACTCCTAAAACAAAACACAACACAACTTCACAATGAAATGGCTAATTCAAAATACGGGTAAACACCTGTGAAAAATCGACTTTTTAAAGAACAGTTTTTGACGAGCCATTTAGCATAGGCTAAAGGAAATTTCATTTGCTATGACAGCCAAAATGCAGATTCATCACGTGTCAACTTCATAAGCAAACGAGATTGGGGAAACGGTTAGTACTGTAAGTTTAATTGGATCTCTTCTGCATACCTCTGTTGTAACAAGTTGTTATTTGAGTTACTGTTGCCTTTCTACCAGCTGGAATGAGTCTGGCCATTCTCCTCTGACTCTGACATCAGCAGGGCATTGTTGCCCACAGAACTTACACTCAACTTATTCTCTCTTTTTCGGACAATACTCTGTAAACCCCGGAGATGGTTGTGCATGAAAATCCCAGTAGATCAGCAGTTTCTGAAATACTCAGACCAGCCCGTATGGCACCAACAACCATGCCACGTTCAGAGTCATTTAAATCACCTTTCCTCCCCATTCTGATGTTCAGTTTGCACTTCAGCAGATCATCTTAACCATGTCTACATGCCTAAATGCACTGACTTGCTGCCATGTGATTGCTTCCTCAGCGCTTGTATACACAG